>NC_065538.1:17255666-17595666 GCF_932294415.1 Quercus robur | reverse complement strand
CTTATACTTGATATTATAGAAGTGGCATTGCTATGTACTTCAATCTGTAACTATCCTCTCAAAGAATTAAATTTTTGTGTAACATTTTCGTATGCAATAATAAATCTTTTTTTTTTCTTAAAAAGTCACATCTGATATCTATCTTGCTAACACAAAATAGTCTTGCAGCGAACCTACTTTCATAATAAGGATGTCTTTATTACTTCATTTTAGTTTCTACGATGCAATTATAGAGTAGTACATAAAGATTTATGAAGGCTAACTTTAGGCTCTATACCATCCATTTGTTTACTTATTAGGCAGTTAGCAATTATGGCCACGATAAAATCACAACCATATTATATTGTTAGCAATTGGGCTCTATGTTATTGTTATGACTTTTATGGCATAATTTAATAGATGTGAAGGTAATGGCATTAGCCAAAATCTAAAATTTCAAATCTATTATATACGCATACAAACATATAATATCATATAACTTAGATTGAGTCTCATATTTTGATATTCAATATCTTGTTCATAAATATACTATTATGTTTTAATTTAAATTATTTAATAGTTGAACTTTAACTTGAACCTGAACTTAACATATTTAATAAATTAACAAATATACACATTTTTTTAGGGGTAATTACATTCTTTTTTTTTTTAAGTTTGAGGAAATGACACTTCACCCCAAACTTAAAAGGAAAAAACATTTTCCCTTTTACATCTGTTTGACCAAACTTTGTCAAATTAATATTAAAATATTGTGTACTAGCTTGGTGCTTTTGCTCTTTTTTTCCCTTTTTTTCTTAATGAGTTATAAAGAGATTTGTCTTTGCAAATATTTTGGCACTTGATAAATTTTGTATTTTTATTCTAAATTTATAAAGAAAATCTTAAAGAAATTTAAAATATATTGCTATTAATATAAATAAAAAGAAAGTGTTAATTTCTTCAAACCTCAAAACTCAAGGAAGGGAAATGTTATTACTTTCTTTTTTTTAAAGTCAAACCCAAGTTGTAAATAAACAACTTGGTTCATTTACAAACCAATTCACGAATGAGGACATTCCACCTGCTTCTTACCCCACTCCAATCTGTTTTGTTTTGTTTTTTTTTTTTTTTTTTTTTTTTTGAGCAATCCAATCTGTTTTGTTCTAGCTTAGAGAAATAGAAAAGGAAATGAGTCCATGCCTCTAGATATTATTCAAAAAAATAAAACAAAGGTATGAGTTTGCTCTTCTTCTACTGTCATTGGATCAATCTATTTTTCCATATAATTTCCAATTCAATAATGTTTTTTTTTTTTCCTCAAGGGAAAAACAATAAACAAAAACATGGCAGAAACTATGAAGATTTTTGGCTATGAGGTTGGTTCTCAGAATGCAAATCCTCTGTACTACTTTTCGTGTATCACTCTATGTTCCATTAATCATTACTTGTCATGTGTATGACTGCTTTCTATTTTAAATTTTAGTTATTTTATAAGGAAAGTAAAATCAAAACATGGCACGTAATAATTGGTGGAAAATAGAGTAGTACACAAAAAGTGATACAGAGATTTGTATTCAAGTTCTCAACGTGTTGACCTTATGGCCTAGAAAAGCCCCACTAATTTAGGGACCATTAAAACAAGTACAAAATGCCAATTTGGCTAATAACATATCAACAACAAATTTTTTTTTTTTCCTTCAGATGAGCAAAAATTTTAAACTCCATCTAATAATTTTGTTGGATATTAAAAAAAACGAAAAAAAAGAATGAAAAACCAAATTTAATTTTCTGTTTTCACTTATATTATAAAACAAATGTTTCTTGTTTAACTTCCTAAATTTCTTTATCCTATCCCTAAAGATAGTGATTAATGGAAGGAAATTTTAAAAATAAAATAAAAGTAAAATAAATAGCTATTAAATTGGCCAGCCATTAGTTTTAGGTACCAAGGCCATCTAAAATTAACCCACCAAATTATCTTGATCATTTTTTTGTTAGCTTAACCTTTTATCTTTCTTATTCAGCTAAAAAAAATCTTTTATCTTTCTTTGTTTCTCAACTTGGAATTAGAATCTTTTCTCTCTCTGTCTATAACCAAATTCCCACAATTTTTATGTACCAATTATATATAATATATATATATTATATATTCCCATAATTTTTTTTGTTTTTATATATATTTCTCTCTCTAGCACACCTACATTTTATACATCATATTAAAGTGTAAGACAAAAAATCTGTTGCTAGTGTTTGTTACTAGGGTTGTCCAGCGATCCGTTCAACGGACCCGCCCGAACCGAAGGTCCACAGGCTGCTCCGAATCCTAGTATGGGTCTGTCACGGGTTATAATTATTAAGAACTGAATGATCGGTTTAGGTGGCGGTTTATAAAATATTTCACCCGAACCGACCGAATTACCAGTATAGCCTAACTTTTCTGGCCACTGGCTCTGGGAAACGTATGTCAGTATATAAGCTAAATCAAATGTCTGCTTTTTGTTGCACAACTTCCCAATTTACAAATCCACCGTTTATATCAAATCAAAATTAAAATCCACGGTGAAGATTAGTACAGATTATAGAGCAGTGATTCAATAGGCACAAGTACCCTATTTGTAAATCATCCGTTAAAATTAGAATCATGACCAAAATCAAACGGTCAAAATTAAATATTGGACTTCTGATTTGATCTCTCACTGGCTCTTCACTTCAGTCTCACAGTTTCACGCTTCCTCTTCAGACTTCCCTGACTTCTTCGGTCTTCTCAGTTCTCACCACTCTCTCAAACCCTCATGCCTCTGCTGTCTTCTATTCAATCTTTGGCTTTTCGCCTCAGTTCTCATCTCTCTCTTTGTGAGTCTCTCATTGGTTTCATTTGTTATGGAAATCAATTGTTAAATTCAAATAAACCCAAAGATTTATAATTTGAAATTTTAACTGAAAAAACTTGATACCCTAACCATTTTACTTTTGTTCATTGTTCATTTTTTTTTATTAATTTTTTTCAATTTTATTTTGGATTGACAGTTGTCCAAGGCTCCAAGTTGGGTTTTCTGTCTTCAAAAACGAAACTCCAACACCCAATTATGATTTTTGTTATACTATGTGTTTAGTTCTTAAAGTTGGGATTTTGTTCTTCTTTTGGTTTGACTTGATGCCTGATATGAAAAATAGACCAATCTGGTGTAATATGCAATGTAAATCATATCCTATGTTTAGTTGTAATTATTAACCGTAACAAATTATTTTATGTAGATTAGATTGACTCCCTAAACCATTTAGTGAGGGAGATTCATATGTTCTTTTGTTTCATTATAAATTGTTTTAATGCTGTTGTTTGATGTTTCTTCTGCTGTTAGGGTTGTTGTTGTTGTTTTGCTGTTGTTTGATAAATTTTTAGCATCATTGTTTTTGCTTTTATTATTTAATAAAATTTCAAGTCTCATACTGTTTGTATTTGAGCCTTTTTTATTAAAAAGCTTAATTTAGTCTTGTGTTGTTTTTTTTTTTTTTTTTTTTTTGTATTTGACCTTTTTAAAAAAAAAAATTTAGTTTAGTTTAGTTTTTGATTTGTGTATTTGAGCTTTTTATTTTTTGTTCAGTTTATATTAGTTTTGATTTGTGTGTTTTTTTTCCTGCACAAGTAGGATACTGTTACTGTTTGTGTTTGAGCGAGGAATATGTTTAAATTCTAAAACTTTTTTTCTATTGAGTTTTATTAAATGTCTCATGTATTCAAAAAAAATTTAAGCTATTGTTTTTATTTTATTTTCATTTCTAGTTATAAATCAACAAGCAACAGGAAGTGCAGCAGCAAGTCCTAGCTCAGGCAAACGTCCCTTAATTTGTATTGATTGACTTGGTAAGTTACTGCCTTTAGTCGCGTACTGTTATTAACTTACTGTCCTTACTAATTGGTCTTGTACTTGCTACTGATATATTATTTGTTAAATATCTTTTTGTCTATTGTAGAGGCAGCCTTTTGGAAACATTTTAGATATTGCTTGTCTAACTATACTCAACTCTTAAGGCTTATACCTTCTCCCCCCACCAAAAAAAAAAAAAAACTCTAATGCTTATAGGAAAAAAAAAAAAATCTTACTCCATAGGTTTTATTTTTCTATAAGCTAGACATTATTAACTAAAGAGTAGTTGCCAGTCAATGCTTTGGAAAAGCTATTATCTGATAATACCTGTGGCATTTCATAGTTGTAACTAATTATATTGCTAGGAACTTTGTATAACTAGCTTTACTGCCTTACAAACTTGCAGTAACTGCCTCTATGGTTACCATTATATATCCATATATGGAAATATTGCAGTATGCTATTATCTGTTTCTTATGCTTGCTGTTGTGATTTATTTGCTGATGGAAATATTATTTGTTGTGTGATTGGCAGGTTTAATAGGTGTTAAGATTGGCTTTTTTGCCTACTTGTGTTGAGCTACTGGCTTACTGCCTAGGTGCATATTGTGTTGTTAATAGATCACCAATGGTAAAATTAGGTTTTGTGTGTCGTGTTGTGCTATTTCGTCCAAATTTAGTCTATTTTGTTGTGTTTATTTTTTGTATTTAATGTGGAAGAGATTATATATTTGGATTGATATGTATTGCCCAGGTGCTTCTATTGTGTTGTTTAAGAGATCACATGCGGTAAAAAGAGGCTTTTTTGTGTGTTCTGTTGTGTTATTCTGTCCAGGATTAAATTTATGTTATTCTGTTATTTTCTGTTTCACACAAATTAATTACAAAAAATAAACATAACAGAAAGATTGTTTCAGCAAAAAAAAAAAAAAAAGAGAGAAACAGAAAGATTGTATTGGGATTGATTTGTATGTCCTGGATGCCAACAAATCTAGTGTAGTTCTTAATTTAAGTTAAGGCCTATTTTAAAATAAATTACGTAAAAAAGAGGCCCAATCTAAAATGTATAGGAGATTCAAAAAATCTGAATCCAAGTGATTTATAAAACTGCTAAACCCCTTAATTTGGGCTAAAAAAGGCCCCCAAAAAAAAATTACGAAAATTTTAAGGAAGTTAAAAAATTTGGACCAATCGGAGTCACCAGACCCTGACAACTCTGACCAGTACCTGAAATGTTGGATCTGACCCAAACACCCAAACATTTGGTAGGGAAAAATGTTCTAACACCATCCTAATCTTTGGCTTGTTGCTTCGACACGCTTTAAACTTTTATTTTATCAAATTTATCACCTGAACTTCACATGTGCGTCCGATTGCTGCTTCTGCCAGTGCCGTTTAATAAGCCACCGTCTACTCACGTGTGGACAAAAAGCAAATACCAAAATCAATTGTTTGTTGGTTCAGTTTTGAGCGAAAAATCTTGGAGAGGATCCAACCATACCGAAAACCATACCGAATAGAGAAAATCGAACCAGATTTCTCCAGGGACTGAACCAAACCCTAATTACTCAGTTTTTCAGGTCTCGGTCTGTGTTCCCCTTTTTTTTTTTTTTCCTTTTTTCTTTTTTCAAGCCATCGAATCTAGGAAACCCAAAAGGATTGTCTCCAAGTCATACTTAAACACATGCTTTCTTTGCAACCTACTCTTTCTCAGCCAATTTTAATTTCACAACTCAAATATCCATGGAACCAAATCAGTCAATTTCCTATACTAAGACCCGAAGTTTTGACCAAGAGAGGAAGAACTTTGCCAAACAGTTGGGTGCTATTAATCAGATTTGACAATCCCAAAAGGGGAAAAAAAAAACAAATACGAGTCTATAGAAAACAAAGATTGCAAACAATTTTAATTGGTGGAACTAGCACAGAGGTATTTTAGATAATGGTAATTAGATTAAGAGTCAACATAAAACAACAGTTGCAAAAAATTTAAGTTTTAGTTTGATATCTCTCTCTCTTGCACGGAAGACAGAAAACGACCCAAATCCGGCAGGACCATGAATGTCGGCTCTGGCGGTATTACGAACGGCTGGCCTGGTTCCCTCCTATCTCTCTCAAATTGGTCCTGCAAACAAATTTTTTTTTTTTTTTTTTTTTTACATACGTTTTCGTTGTTTAGTGCTCACGTGAGAACGACGTTAGATTACTAAACAACAATAACAGAAGTAGTAATTCGAAACGTGTGAAATTGAGGTATTAAATTAGCTAAAATAAAAGTTTAGGGGAGTGTCAAGGCAACTAGCCCAAAGTTCATGGGGTGATAGGACATTTTTCCCAATTGTTATATATTCTCTCTTTGACAATAGATAAGCATTCATAATAAGTAGGGATTCCTTTTATTCGAATTATTGGCTAAAATTAAAAAACTTAAGACTATGAGTAAAAAAAAAAAAAAAGCCAATATAAAGCAAAAGAGATTCTAAAAGAAAAAGTTCTATTATTGAGGTGATCAAAAGTATACTAGTTAGAGTAACACAACTTTCTTATACATCATAATAATAATAATAAATAAAAAGGTTATAATGAAACTTTAAACATTTAGTGATTAGATTATAGACCACATACACCAAACATCTAAATAGGATCTCTGCAAATAATCGTAGGAGAGAATGTCGATTGATATGGAAGAAATAAGTTAATAACATGGGTAGTGGGTGTAATGTACCGATACGTGTTCAATTACTTTTTCTTTATATTGTGTTCTCTTTTGGTCATGAATTTTAAATATTTGTTGTTATTGATAACAGGAGTGAGACTTGTAGGCGAAAAACTTGACCATTTTAGAAATTGAAACTACGATCTAATATTATGCAAAAGCAATCGGGTCCATTCACAACCAATAATTAATTCAAGGAGTTTATCAAAAAACCAATAATTCAAGGAAAAGACACTCCTTTCTCAAAAAAAAAGAAAAGGAAAAGACACTAGAGGCATAGAGGGTGAGTGCAAAGCTATTTATTAGTTCAGAGCAATCAATCATGGTAGGGACATAGATTTTTTTTTTTTTGTTGTTGGTTAGAAATGGCATCCAATAAACAAATGAAACCAGAAATATTGATAGAGAAAGAAATAGCAAACTTTATTGAAATAGAAAAATATCTATATATACAGCCCCAATAATAGTCTTAGCCATGTGACAACCAAATAGCTAAATTATGCTACTTTAAATAAACTTTTATATTACATTCATAACATCTTAAACCAATTAGCTCTCAGCAAAAAATTAACCTTGGCTATATCTTAAAATGATGCAACTTTAGGCATATCTTAAAAGCTTGTAAGGATTTCCTCTACCACTTAAATTCAAAACTTCAGAGCTAGGGAAGCCAGCATGAAAATCACCTGTTTCATGGCTATAAAACAGAGTGTATTTTCCAACTTTTGAAACTTTGTAGCAACAACAACTTGTTAACCCAAAAAACCCATGGATCAGCTAGTTGAGATTCCCATGAAAATATTGAATTTCAATTATCGTAAAATACCGAAAGTGCCTTGAGACTTCTAATAATTATTATAAAACAAAAACTATTATGAGTCCATTATTAAGTTATCTGTTTGTTTGTTTGTTTTTTATTTTTATTTTTTTTATTATTTTTTTTAATAGAGAGGAAAATAATCTAAAAATATGGTAAGAGGCCAAAATAAGCGTTAGACTCCTGTATTGAAGGAGTTTGGGGGAAGGTCAGAGGGGGCATTTGCCCCCCGCGCGCCCCCTAGGCTCCGCCCCTAGGCCTAACCTTAATATGGGATAAGCCATTAGGGGTTGGTAAATGGGAAGCATGCCTACTTGCCATAAAACCCTATCCTATGTTAAAGTCATAGATTCTAATTAGCTTAACTAATAAAAACTTTTATTATAGACTTGGAATTTGAATCCCGCTTGTACCAAAAACCAATTAGTGTCTTAGTTTGACGTTAAAGAAAAATCTTGATAGAGTTCAAATTATATTTTATCTAATAAATAAAATAAAATAAATGGCCAAAGTCGTATTGAATAAGTTATGCTTAATCATTGTCTACTTTGATCCCCATCCTGGTTTACCATGTGTTTTCTGTGATCTTAGGCATCAATCTCTTTCTTATCAAACTAATAGTTCTACAACTTTCTTTCTTATCAAACTAATCGTTCTACAACTTGGATCATAGAAAACAAAAATTCCACGAAGACAATTGAGTAAGTTGTCAATATATCATATTCATTTTCTATCAATCATGGCAAAGACAATTCTACAAGCATCTTTTTTTCCTTCTCTTTTTATTTTTATTTTTTTTAATTTTTTATGTGTGTTTATTGTAAGCATAGGGAATTGTAATATCTAATGAGAAATATCTCAAGAGAGTTGCATTAATTCCTATAAAAGATGTAATATTGTATTTTGTTAGAGATATATTATACATATTAGCACAATGTTATAGGCCCAAGGTCACCTACTTTGTGTGAAAGGCAAGTCTCCTACTTGTACTAGAGGTCTAGAGTTTAGTCTACTACATATACTGATGTGGGGGCCAGTTAGACAGAAGGTACTGTTAAAACTGTATGTATTGGGCCTATGGCCCAGTTTGAGGATGTCTATTAGTCCGAGAATGGTCAAATAAAGGATATTATGGGAATAGTAGAATAAGAAGAAATAAGGATTGTATATGATAGTTCAAAATGTGTACGAGGAGAAAAGTCATATCGGAAATGTAGATCCGAGGTCAGTAGGAATGTCTTATCGTCCTGAATGTCCTGAACCTTCAAGATTGCATCACAGTTAGAAATCAGACATTGGATAAGAGAAGAGTATAGGGAGGCAACAAATATCTGCAAAAACTTCTACCTCCGCATTAAATGCATCCCAGCTAACTCTCTGGCTGCATTAATGTAGAGGTGATAACTGAACAGTGGTGAAGCAGCCTTACAGCTGCTAATTGAGAGTTTTGGGAGGTGTTGGATGGGACAAGAAGGATTTCCTAGAAACTAACTTGCACGTGTATGGTGGGGATGATATCAAAATTATAGTATATAACATGGAAAGGTGGCCAAAGGAGAAGGAGATGGAAAAAACCAAGAAATCTTTGTAAGAATTCTTTGAACTTTTGTAACCTTGATCAAAAACTTGACATTATAACATAGCCGAGGATAGATTTTCTTATCTTACTTGTGTTTGATTCTCTTACATAAACAATTGTTATTGTCTTTCTTACCAAATAGAACTAGTTCTTTCACCCACGCTCTACAAATTTATTGTTTGGACTCATTGGGCTAAAACCCAATCCTATATTGGGTCCAATCCAAATCCAGTCCTTACAATTGATATTATGGTTCATTCTAACACATACTTTGTACTACACTCTCATATAATAAAGATATAACTGTTAAGGGTTTCCTTCGTGAACACAGGTCGTCATGGTTGCACCACATAATCTCATGTTCTAATGTTCCTATTCTACACTTCCTCTTCCGCATCTACTCTATCATATACAACATAGTATACACGTCAATGCTAATATTTAACATATTTGATGCTACCTTAAGAATTGAAAATAAACCGAGAAGATTTTGTAACTTATTTTATTATTATAATGAATTTGTTTAAGGTTGGTTCTATGATTTATTCCTAATGGGATTTCTTAGTGCTTTGGTTAGAGATTAATATGTTTTTGTGAGTTTAAGATCTTGGCCTGGTAATTTTGATTATATTATTTTTGAGGACAGATTAGAATTATTTGTTAAATTTCTTACTTCAAGTGTCCGTTTAGCAAAAATTATTTTTGTCGACTTATTTTACTATTTATCTTGTTTTTCTACTATTTATGAGTCTCACTATACTTTTTGATACTATTTATGGGTCTTACTGTACTATTTCAGGCTCAGCTAACTTTTTCTTTTATCTACAATACTTTCAGTAAAAAAAATTTTAGTTTCAGCAAAATAAGTAGATCCCAAACGGACCCCAAATAAAATTAGATTGTGGCCCAACAAAGTCTTATCAAAGCTTGGCTCATTAAGATGGATGACATTTGGTGTGATAGTTATATAATTATATTAGTACGACTGATCAATGGAATTTATGAGAAAATAATATTTATTACAAGTTTGCAATTAGTTTAATAAAGTGCACAAGAGCATGGATTTAGTTATGGAGACGATGATTATCTTGTTCAGAGAAATTTTCCTCTTATTAGGGTGGAATTATCATGAAATGAAGATGGCTTGATATAATTTGTGTCAAGTAAAGATTGCTGAGTATGTAATTGTCTCAAATTCTTATTATGACTTGGATGGTTGTTTGAGTTTTCTAAATTAAGGAAACTTCACTTGGTTGTCATTATTTATTTATTTTTTATAGGAACTTGGCTATCATTGTTTTTCCTTGATGTGGAAGAAAATTTTATTCCTAGCTAAATAAATTTTATAGATCACATACATGGAAATAGATATAAACTATCACCAAACATCTAATAGGATCTCTGCAAATAATCGTATGAGAGAATGTCGATTGACATGGAAGAAATAAATTAATAACAGCAGGGGAAAATATATAAGACTCTAGATGGGAAACGCAAAAGTCACTATACGGCGGTTGCGTTTTGCTCCTCTTATTTATTTTTTTTTTTTTCACGTGTTTCAAGACAAAATTTAGCTGAAACGGCTATTGTGCATGAACAGTAGCCGAAATTTTTGACTTTTCAGCACATTAGTGGGCCTGTGTACTATTCACAGGACCTATAAACTTCACTTTTCAGTAACTTTCATTAAAAATGGGTCCCACAGTACTATTCACACATTTAAAAATTATTTTGCTACAATATTTTCAGTTTTCAATTTTCAATTTCAGCAAAATAAGTTCTATTCAAACAGACCCTATATATCCATATATGGAAATATTGCAGTATACTATTATCTTATTCTTATGCTTGCTGTTGTGATTTATTTGCTGTTGAAATATTATTTTTTGTGTGATTGGCAGGCTTAATAGGTGTTAAGATTGGCTTTTATGCCTACTTGTGTTGAGCTAGTGGCTTACTACCTAGGTGCTTATTGTGTTGTTTAACGGATCACAAATGGTAAACTTGGTTTTGTGTGTGTTGTGTTGTGCTATTTTGTCCAAATTTAGTCTATTTTGTTGTGTTTATTTTATTGTATTTAATGTGGAAAAAATTATATATTTGGATTGATATGTACTGCCCAGGTGCTTCTATTGTGTTGTTCACTTTTAGAGATCACATGTGGTAAAAATAGGCTTTTTGTGTATTGTGTTCTGTTATTCTGTCCAGGTTTAGATTTATGTTATTCTGTTATGTTTATTTTTTGTAATTAATTTGTGAGAAACAGAAGGATTATATTGGGATTGATATGTATGTTCTGAAGGCCCAACAAATCTAGTGTAGTTCTTAATATAAGTTATGCTTGAAGCCCTATTTTAAAATAAATTAAGTAAAAAAGAGGCCCAATCTAAAATGTATAGGAGATTAAAAACGTATGAAATCCAAGTGATTTAGAAAACAGTTAAACCCCTTAATTTGTTCTAAAAGGCCAAAAAAATGAAATTACGAAAATTTTAATCAAGTCCAGAATTTTGGACCAATCTGAGACCCCAGACCCGACTATCTGACAACTCTGACCTATACTTGAAATGTCGGATCCGACCCAAACATTTGGTAGAATATGACAATTATTAGGGAAAAAAGCTCTTAACACCCTCTTAAACTTTTGGGGTAGTTGCTTTGACACCCTTTAAATTTTTATTTTAGTCAATTTAGTACCGAAACTACACCTGTGTCCGATTGTTACTTCTATCAGTGCTGTTTAATAAGCTACCGTCGACTCACGTGTGGACAAAATGCAATTACCAAAATCAATTGTTTGTTGGTTCTGTTTTGAGCAAAAAATCTTGGAGAGAGGATCAAACCATACCGAATAGAGAAAATCAAACCAGATTTCTCTAGAGACTGAGAACCAAATCCTATGGTATGGTACGATACGTTTAAACAACAGTTTTTTTGTTTAAACAATAGTTTTCAAATTTTTTGAAAAAATAATAGTTTTCAGTTTTATAGTTTTATGTTTTTTAGAAAATTCGTGTGGGTGCGGGTGTGGGTGAAAAAGTGTGGAAATATGTGTAATATTTAGAAACTAAAAACATGTGTTTAAATTTGCAATACTAAACGGGACTTAAATTACTCTGTTTTTCAAGTCTCGATCTTTGTCCCCCTTTTTTTTCTTCTTCTTTTTTCTCTTTCCAAGCCATCGAATCTAGGAAACCCAAAAGGATTGTCTCCAAGTCATACTGAAGGTGAGTTTGGATTCACGTCCACATTCTGGACGTTTGCGTTTGGGGCTCTTTTTTTGTTTTTTTTTTTTTAAACCAACGTGTATAGCACTGTTCATTGGTAATGAACAGTAAATTTAGGCCAATGAACAGTGCTAAACAATAAAAAACAAAAAAAAAAAAAAAATTTATTGTTTTCAGTTTTCCAAGTGTCCGTATGGTGTGCGTTTTGGAGAGTAGCGTCTGCGTCTAGCTTTTTTTTTTTTTTTATCAGCGTCTCTTGCACTGTTTATGGGACACTAACAGTGCAGCATTAAAGTAAATAAACAATATTTTGTGTGTGAACAGTAATTTAGAAATTATTATTTTTATTATTTTTAGTTTTTAGTTTTTAAATTTCAACAAAATAAGCAGTATCTAAACGTACCTTAAAGTTAGTCGAAAAATGATGTAGCCAATATATATATATATATATATATATATATATATATGTATTTAGGCTAGCCCTGCTTTCGGTTATATCTCTGCTTTCGGTTTTGTTTTTTTTTTTTTAGAAAGAAGTCCTTGAAGAGGCCATACAGCACATTTGTTAGATTTGAAGAGAAAGGGGTGGGAATCTTTTTTGTTATGTACTATTCCATACTTCTTTTTTCTTATTTACTTTATATCATTGGATGATGTTCTGGGTAAAATTTATTCCATTATTATTGATATTATTTTATTATTTATATTGTCAACATTTTAAAATATTTTTTGTGGAAATTTTTGTGATTATAAACTTATTGTCTACCATTTTGCTTGGAAAGCTCAAACGTGAAATGTTTGACCGTAATGACCGGTTTGGTTCTTAGAAAATTCAATGACTTCTTTCAAGGTTTCACACAGTAACTTCCTTGATATTGCAATGATCCTAGCTTTTCTTCAACCCACTGACAATTAAAATGAATTTCCACACTTGCACTCACTGATGCATGGGACCCTAACGAAAAGACATTACAAAGTTTAGAACCCAGTAGTGGAAATACCATTAATCTCTTGTCAGTAAGAAAAACTTGGGAGATCTTTTTATTTTTCACAGTTGGGATTTTAAAATTTTCCTCCAAATCTATTATTTCATCAATAATGGAAAATTTTCTCAGTGCTTTCCCTAACAAATCAGCGATCCTCATTTGAAAAAGTCATCACCTCTTAGTAATGTGTTAGGTTCTATGAGATCTAAATGTATTAGAACTTTAATGTGTAATATTGGCAAACCATGATCAAAACTTAGAATCTAGATTTAGGTTGCTCAAAGTGTGTTTATTTGTAAAGTTGGAATTGAGTATACAGCAGGATTTATTGGACTAAATCTGCAAGGCTCGATCAATCGAACCTCGTGCAAATTGTTTTTTCTGTAGAATTTCCAATTCAGCCAAAACCCATATGACATGTAGGGTTTTATGTTTTACTCCAAGTATAAAAGGAAAAACCCTAACTACGTTTTAGAGGTCTTTTGATGTGTTGTGTTGAATCTGTTGTGAGATCTAGAGATGTTTACCTTCATACACACTTAGAATTATCAAGATCAAGATTGATGTTAAGAACTTGGTGATCTCTTCAGTTGCTGTTTCAAGAGCTTAAAGAAAAACACAAGTGGGAGCACTTGTGGTTGCTATGGATCAAGGAAATAAGTAGTTCGTGAACTCAGAGCTGTCACGTGGTCGTGGTAGTAAGTTTTCTACTCGAGGTAGCAATATAATGTTAGTGGTCTAAGTCTTATTGTAAAACTTCATTTCTTTCATAGTGGATCTGTTTTACCTTGAGAATAGCTAGGTTAAATCCTCCCCAGGTTTTTTATCGGTTTGATTTTCCTGATTTATCATATTGTTGTATTCTTTATATTTCTGTATTATTTACATGATATGTTTTACTTGTGTTAACCTAGGTCTGAATAATTTATCTAAGTAATCACTTGGTTAAATAACTAGGTTAAACAACTTGTGTTTTAAGGGGTTTAAAAACGTACATAATGTTTGTAGAGATAAGCCTAGATTCACGTATTCAAAAATGCAAAAGCATGCAAATTGTAAATTGAAGATCTGATCCCCTACTCGTGAATTATAAGTTATAATAAAGAATATCTTTTAGATCAATTACTTGTTCCAAACATCTCATGGGCAAACCAAATTATCATAACCATAGCGAAAGTACTTATAAACTACTTCCATGTAATGAAATACTTCAAACTCTGAAACAAGAAATAGGTATACAATATTACTTTATAAATAGGTAATTATTAACAAGCACCTAACCCTATAACTCTAAAACTGATAACTAACAACAACTTTTTTAAGCTTTGAAAGCTCCTCTAAAATATTGTTTATAAATTTTTTGTGAATAGCAAACTTTTCTAAAATTTTATTTTAAATTTTAGTTTATAATTTTTTTTATGACCTTTAAAAGGAGGAAAATGCTAACTACAATTTTTTATTTATTTTAAATTGTTGATATGATAAGTGGTTATTAATAAGTAAAAAAATAATATAAGTGTTGCGCTCAGATGTAAATCAATAAAAAATTGCTATATCAACAATTTGTAAAAGTATTTTTAAAAAGTTTGTGGCTATAACATTCTCTTAAAAGAAGCAATGATATTGTTAAGGGGGGACAAAGTGTAATTTTATAGAACAAAAGTACTAAAATTAGTACATATGTACATGCTAATATATATATTGAAATCCCCCCCCCCCCCCCCCCCCCTCAATGACTCCCTCCATCCCTAGGTGGGACGCTTGCTCTCTTTAAGAAGATTTTTTTTTTTTTTTTTCTTTCTTTTTTTGAAAAGGAAATCAAAATTTCATTAATGAATATGAGCAAAATCAAAAGACAAAGCTTCCAAAGCAGGGGGAGGAGAATCCTCAATCCAAAAAACATCCTCCCAAATATGACGCATATAACGAGCTAAAAAATGAGCCACAGTACTAGCTTCTCGTTTTACACTACTAATGGAAAACCATGCTAACTCCATCAACAAAGCTTGAATATCCATAAAAATATGCCCCAGCCGAGCCCCACTGAGGTCCTTCTTTGCTATGGATCCCGTGATTTTGGCATTGTCCCCTTCTATGACAACATCAGTAATGCCCAACTCAATAGCAAACTATATAGCCCTCCTACACGCGAGTAACTCAGCTTCAATGCTATCAACCGCCTTCGAACCACGGACAGAGAACGAAGCCATCACATCAGCATTCTCATTACGAATAACAGCTCCATACCCTGTGAATGGTGGGTCCGAAAACATGGCAGCATCAAAATTAAGTTTATAGTGCCCAGCAGGAGGAGGCAGCCATGTACTTGGGTGTGCATTGCGATGCTGCACCGAGAGCCGAATTTGAGAGCTTCGAAAATCCTCCAAAAAATCTTTGGCTCGCTTGCAAGCCCTCAATTGTCAAAACTTTTTTTTTGGTGCGCAAATTTAATTACCTAAATTAATCTAATTAATTAGGTCTATTAATTTGATTTAGTGGGACTTTCAATATTCATGTTTGGACATAATGCATAAATATGACCATTAACTCACCAACGGCTAGGTTATTTATTTTGATTTGACACCACCTCCACATATCTAACCCAATTTTTACTCCAATAAATTTTAGTCTGTTAATCATCACACGTATAAATAATTAAGAAGTTGTGAGAGTGCATCTTTTTTTTTTTTTTTTTTTTTTTTTTTTTTTTTTTTTTTTTTTTTTTTTTTTTTTTTTTTTTTTTTTTTTTCTAGCACTCAGGCCCAAGGATTCTAGGCCAAAGAGTTGTAGTTCGGTGGACTGGACTTTGATTCACCGCAGCTAAAGGGCTGTTTAAGAATCAAGTGGTGCACAGGGCATACTTCCTACAATACACATAAACTAACAAACAAAGATATTTGTATTGAACAACAATCAAAACAGCAAAGTAATGCAAAAGCAAACAGTAAATGCACAAAGTAATGGTTAGGGATCCTCAAATCAATAGGGAATGCTTCATTGAATTTTCTTTATTATGATTACAGTGTGCTCATTAAGACGTGATACAAGGTTCAAGTAAGCTAAAAAACTACAGTCTTAGATGGCTATTCAAACCTCTAAGACTTGCAAAGTTTGATTCTTTTTGAATTCTAGTATGTGCTATAGTGGCTTTTTCTGGGATACCAGGAAGTGATTTACTAATTTCTCTGAGTTTTCTTCTCGACAGAACTTTCTCAATGATTCTGTTGTAAATTTTTCTCCTCCCCCTCTTCGCAATCCTTCCCCCCTTTTTATAGTGTTATTCTGGAGTCCCGGAGAACTATTGATTCCCCTGTTTTGCCCCCTGGGTACTAGAGCCTGTGTTTTGCCCATCACCCTGAAGGTTCAGTTTTTCCTGTTCTTCATTCTTTTCTTCTTTTTAGTGTTGTTTCTTTGAAAGTCCGTGGCTGACTATCTATTTCGGAGTGTGCTGAGGTCACGTTCTTCACGGTTCAGCTTTTGGCCGTCCTTCTTCTTTATCTTTTTTCTCAAATGGGCGGAATCCCACTCTGCCGGTTTGAAAGTCCTTTGCTGCTACTCCCTTTTTTATACCCCTTTGTTCTGGTTCCCCGAGGTACTGCCCACTTGCGCTATGAGAAGTCACTCCAGGTTTTCTTCTTTTCTTGCTGGATCATTTGGTACTTGAGAAGGACGTGCCCATCCTCTGTTTCTTGTGTTCTTTTGGCTTTTTTCCTTTGAGCTGTCTTAATCCTTTCTTGATTGTATTACATGCCTCGGGGATCCCTAGCCTTTCGGCAGTCTCTGAGGATCCCGACTCAGCTTTCTTTTCACGCTGGTAATTCTTCAATCTTCTGATCTGGGCTTCTTTTCTTTTTCTTTCTTTTTTTCTCATAAACTTTCGGGCTTGTCTTTTTTTCTTTATGTTTTTTGGGCTTCAAGCCTTTTGGGCTTACCATTTCTTCTCTTTTTCCATGGCCCATTGTGCTTATTTCTTTGGGCTTGGGTGCTGTGATTTTTTGGACCTCAACAGAAGTTTCTCTCATCAATGTGAGATTCCACATTTGGCAAACTCGAAGGAAATTTATTTTAGGTTTAGAGAGGTGGGTGAGATGAGTTAAGGAGGTGGTTGAGGTTGTAATGCCACTAGAGAAAAATTAGAGGAAGAGGTGGGTGAGATGAGTGAATGAGGTGGTTAGAGTTGTAATGGCTTTAGAGAAAAATTAGAGGGAGAGGTGGGTGACATGAGTGAAGGATGTGGTTGGAGTTGTAATGGCTCTAGAGAAAAATTAGAGGGAGAGGTGGGTGAGATGAGTGAATGAGGTGGCTGGATTTGTAAGAGCATTCGCATTTGGTATTGCAAATGCTATATGTAAGAGAATTTTAACATTAATGCACCAAACAAGCCCAGCATCAGGACTTGTAAACACCAACTATTGCAAAAAAATTTGCAATTCTAAAGGTAGAATTGCATTGTAGCACTATTTAAAAAAAAAAAAAAAAAACTAATATTTTATTCACTTTATCAATTCATCTCTCTCTCACTGGGTTTTGGGTTTTTGTTTTTATTTGGGTTTTAGGATATATTATTTTATTGTGTAGAAATATTATTTTAATGTGTTATATTGTAAAATAAAAGTTGAAATGCTGAGAGTATTGTAAAATAGTATAGTATAATTGATAAAGTAAATTTTTGAGATGGTAAAATAAGATGGGATAAAATTTTGGAATATAAATGCTCTAATGGGCCTAGAGAAAAATATGAGGGAGAGGTGGGTGTATGTAGTTAAGAGAACTTGTGAAGTTGGAGGTAAACCCAAAGGAGACAGCTTGCAACTGAGCTTGGATTTGACAAGTCATTGACTTGGGCTCCACACACTTGTGTCTAATTACAAACATGCCATACAAACTTATATCTTAAAAATTGGAAACAATGAGGGCTATTTGATAATGTGTTTTGAGCAACAGTTTTCAGTGTTTAAATAATATTATACTTATTTTTACACACTTTTTCACCCATATGAATTTTCAAAAAATACAAACAACTTTACTAGAACAACATTACCAAATAGCCCAATCACTCGAACTCAGTTTCCATTACTCTCACTCAAAATTTTGAGTTTGGAGTTATGAAAACGTAACCCAAAAATCGGACCAAACAACTCTAAATTCAGTGGGCCCCACTTTTTAAGGAAAATTATTAGGTACTTTTGGAGTACCATAAATGCGTAGTCCTTCCTCTCACATGAATGATGGGTCCTATCATGAATTTAATTAGTGGGACCTCCCATTTATGTGAGAGGAGGTATTGCGGGAGTACAAAATAATTTTTCCCTTTTTTAAGTTTTGGGTGATGAGTTTTGAGTTATATAACTCAAAACAACTCCAACCAAACACCCACTTATTATTTTTACAATAAATTTCCCAACTTTTAATTAAAATATTAAAAGTTTGATGAAGACATTTTTGGTTTCCATCAAAGCTTTTGAGATTTTGCAATGTGAAAGTTTGACCGCAACGATTGTCGGTATGGTTCTTAGAAAGTTCAAAGAGTTATCTCCATGATATTGTTGCAATGTAAAGAGCGTAATTGGTATCTAGAAGGTTCAAAAAGTAACTGGGCATAGTTCACACAGAAAGCAAGACTACGCTTAAGTCTCATCTTCCTTACAGATTATGGGTTCTTGGAAGAAGGCTTTTGCAGTTTCTTTTCATCGAAATTGAGGATTTTATATTTTTATTATTACTTTTTATAAAGGTTTTTAATTAATTTACAATGAAAATTATTTTTGAGCATGTTTTTATTTTGTTTGGATCTGATAGTTGTGATGAAAAGCAAACAACTATAGTACTCAAATTTGGTCTGTCTACTTTGTTATCAAAATCAAGCTTAACACAAAGCTCGATTTTTATTTTCAAACTTGATTTTTTTTTTTTTTTTTTTTTTTTACATTCTTAGTTAAAATTAAACTTGTTCAAGAGCTTAGTTATGTCCATTAAATTTTATTTAACATAGCATAACTTTTACTTATAGTTACTGCATTGCAGCAGCATAATAGTCAATGTAATTTTTATTCAAAATTTTCTCTTTAAATTTAAAATTACACCTATTAATTAATTAAAAAAATATTACTTTTAAATTAGATTCACAAATAACCAAATAAAAAAATGGAAAAAAAAAAAATCAATCTCTCTCTCTCTCTCTCTCTCTCTCTCTCTCTCTCTCTCTCTCTCTCTCTCTCTCTCTCTCTCTCTCTCTCTCTCTATATATATATATATATATATATATTTCACGGTAATATTTAATGTTGCTATAATTTTGTTGCGCCACCTCATTCAACATGTCATATATTATTTTTTAGATTGTGTTTTGGTATTATGTTTCTTTCATTTCCCATTACAGAGTCTTCTCCCTTCATTTTATAGCTTTAACTGAATTTTGGTTTGGGTTAATACTTAATTTTATTTTGAAAATAGGAATTTGAGTTTATATCAAAACACAATCTTCATGATTATGAATTTGAATATGTTTACCAATTGTTTGAGTAATAAATTATTATAAAGTTTATCTTTTATTCCTTTAATTTCATTTTAATTTTTGGTTAAGATAACATTATGGTTTTGTGATGAGTTTTGATTACTATGATAATATACTTATTCTTTAAGAGATGAAAAACTTAAATAATACATTTGAAATTTATAAAGTTTAGTTGTATATTAGGAAAATATAACACACTGCAACAAAAGTTAAAAAAATATAGTTCATCTTAAAAAAAATATTAATCAAACAAAAAAATAATAATAAAATAATATATTTGTAAAGATAAAAAAATAAAATAAAAATTTTTTTATAAAAAAAATAGGCAGTACTTGAAATAATTTTTGCTGTAAAAGAGTACGTAGGTTAGATGGTGAAATGGTTGATTATTGAGGAGGAACCAAATAGCAAATTGTCTAGTAGCTCAAAGCCTCAAAGTGCAAGCAATAAAGAAGTTGAGGGCCCACGTTCTGATATCTCAAAACTCAAAAGCAAGGCCTCCTTTGGTCAATATCAATGAATGAGTCCACGTTGTACATCACCAGTTCACACTGGAATTCACCCTGTAATCTAAAAAGCAGAGCCAGCCGAGTTTGGCAATTGTCATGAGGTTATTTCCTCTGATTTATTTAGAGCCCGTTTAGTACGGTATTTCAAATATTTATTTTTAGTTTTTAAATAATATTATATATTTTTTTATTAACACATATTTTAAAAAATTACAAATAATATTATTTAAACTTTTCTACTAAACGGGTCTTTAGTTTTTAGTTTTTTTTTAGTATTGTTTATAAATTTTATTACACTTTTTATTTTTAATATTATTTATGAGAATAGTTACATTTATAATATTTTTACAATAAATTATATGTGATTAGTTGTTATTGGTTCAAATTTAAATTTACTATTGGAATTATTTTTTTGTCCCAATAATAACAACTCATAACAATTTATCACTTAAAATTTGTAGTGAAAATATTATAAAAATGTTATAAATATAGTATTTTTTTATTATTTATGGATCTTATTATTCAATTAACTTTTTTTTAACACTTTTAACAAAAAGTTTTTCATTTCAACTAATTTAGTTGTTTCTAAACCAACCTAAAATCTAGACCATACGACATCAGTTTACACTGATCTATTTACAAAGTGAATTTCTCTACTTATTTACAATGCCCAAGGTGAATTTCTCGGATTCTTTACAAAGTATTGAACTTTTTAAAGTTCTAGTACTAGTGGACTGTGGACCAAGATGAAGAGAAAAATGAAATATTTTCTTATCCGAAGCCAAACACTTCTTGAATTGTTTATTTAATTGAAACTGAAAATTTTTTTGTTAAAAATACTATAGATAAAATTAAAAAATAGTTCAAATAGTATAGTGAGACTCACAAATAATACTAAAAAGTGCAATAAAATCTATAAATAACAATAAAAATAATTTGAATAGCAGTAAAAATAAAATAAATAATAAAAAAGCTGATTTTTTAAGTCAATGCCAAAAGACGTAACCTAATTCTATGTATATCTTTGTATTTAATGTAAACTTTAAAATTTTAACTATTAAATTATATGTTTTCTATATTTTTAATACACATAAAATTTTTCTCAAATTAGATATTGTGGGGCACGATAGTTTGTGGGCTCGGCCCGCTCGCTTATGGGGAGTCCACAGGCCCCAAACTGAAGGAGGCCAGGGCCCAGGCTCAAAAACAGTAAGCCCAAAGTGGCCCGAAGATACAGCCGAGGACAGCTTAGTCCTCGGCAGACCCAAAGTCTCATTGATGAAAGTGGCATACAAGCAAACTTAAAAGATCAGAAAATATCTCGGGGAAATAGTCCTTAATACCCTTCATTGATATGACATTGCACCTGACAGAACCGGATTCTTAGGCTTTATTGACCATCTCCAACCATTTCAGGATTAGACTGACGGGACAAATATCTGTCCTGGAAAAGTCGACCCTACACGTGGACGAAGGACAACGAACGTAGGCTAGTATAAAAGAAAACGTAAGGTAACAAAGAAGGGCTCTCCATCTCACTTCCTGGAAAAAACTCCAGGGATGAGAATGCCCGGATAATAAATGTACACCACCACGAAAAACCCACCGCCGGGTAACCGGAGAAAGGCGTTAGTGCTCCTCGGCCATGATCCGAGGAGTCCAATCCCTCAAGTTACAAAGTTGTAGGGCTTGGATATCCAGGCTGAAGCCTTTTTCTATCTGAATTTCCCTAAAGTCCGGTTTGGACCAACGCCCCGTGACCAGACGCTCGCCTTTTAAGCCCACTCTCTACAAATTTTATTGTGAGGGATCCTTCACGCGTGAGCCCAACGTCATTGTTGGGCCGTTTGAGAATCGTGTCCCTACAATTGGCGCCGTCTGTGAGAAGGCTTGTTCGTTGGCACGGGTGGCGCATGAGTCAGCTTTCTAGCAAGCAGAGATTCACGAGTCTTTCCCATCTCCGGTGACGTGCAGTTGTTGCTCCGCCATAAGCTTCTGCTAGGGGCTACACCTTGCACTGCTAACGGCGCGAGCAGCTCGAGGGGCTTCCGGCCTCAAAGCCAACTCTCCCCTCCCTGGCCTAGGGGCTAACCTTCGAAAAATAAATAAGTACAGAGAAAAAATTACTTAAAAAGAAATCTTACAAGTTTTGGACAGAACCAAGGCCTTGCATAGTCCTCGGACCCAAGCCTATGGGGAAACTAAGTACAAAAAAGAAATCTTACAAGTTTTGGACAGAACCAAGGCCTTGCATGGTCCTCGGACCCAAGCCTATGGGGAAACCAAGTACAACAAAGAAATCTTACAAGTTTTGGACAGAACCAAGGCCTTGCATGGTCCTCGGACCCAAGCCTATGGGGAAACCAAGTACAAAAAAGAAATCTTACAAGTTTTGGACAGAACCAAGGCCTTGCATGGTCCTCGGACCCAAGCCTATGGGGAAACCAAGTACAAAAAAGAAATCTTACAAGTTTTGAATGGAACCAAGGCCTTGCATGGTCCTCGGACCCAAGCCTATGGGGAAACCAAGTACAAAAAAGAAATCTTACAAGTTTTGAATGGAACCAAGGCCTTGCATGGTCCTCGGACCCAAGCCTATGGGGAAACCAAGTACAAAAAAGAAATCTTACAAGTTTTGGACAGAACCAAGGCCTTGCATAGTCCTCGGACCCAAGCCTATGGGGAAACTAAGTACAAAAAAGAAATCTTACAAGTTTTAGACAGAACCAAGGCCTTGCATGGTCCTCGGACCCAAGCCTATGGAGAAACCAAGTACAAAAAAGAAATCTTACAAGTTTTGGATGGAACCAAGGCCTTGCATGGTCCTCGGACCCAAGCCTATAGGGAAACCAAGTACAAAAAAGAAATCTTACAAGTTTTGGACAGAACCAAGGCCTTGCATGGTCCTCGGACCCAAGCCTATGGGGAAACCAAGTACAAAAAAGAAATCTTACAAGTTTTGGACGGAACCAAGGCCTTGCATGGTCCTCGGACCCAAGCCTATGGGGAAACCAAGTACAAAAAAGAAATCTTACAAGTTTTGGACGGAACCAAGGCCTTGCATGGTCCTCAGACCCAAGCCTATGGGGAAACCAAGTACTCTAAAAAGTTTTGGCGTGAGCCCAACGTCATTGTTGGGCCGTTTGAGAATCGTGTCCCTACAATTGGCGCCGTCTGTGAGAAGGCTTGTTCGTTGGCACGGGTGGCGCATGAGTCAGCTTTCTAGCAAGCAGAGATTCACGAGTCTTTCCCATCTCCGGTGACGTGCAGTTGTTGCTCTGCCATAAACTTCTGCTAGGGGCTACGCCTTGCACTGCTAGGGGCTACGCCTTGCACTGCTAACGGCGCGAGCAGCTCGAGGGGCTTCCGGCCTCAAAGCCAACTCTCCCCTCCCTGGCCTAGGGGCTAACCTTCGAAAAATAAATAAGTACAGAGAAAAAACTACTTAAAAAGAAATCTTACAAGTTTTGGACAGAACCAAGGCCTTGCATAGTCCTCGGACCCAAGCCTATGGGGAAACCAAGTACAAAAAAGAAATCTTACAAGTTTTGGACGGAACCAAGGCCTTGCATGGTCCTCGGACCCAAGCCTATGGGGAAACCAAGTACAAAAAAGAAATCTTACAAGTTTTGGACGGAACCAAGGCCTTGTATGGTCCTCGGACCCAAGCCTATGGGGAAACCAAGTACAAAAAAGAAATCTTACAAGTTTTGGACGGAACCAAGGCCTTGCATGGTCCTCGGACCCAAGCCTATGGGGAAACCAAGTACAAAAAAGAAATCTTACAAGTTTTGGACGGAACCAAGGCCTTGCATGGTCCTCGGACCCAAGCCTATGGGGAAACCAATTACAAAAAAGAAATCTTACAAGTTTTGGACAGAACCAAGGCCTTGCATGGTTCTCGGACCCAAGCCTATGGGGAAACCAAGTACTCTAAAAAGTTTTGGCGTGAGCCCAACGTCATTGTTGGGCCGTTTGAGAATCGTGTCCCTACAATTGGCGCCGTCTGTGAGAAGGCTTGTTCGTTGGCACGGGTGGCGCATGAGTCAGCTTTCTAGCAAGCAGAGATTCACGAGTCTTTCCCATCTCCGGTGACGTGCAGTTGTTGCTCCGCCATAAGCTTCTGCTAGGGGCTACGCCTTGCACTGCTAACGGCGCGAGCAGCTCGAGGGGCTTCCGGCCTCAAAGCCAACTCTCCCCTCCCTGGCCTAGGGGCTAACCTTCGAAAAATAAATAAGTACAGAGAAAAAACTACTTAAAAAGAAATCTTACAAGTTTTGGACAGAACCAAGGCCTTGCATGGTCCTCGGACCCAAGCCTATGGGGAAACCAAGTACAAAAAAGAAATCTTACAAGTTTTGGACGGAACCAAGGCCTTGCATGGTCCTCGGACCCAAGCCTATGGGGAAACCAAGTACAAAAAAGAAATCTTACAAGTTTTCGACGGAACCAAGGCCTTGCATGGTCCTCGGACCCAAGCCTATGGGGAAACCAAGTACAAAAAAGAAATCTTACAAGTTTTGGACGGAACCAAGGCCTTGCATGGTCCTCAGACCCAAGCCTATGGGGAAACTAAGTACAAAAAAGAAATCTTACAAGTGTTGGACAGAACCAAGGCCTTGCATGGTCCTCGGACCCAAGCCTATGGGGAAACCAAGTACAAAAAAAAATCTTACAAGTTTTGGACGGAACCAAGGCCTTGCATGGTCCTCGGACCCAAGCCTATGGAGAAACCAAGTACAAAAAAGAAATCTTACAAGTTTTGGACAGAACCAAGGCCTTGCATGGTCCTCGGACCCAAGCCTATGGGGAAACCAAGTACAAAAAAGAAATCTTACAAGTTTTGGACAGAACCAAGGCCTTGCATGGTCCTCGGACCCAAGCCTATGGGGAAACCAAGTACTCTAAAAAGTTTTGGACAGAGCCAAGGCATTGCATGGTCCTCGGACCCAAGCCTATGGGGAAACCAAGTACACAAGAAGCACAATCGGAGTTCCCTGCTTCCCAGTTGACTGCTCGGATGGATTATTTAGAGATTATCAGCCTTGGACGGTATTCACGCGCTTATCACAGAATATTCAACTGTTATCCCGGTTAGTTTCCTAAGTTCGTTTTACTGTGAATTATCGATATAATGCCTGGTAGTATTGGTAAATTGGAGTTAGTTAGATTATATTTCAAGCTATTTTGCTCTAAATATTCTTGAAGAAACACACACATAGGACATACCCATTCACGAAGTAGTGTTGTCAAAGGAACAGTATTCAAAACAAGTAAAGAAATTTCCATTCTTACTAAAACAAAGAAATAGTACAGCGCACAATGAAAAAGTTGGAATCAGTTTGTGTCAAAGCTCACTACATAACCAAACAGAAAGGAAGATACAAGAGAATAAAATAAAGCTGAGGAAGTAGATCAGAGGAGAGGTTGGCTACAGCTCCAAGACCTTGTTCTTCCTCAATGCTTTCACATGCCCACAACTCAAACAGCAAAATAGACCCAACTTGAGCCTGACACCGCTGAAGGAAAGGTGCAGGGAGTTGGAAGTTTAGGGGCTTTCTCTAAATATTTGCCTGCCACAAGGCAAAGGCGCTGATGGCGGAGAATCTTTCTTCTGACACACCAAAATTCTGGCATGAACAGAACCTGCTTCGGATTTTGACTAAAAGAGGGAGAGACACCCTTTTTCCTCGGTCGAAATGGAGTA
The DNA here is from genome assembly GCF_932294415.1 of Quercus robur. Lineage (NCBI taxonomy): Eukaryota > Viridiplantae > Streptophyta > Magnoliopsida > Fagales > Fagaceae > Quercus > Quercus robur. The sequence continues at coordinate 17,569,767 of NC_065538.1, read as the reverse complement.
TTCCCCTGAATTTATGCTTCCTGTGCCCATACCTTACTATTTTGAGTCTCATGAGGACACGACGCCTCTGTGACGGAGAGATTTCTTCCTTCCCAACCTTCGCCTCAAACATGTTATGTTAAGAGAGGATAGCACTGAATATAGAAATTGTGATTTGGGAGGAAACTGAAGGAGCTGTGTGTATATAAAGCAACTCTTTCTCCCTCCTATTTATTTGAAAAGACAAGGTGGTGGCAGTCAACTCACGCAGCGTCCCAAGGAACGCTACAGACAAAATGGCTTTGGCCTAACTTCCAACGTCAACTGCAACCACAAGATTAAAGGAGCCTCGCGAAGGCGCACCTCGAACACTGGGACATCAGAAAGTGCCGCGTGGCCAGAGATTGCATAAATACCTCCTAATTCGTGGACCTAGTGAATTCGCGGCCCAGGCCCGTTCTGCATAAGGGCCCAGGGATTATGGCCCACGCCGAGGAATAGCCGCTGCCGAGGGCGACCTCTGCTCGGCGCCTCGTGATATATCTGAAGAAAGGGAGAAATTGAATTCAAAAAGTTTTGGACAGAACCAAGGCATTGCATGGTCCTCGGACTCAAGCCTATGGGGAAACCAAGTACTCTAATAAGTTTTGGACAGAACCAAGGCATTGCATGGTCCTCGGACTCAAGCCTATGGGGAAACCAAGTACTCTAAAAAGTTTTGGACAGAACCTAGGACTTGCATGGTCCTCAGACTCAAGCCTGTGGGGAAACCAAGTACTGAGAAAAAACATAAGTCTTGGACAGAACCTAGGACTTGCATGGTCCTCGGACTCAAGCCTATGGGGGAAACCAAGTACCTAAAAGAAAAAGCATAAGTCCTAAACAAAACCCAGGCTGTGCGAAGTCCTCGGACTCAGGCCTTTTGGGAAATCAACTACTCGGATGGAGAAGTTTCTCGGCTTAAATACTGGAAAAGGTTAAGGCCAGTGTGTTAAGAAGATGGCGAAACGACCTGATGATCGTCAGCCTAAGGAAACTGTTCTTCGGGAGGGTGACATGTCCTCGGATAACTACTTCTTACACCTTATCGAGTACTTAGTCCCCATCTCGGCTAATTTTACGGTAAGTCTCGTTCCTCACCGGTTGGATCGTTATGTCGAATAATAATTTTGTTGAAGTTATTGTGGCGTCTTTTTATTAGCGAGTATTTTGGCCTTAGTTGTCATTGATTCAAATGCTATACTATTGTACCGAGCAGTGCTTGCAAATTTATTAAAACATATGAACATAACATATGAAATAGAATAACAATAACCTTTATTAATATGAAAAATTATTACAACGTACAAGGAAGGGCTTAAACAAGCCTATACAAAAAATGAACTGCCGAAGCAGTAATAACATCCGTAATACAGATAAGTAAACAGTCAGGTGTCCTTTAAACTCGCCTTCAAAGTCTCTCTAAAATCTCTGCCTCAGTACTGCTCATATCAGGAGAAGAACCTTATATAGAAAAGATGAAGGGGAAGGAAGAAGAATTGGAACACATGGAAGCACTTCAGCAAGCTCTTGTCGCTGAGGAGTGCAAAGGAAAAAGAAGATGGAGGACATGAGCAGGAAGGAGGAGAAGAAGAGGGAAGAAATGAAAAGAAAAAGAAAGGAGCAAAAGAGGGAGAAGGGGAATCAAAGGATGGCGCCAGTGAACAAAGAGAGGAAGAAGCAAGGGCATTTAGTCCCTGCCTCAATCCTAACTCTTAGCACACTGGAGCCATATTAGGTATGCTCATGAGAAAGCGGGTGGAGATGATAATGGAGGTTTTCGACTCAGTCACACCGAAAGTGGGATGTGACGAGTCCCTGCTTCGGATTTTGGCTAAAAGAATAGGGAGGCAAATCTTGAGTCTCCGTCATCCTTGCCCCGACCGAGCCATCTCAAGTTTTGTTAGGACATGGCGTTTCTGGGAGAGGAAGGGTTTATTCATGGCTGACTACTATGGTGGATGTATTATTGGATAGGGAATAACCAGATGGAAGAAGTGAACTCTGAGAAGGGCCTGAGGAATTCAGATATGAGAAAATCGCCTTTTGTCTTCTCTCTTTATATAGGGAACGAAGAAAAGGGTATATACCACGTTCAGATCCCCAGGGAAATCTATAAAGAAGAACGCGCCGTTTCGTTCTCCCACGCCATCAGTAACCGTTAGATCTGGGAGGTCTCGTAAATGGGAAGATATTAAAGGCACGCTTCAGATAACCAAACGGCATAATGGCAACGTGCGTAAATTGAGGGAAACGTCTTGTAGACCGGCGCATTCCTCGGGGAGGTGAAGAGTCGCCAACGTTGATCAAGGGCTGAATTGAATGAACCGCAATAAAGGCTTGATATTACCAAAACCCACCTTTCCAACCAAGACGTTGGACAGCAGGGTTTTGAGGGGCTAATGTGGGGCACGATAGTTTGTGGGCTCGGCCCGCTCGCTTATGGGGAGTCCACAGGCCCCAAACTGAAGGAGGCCAGGGCCCAGGCTCAAAAACAGTAAGCCCAAAGTGGCCCGAAGATACAGCCGAGGACAGCTTAGTCCTCGGCAGACCCAAAGTCTCATTGATGAAAGTGGCATACAAGCAAACTTAAAAGATCAGAAAATATCTCAGGGAAATAGTCCTTAATACCCTTCATTGATATGACATTGCACCTGACAGAACCGGATTCTTAGGCTTTATTGACCATCTCCAACCATTTCGGGATTAGACTGACGGGACAAATATCTGTCCTGGAAAAGTCGACCCTACACGTGGACGAAGGATAACGAACGTAGGCTAGTATAAAAGAAAACGTAAGGTAACAAAGAAGGGCTCTCCATTTCACTTCCTGGAAAAAACTCCAGGGATGAGAATGCCCGGATAATAAATGTACACCACCACGAAAAACCCACCGCCGGGTAACCGGAGAAAGGCGTTAGTGCTCCTCGGCCATGATCCGAGGAGTCCAATCCCTCAAGTTACAAAGTTGTAGGGCTTGGATATCCAGGTTGAAGCCTTTTTCTATCTGAATTTCCCTAAAGTCCGGTTTGGACCAACGCCCCGTGACCAGACGCTCGCCTTTTAAGCCCACTCTCTACAAATTTTATTGTGAGGGATCCTTCACGCGCGAGCCCAACGTCATTGTTGGGCCGTTTGAGAATCGTGTCCCTACAGATATTATTTACCATTTAATTAATAAACTTATTTTTTATGTAAAATTTTATGGATTTTATTGCATATTTTCAAAGAAGGGACCAAAGAGGAGATTAAAAGTTCGAGGCCCCACATTAATGTTAAACGAAAGTTGGTCGGAAAATGACGTAGCCAATATACATATTTTTAGGGTAGCCCTGCTTTCGGTTATATGGCCCACTTGATTCCACTATTCCATATTTCCCCAAGTCATGCTTTTGTTTTTTCTTTGGGGTGGGGGGGAAGAAGTCCTGGTCTTTTTTATAATGCACTATTCTATACTTCTTTTTTATTATTTATTTTATATCATTTAATGATGTTCTGGGTAAACTTTATTCCATTATTATTTTTTTTCGGATTATTATGGATATTTATTGACAACTGGTTGTTTCAACATTTTAAAATATTTTTTGTGAAAATTTTTGTGTTTATAAACTTATTGTCTACCATTTTGCTTGGAAAGCTCAAACATGAAATGTTTGACCGTAATGACCGGTTTGGTTCTTCGAAAGTTCAATGACTTCTTTCAAGGTTTCACACAGTAACTTCCTTGATATTGCAATGTAATAAGCATTTATTGTCACTTGGAAGAACCGAAGAAGTTTAAAAGGTTTCATGTGCATTTTAATAATTTTTTCTGAAACTTTTATTTGATTATTTACTGTAAGTTAACAAAAATATAGTGCACCTAGAAAAAGTAGGTTATTTATTTATTAAAATGATAAAATAAATAAATAACCTAATCCTTTGCTTTTTTTTAAGAGATAATTACAATATGATGCAACACCGTAGGTCAAATCGTTTTCTCCCTTAAACACCCAATTACTTTGTGTATGTGAAGATGCCAATTCATTTAATACTCCAAAACTTAATCTTGACTTATAATATTTTTTCAAACTATTAATGTCGCTTGTTGTAATTAATAAATAATAAAAATGATATTAACGATGAAGCTTATAAAAATAATGTTACTTCTATCATGTTTTAAATATGTTATGAAGTATCTCTAACTGGACTAAAAAGCAAAATCAACACCAATAGTTGGAGAAAGCAAAGGCAATATAATTGTATTCCAGTACAAATTTTCAAAGGTAGCCCATCTTCATTTACTGCAATCCACTATTTTAAATCTAAAGTCCAACTTTGGTTTAGTCCACCATCATTTCACATCACGATTTTCAAAATCAAGATCTAACACAGGATGAGAGAGAATCACGTGGATCGGATTGTAGGATTGAATTGAGGATCAAAAATCGCTGCAGGCTATATCTAATTATCAAGATATGTTAAAGAAAAAAATTTAACAAAAATTAATTATAAAAGGTAATAACTGCTACGTTACAAATTACTAATACATAGACAAACTTGAAACTCCAAATTTCAAAATTACAGCCCTATTTGGTGAGCAAGGTTAACACACATTTTCACATTTTAAACAACTTTACATACATTTCAACACATTTTTTCACTCAAACGTATATCAAAAATACCTAAATAAGAGTACTCAAACTCCTCTACTAAATAGGCCTTACATGTTCCAACACCCAAAACATACTTAACGTTCTAAATTAACAATATAGCGCAAAGAACAATGTTTCTAACTGTAGAGACTCGATTTGGGGGCCAGGCCCAAAATGTATGGGTTTTGGTCCAATGAGTCTGATGTAATAAATTTATAGAGAGTGAGTCGAGGAACAGCGTTTTAATAAGTTGGACAACGGCTAGTATGGGAATAAAAGACAATTAAGCACGAATTAGAGATATTGACATCAATGGACTTTCAATCCGAGGAGACCATAGTTCTTGTATATTCATCATCATTAAACTCTTTTAGATAATTGTGATTGCTACAGTGTTTTATCTCCCCTTCTCTCGATCCCCATCTCATGGGGATCTCTCCCATTGTATAGCCCTATTTGGGCTATCTTGATCCTACACTTGTTAATCATCTGAGTTCTCACTTGAGTGCCCGTCCCATCAGACACCTCCCTTTAGTCTTCTGTGAGTTGTGGTAGCCAAGGCAACATTGGTCAGAGGTCTTCTCCACATAAATGTGGCAAGAAAAGTAGCTGCAATGCATTTAATGTGGTGGTAGCAATTTTTCTTTAGATATTTTGTATTTCCTCCTTCCCCGTATGTTCATGTGGCACATTCCTATTTCTAGGGTCTTTCGGAGGGGCCCTCTAATTGTTAGAGTTATGCATTTGAGCTATTTCTCACATGTTCCCTGTTTATGAGACCTTAATCAAGAGTTCCTTTAGTAACCTTTTTTCTCTCCTCGGACTTGTCAATTGCCCCAGATAAAACCCAAAGCCCAATACATGATTTAGGGCCTTCATCCCCACACTAACCATGTACACCATGGTAATAAGTTAACACAACCATATAAGAATGAATATTTTCTAAATGGTTATTGCTCACTCACTCTAAATACAAATGGTTCAAATTTGTATTCATTTTGTAGTCTTGGATATATACTACTTTATAATGGATTAAGTAGCACTCAAATTTTTTAAAAGTTAGTCCAACATTCAGATGAAGACCACACCGTCACCATCTAAAAAACTTGAGGCCAACTTTGGCTGATGAAGACCACACCAGACTTGATCAGATCCCAGTTCATACTAATCTTTTCTCTCTAACCCACCGACAAGTAAAATTAAATTTCCCCACATACTATAAAGTCATAAACTTTATTTATTTTGGACTATAGTTTTTTTTCTTTGACGAAAATGTACTTTTGGTCCATACATTTTGGTCTCAAAATTAATTTCATTGCTAATATGATTCCTAAAAAAAAATCGGTTTTAAAATGGTCCCTACTATCAACTCACTAACAAAAACCTTATACGTGACAGACAGAGTACCCTACTTGTTGATATGATGCTGACGTGACCATTAAAATATTATTAAAAATAATTATTTGGCATTTTTAAATACCTCATCAGTATTTTAACTAATACTTCCAACTTAGCAAGTAAGAATCGAGTCTTTAAATCTCAAATTTTAGATTGAAATCGAGCTTATAAGACTCGAAATATTAGTTCTCAAAATTCTTTCATACACATGTTAACTTATTATATTCTTTTCCCTCGTTATGCTAGCATGCAAATTTCCCATGAATACTATGCTAGCCTGCAAATTTTCTCCATTTTGGGGGGGGGGGGGGGGGGGGGGAGGGAGGGTGGGGGCGTGTAAAACTCAAAATAATTGAGCCCCACCAAACCAATAAGTGAAAAACTCAAAATAATTGAGCCCCACCTAACCAATAAGTCAAAAAAGCGGGGGATGTAAAACTCAAAATAATTGAGCCCCACCTAACCAATAAGTCAAAAAAGCAAACGTACCATAATTGAGCCCCACCTAACCAATAAGTCAAAAAAGCAAACGTACCATAATTGAGCCCCACCTAACCAAAAAGTGAAAAAAGCAAACGTACCCTATGCAGTGAGCAGCGAGCAGTGAGCAGTGAGCAAAGCATTTATTGCCCTTTGGAATCCAATATCTCAAAAGCCTGAGGGCCTACTCTGGCCAATGAAGTCCACGCGGTGCATTATCAGTTCACAATTCACAGTCACTGATATATCATTATATCCTAGCTTTTCTTCAACCACCGCCAAGAAAAATGAATTTCCACACTTATTATTCTACAGTCGTGAAATTTTTTATTTTCTTACTAAGTATTTGTTTAGTTATAACTTATTTTTACTGAAATTAAAAATTAAAAATATTATAATAAAATAATTTTTAAATATATAAATAATATCTTAAAATTTATTTTTAATATTTTTTTTAATAAAATGGTTGTGGATCATAAACAGTAAATTTGTCTTCCATACATAGTCTTCACGTGGATGAACAGTATCGATTACCGTTCATCAGCACTGAAAAAAAAAAAAAAAAAAAACAGCAAAACGCAAACGCCACAAACGCAATGTATATCACTTGGGTAGCGGGTTGTAATGTAATGTAAAAGTGTTCAATTACTTTGAATCTGTTTGGATTGAATTTATTATTACTGAAACTGAAAACTAAAAATACTATAACAAAATAATTTTTAAATATACAAATAATATCGTGAAACTTATTTTTAATATTTTTTAATATATAAACAATACTGTTACACTGATAAACAGTATACAAACAATAACAAAACAGTATATTAACAGTAAAATTTATCTCATAAATAGTAAATTTTATTCCTCTAAATGGTGAAAGTAAAAATAAAAATAAATAAACAGACGTGAGATTTCAGCAGAAACTCTGAACCAAACGTTCACTTTTTCTTTTTACTGTATTTTCTTTTAAAAGTCGCTGAATCCAAAACGCTCACTTTTCTTTTTACTGTATTTGTTGTTATTGTAGGCGACAAACTTGACCAGTAGAAATTGAAACTACGTAGTACTGATATTATTTATGCAAAAGCAGTTAGGTCCATTCTTTTTTTTGCTATGAGCAGTTGGGTCCATTCACAACCAATAATTCAAGGAAAGGACACTAGAGGCTAGAGGGCGAGTGCGAAGCTATTTATTAAATCAGAGCAATCATGGTACGGACATGGATTTTTTTGTTGTTGGTTAGAAATGGCATCCAATAAACAAATGCCATGCATGACACATTTCTGATATATGAAAAGAAAATAGACAAATATCAATCATGATCGGTAGAATCGAATTTTAAAACAATTAATAATACCCTATTTTTTATAGCTTCCCAGTATGAATGAGGAAGCACATTGTGAGAGAGTTGAGTCATGACAATCAGTCAATCACCAATAAAGTAACTCATATATAATATCATTAGTTAAAGTTGGATTATTGATAATATATAGTCTATAACTGACAACTTCAACATCTAACACATGTATAAAAGATGGTTTCACCCAGCTTAATTGTTATGTAATATGATTAAGAGATGTATTTATTATACACAAATTATTACGTGTGGTTTTACACCTCCTTATTTTTGAACTTAAAACATGACTTGAAATTATGATTTTTAAGTTCAAAATTGTGATTTTAAGTTACAGTTTAGTTCAAAAATAAGGCGAATTGAATACTGAATAACAGTTTGTGAAACAATGCAACAACTATTAGCCTATGGTTAAACTAGGTTTCTATGGTTTGGTAGAAGTATCTTAATTGTGTAAGTAATGTCTCTTTACTATTATGAACACACTTTTTTATTGATTAGATAGTCAAAATAGTTAGTGTACATGTGTTATTATAATGATCGCAAATGAGAGTGAAAGAGAGAAAAGTTAACTGGGAGGACAGAGTGTGAATTGTGAATATCCAGTGAAAATCTTTTCGGAAATTTATTTGAGAGAGAGAGAGAGAGAGAGAGAGAGAGAGAGAGAGAGAGAGAGTAGACTAGCCTTTTTACATAACAGGAGGCAAAGTGGTGGAGCATCCTCTTCTTTTTGATTTTGCTATTTCTGATAATCAATCAGATCTTATTCCTTTGCTATAGATAGTGAAGGGCGGTACCTCCTATATATGTGATGGATGCCAACCCGTACATAGCGTGTGTGTTTTGGCATAGAAGGAAAAAAAAATTATAATAATAATAGAAGTGATTTCAAAACAAAATTAAAATTATATATTATATATCAGAACATGTTCGAGCCATGTACTTTCACATTAGTCTCTTAAAATTAGCATTTCACAACTTGGGATTGTAATTGCTTGTAAAATTAAAATTTGAAAGGGTTTGGCCTTGAGGTTTGCTGGAAAATGTATTCATGAAGATATTCTAGTGTTAAGCAAGGAATGCATGGGTTTTGATTAAAGTTTGCACATACCATAGAAAGTTAGGTGTGACAAAAAGGAAACAAAGGTCGGTCCGTATATTTAACCGTAAACGCAAGTGGGTAAGCTTTTTTGCACATTGTGCTGCGGGTCTAGAAGATGAGTTTCAATTTGACGAGGCCAAAGCATGAGACCATTTTCTTCGAATTCTATAAAAAGGGACAAACGAACATATAGAGTGGGACCCTTCTACGTACTGAGCGCATAATTAAATCTGATAGTGGGAACAAGGAGACTTTAGGTGGGAATTGAAAAAAGTCATTTTCTCACTTGGATGGTGGGTATAATGATAAGTATTAATTCTGTTACTTTTTCTTTATGATCATGTGAATCACCATGAATTATGATAATCACGTGAGTGGCCAATTATTTTTGATGATAAGGAATTGAACCATCTATATCATCAGTTACATTTGTGAACGCAAGTTGCTGAAAATTAAATAGCAACGACAATCTTTCCCTACATAATGATAAACTGTTTTGAGCCGGTCCGGTGAGTAGAATTTTTTATTTTATTTTATTTTATTTTTTAAAAAGTATTTTTTAACTTTTCGAATTCATGATTATTCATTATTTTCACGGGTGTGTATACAAGAAGTTGTATTTATTTATTTATTTTTGTAAGAAGAAGAAGTCAGTATTTCCTAATATTTGTTTTTCCTTTCATCAACTAATTTACCTTCCTCTTTTTCACATAATTTTATTTTGTTTTGTAATGATGGCAATTCATGTTATGTGGTGATTGTTTACGAGTATTCGACTTTATAGGTCAATAAAAACATGATAAATTTATTATTTATGTTAGAATCACTCAACCTTTACATAGTGTGTTTATTAAATAGGTTGACACGACATGACTCACATAACCTGTTTAATAAACAAATCATATTAGGGATGACATGACCTTGTGTGATCACTATAACTAGAAGCATAAATATTCTATCAAGACAAGAATCAATGTGTATAGAATTTTTTTTTTTCCACAGTTTATTGTGTTAGCAAGTTGTTGTGAATGACCAAAAATAAAAAAAAAATAAAAAAATAAAAAATAAAAAGAGGTGTCATTGATAGATTCCTATAAAAACAACCATCTACTAATCATAACTTACCATTTGGGTAGGCATTTATATTATTATTGTGAAGTAAGTTTTCATAGCAAATTTGATTCTTACGTAGATTTCTTCATGTGTTAACACAATAACAGCAGCCAGTAAAGCGTGAGCCTAACAAACAGGAAACAGCAGAAGGTCGTTTGGCTTTTCCTTTAATTATTTTTTTTTCCCTTTCTTCTGCTGTCTCTCTCACTCATGGGCTGTGCTTTTCTTTGTCCCCACATTAGGCTTTAATCATGTTGAGTGCCCATGTGGGAAATTGGGAATCTTTGGTACTTCCGGTTCATTAATAAAGCAGGAAAGAAAAGTATCAGTATCACCTCTAATTACCTCTTTTCTATCTCTTATTCTTCTTCTTGAACGCATTCAGTTTAACTCTACATTCAGTTTAAAAATCACACCAAAGTTTCCATTTAAAACAAATAGAAGGGCGTTCCTAAAAAAAAAAAAACAAAAAACAAAAAACAAAAAACAAATAGAGGTAAAACTCTCAAGCTCTAGTCGCGCCTTCTACAGCTCTACAGCAGCTCGCCGATCTGAAGAAAAACCAGCAAAAAATCTAATCAGTTCGTCAAGTGTCCCTTAACCGCTTCCGATTACAGGCGAAAGAAATTTCTATCTTGGAGGATCCAGAACTCCAGGTTAGTAACCAAACGCCGCCAGTCCTTTTAAAAAATAACCTAATTTTTTTTATTTGATTTCATTTTTGGTAAAGTGGTAACCCAGTTCCGGTTTCACTTTGACCAATAGAAAGACGATGGCTTCAGTGTCATCGTCGTTACAACCGTGTCGTACAGATACACAATCGAACAAGCTTTACTTATACTTGTGGCACACATATAGCCCAGTCACGTATTCCTTGTATGAGATTGATGTACCAAATCCTCTCCCTCCTCCCCCAACCAAAGACGCCCAAGACGAACAAATAATCAATCCAAATCATCTTGCCCCAATCCTCCAACTCAAAACCGGAGAATACCCTGGAAACATGTGTTGCGTTTCACTGGGCTCCAAATTGTACTTCATGGGCGGCGAATACGATATAGATTACCCATGCATTGATGAAGATGTAAAGATAAAGTACAAGAATGTAAAACGGGATTTTTTTCCTCGAGATGTCTATATTTTTGATCCCACCACCCCCAGCTTGCTGCTGCACGGTACAGCGATGAACAGTGGTAAGTCTTGGCCCTGGGCCTTTGTGGCGGATGAGAAAATTTATGTCCTTGGAAGCAACTTCACAACTGACATTTTCGACATATCCTGGATAAAGGACTCAGAACTCAAAAGCCTCTCTTTGTTTGAGGTCTATCATCCTAAAGATGATAACTGGACCATCCTCCCAAATCCCCCCATTGGGAATGTGGAGACTAGATGGGTGGGGCACGCTGTTGAAAGAAGGAAGGTTCTCCTTATAGCTTGGCAGCGGGGAAAAGAGCGCCTCTACTGTTTTGATCTTGACAGAGAGCAATGGACAAAAGGAATAACCCTCCCTTCTCACCTCCGTAATGTCTCAGGCAGGATTGAGTTTGTAGATGGTACCTTTTATGGATGTTACCACAACACGGTAGCTGCAATAGCCCCAGTAGCTAAGGAGGACGAACAAGAAGAAGATGAAGACAAAGATGAAGAAGATGAAGAGGAGGAGGAGGAAGAAACTGAAGAAGAAGAGGGGGAGGAGTTGGAGGAAGAAGATAAAGAAGAGTGGGAGGAATTAGGGGAAGGAGATGAACTAAATATCCAACAACAACAGGAGGATGAAATGGGTACAAGGTTTAAAAATTACCGCCGCCATGTAGTCTTCAAGGAGATGGGTATGGATGCTATCTTTAATGTTCCTCAGCAGTTGCAATCCTCCTCAACCTTGCTTCACTTGGGGAGTAGATGCTTTTGTTATGTAATGACTGGCATGCCTCCGCATCCAAAATATGGCAGCGATCATGCTATAGAAGATGACAAAGTACGTGTTATTAGCATTGTAATTTTTCGAGCCCTCGGGGAGACATACAAAGAAGATGCCATTAGAGTCTTCAGGGCAAAATTCCTGCATTCTGCACATTATACTGTCAAGACCTCGTTCACAAATGAAGGTGTCATCCATGGCTGCTTCTCTCTTGGCTGGGTAAATCTTGCATGCCCTCTTGTTTTGTTCTTCATTAATCCTGCCTTTCTTTATGTCCATACCATATGAATATTTAAGTTGTTTTTTGGGACTTAACAATACTTTATGCCCAAAACTAAATAAATTTAGTCATAACAGAAATAAGTTACCCTAATCTGTTCAAGTGTTCAATGGACGAGGAAGCTTTATGGCTTGTTTGAAAGTTTAGAGAGAGAGGAGAGTAGAGTAGAGTAGAGGAGAGGAGAGTAACGGAGAGGAGAGTAAAGTAGAATGGTTATCCTCCACCTTGTTTGGATGTTTTTAAAATTAGTAATTGATGTTTTTAAAATTAGTAAGGGGAAAGAGATTAATCCTTCTTCTTATTTGGATATTTTAAAAATTAAGAGGGAGAATGAAGGAAATGATTTAAATAGACAAATTTACCCCTATTTGAAAATAAACTTCAATATTATTCTATAATTAATTTGTTAGATTAAATAATTATTTAATCAACATTCTCATTCCATCGGTATAAAACTACTATTAACTATTATAAAATAATTTTAATTACCTAAAAAAAAAATTATAATAAAAAATCAAAAACCTCCTCCAATTTCCTCAACTTTCCCGAGAAACAAACAATTCCCACAGCTTCTCACTCCCCAAACAGCCATGGTAGCAGCCACCTTCAACCCCAAAACCCACACCTACACATCCCCAAGACCACCGATTCACCTCCCCACCAACCCCAGCCTCTCTCTCACCTCTTTCCTCTTCCAAAACTTCTCTTCTTCCCCACACAGCCTCCTAGCCAATGTACAGCCCCGTCCTATGTGCTATTGCTGAATAATCTAAATGCATCTCATCTATGAAATACATATCAGAATTAAAATCAGGATCATATTATCCATAACCACATACTTACTAGAATTTGACATTTTAATTAGAAAGATTTTAAATAAAATACCTTGATGCAACAAACTTGATTTCAAATAAATTTTTTGTAAATAATCTTCTTGAATCTTTACTTGATCTTCACCTCAATGACTAATATCTTGACCAATATTATGGTTTTTTTCTTGTTGAGACTAGCTCTACCAGTGTAGCCCAAGAAGTAGTGAAGAAATTGATTTTCACCTTCTCCCAAACGGAAGATACAGCTGCTCTGTTCTTATATACGGGAAACAGAGTGTAACAGAGTTCCTTAATTACTGTATATTAGCTAGCCGTTGGGGGTCAGAGATTTTGGTGGAGCATAATGCACCCACATAAATATTCGGCTTTTACAAGCTATTTATTTAGACTCCTAATGCACTTAGAAGTTAGAACAGGCGGTGGCTTTCCTTTGAATAATAGTAATACGAATTGCACTTGGACTAGGAATACAAAGTTTCTTCAATTTAAAAACGCCAATCAAATATTCTGCCTATCAAGCAGCAATACTAATGAATTTATGTTCTTTAACACTTATCATCTCTTTTTACTTATTTTGGTTTCAAATATATATATATATATATTGAATTTGATTCATGATACCTGATTCTAATCATGCCTTAGATTGATAACTAGCGCACTGATTTTGTGTTCTGGCTAGAACAAATCTTACTTAACAATACTTTCTGCCTCCATAATCGGTGCTTTTAATAAACCTAACAAACAAAAAGATTATTTTGGGGGTTAGAGTGTAACAGGATAACAGAGTTCGTTAGATAACAGTGTTAAATTTTCTCAGGAAACAAACAAAGGATATAATCAGTTTGTAATTTTGTTAACTTAGAAAGGATAAATTAGGAAATTCATTTGGTCAATAATTTATCTACTCTACTCTCCCTTCAAATCTCTCCAACTTGGGGGAATTAAAAATGAGGGGTTAGAAGTAGTTGAAACCCCTCCAAATCCCTCCCACTCCTTCCTTAAAAAACTTCCAAATAAGGTAATTAAATTACTCTTCTTCCCTCTACTCTACTCTCCCTCCTTTTTTAAACATCCAAACAGGCCATTAGTTTCTATTGTGTTGGATTCTCAGTTGGACGGGGAGATTTTGAGTTGGAATTTCAGTTCCACAGAGACTTACATGATGGGGAGATGAAAACAGTATATTCTTTTCTTGATCAAAATTATTCTAAGGTGCCTAGGGGAGAGGGGGCTGATAGTATGACATGGCGATTGAATGGGAGTGGAAATTTTGATATTCGGTCTTAATATAAGTCCGTTTGTGGTACAAATGATCATTCTTTTCCATGGAAGAGCATTGGCATGGTAAGGTCCCAAGGAGGGTGTCATTCTTTTTGTGGACTACAGCATGAGGTAGGATTCTTACTCTTGATAATCTTATCAAGAGGGGTTTTGCATTAGTAAGCTGGTATTGTATATTCCAATTTAGTGGGGAAACATTGATTCATCTTTTGCTTCGTTATTGTGTTGCAAATGCTCTGTGGAGTGACGTGTTTACAATGTTTGAGATTCAATTTGGTTGGAGAAATTGGTTTGGGAAACATTACTCTAAGAATAAATGGAGCATGTAGGCTAAGAGGGACTGGTGTATGGCAGTTGCTATGGTTCTTAAGGCAGCAGGAGTGGGTGATGTTACAGATGATAGGGAAGCTTGTGATGACTTCATTACGATAGAAACGTCAAGGGTGCTAGGTAAGGGAAAGTTCTTTGATCACCATCATCCTAGGCACCATCCATTGGTTGAGGAGTAAGTTATTGACCCAGAATCAATTATAAAGGTTTCTCACCAAGGCTATATAGTAATAATGATAAAATAAGAATTAAATGATTAAAACACTACATTTTAGGATTAAAATTGAGCCTTTTACTGTAAAAGAAATATAAAAGTCTAACTTATAAAAGTTTTTGTTTTAATTGAGATAAGTCTAACTATGCTATGGCTAGGACCTAGGCCCTAGGGTAACCAAATTCACTTTACTCTTAACAACACTGCATTAAAAGCTCATTGCCAAATGCTACCTAGCACCAATAAATCTTGAGCCGATAGCTTGAGCCACTAAGCCCAAGTTGTATTTGAAAAAAAAAAAAAAAAACAAAAAATCCTTAATATACCATTGAAACATAGATTCAATTGTTTAAAGTTAGTTGAGAGCTTTATCACCCTCCATCTCTTGGAGGACTTGTACCGCCTCCTCCTTAGAAAAATCCCTCTCAAGAACAAACCGCTCATCCTCCTCAATACTAGCAAACTCCAAACCTTCCATAGAAGGACGCCGAGAAACTGACTCCGTGTACAAGCCCTAGTAAAACTGAACCACCTTAGACCGCACCTCTTCCTTATCCTCATAAAGGACCCCATCTACCTCTATACCTCGAATATGATTAGTTCTTTTATGCGAGTTTGCTACCGGATGAAAAAAGCGAGTATTATTGTCACCCTTCTTCACAAACAATATCCGAGACTTTTGTCTCCAAGAAATCTCCTCCAAAGAGGCTAAGTGTGCAATGTCGCCTTTAATCTGGCCACGACGCGTTTGCTCTTCTTGCGAAAGACCCAACAAGTCCTCCCTTGCATCCAAATCCAACAACTCAGATAAAAGGCATTTCTTCCTAAAGGCCAAGTCCTCAAAAACCTCCTTATTCCACTTTTTCAAGTCATCTTTAAGAGCTTTTAATTTACAAGCCAGAATAATACTCGGAGAACCAGAAAACAATACCCATTCCGCCATTGTCGAACTCTCTCCACAAATCCCTCCTTTCAACCACATATTCTCAAATTTAAAGGCACTTCGACCTTTATTAACACAACTAGCAACCATCAAAAGAGGGCAATGATCAGAGACTACTCGGGGGAGTACCCTTAGAGACACATTCCCAAAATGATCTACCCAATCCACCGATGCTAAGGTCCTGTCTATTCTTGACATACAATCTGTCCTTGAATCTCTAAACCAGGTGAACGAAGCCCTTTCAAGAGGTAAATCCACAAGGAAATTAGCCTCAATGAAATATGAAAATGCAAACATAGCCGGATTGAAAGCCTCACTATCAAATCTCTCACTCGGATATTGAATGATATTAAAATCCCCAAAAACACACCATGCTGTATTCCACCTAGAGTGCATCCTTGTGAGCTCCTCCCATGGATCCACATGCTACTCCTACGCTTATCCAATCTATAAAGGTATTGCTGCCATCTTTGCAAGCCATCCTTTGAGCAATAATTAATAGTTGTAGGTTGCATCCCTTATATCTATCTCATGGATGCGTTAATGTATTAGATAAAATTCTCTTGAAAACAATCTGCCAGCAAGAAAACTTACCTTAGAAATGGCTTTGTTGAAAGGTTGCATATTTATGAATTTTTTATGAACCCCGGTGCTGTTAAAATTTGCCTCCTCCCCCTCCCCTCCCCCCCCCCCCTCCACCCGACCCTCATCCTTTCCCCCAACCGCCACCACCCCTTTTCCCTTT
Source organism: Quercus robur (assembly GCF_932294415.1). NCBI lineage: Eukaryota > Viridiplantae > Streptophyta > Magnoliopsida > Fagales > Fagaceae > Quercus > Quercus robur. The sequence continues at coordinate 17,553,124 of NC_065538.1, read as the reverse complement.
CTTACCATCTCTACATACACCTCCCTCCCTTTCTTGGTGTTTTCCTCCACAGTTTGGGGTTTATCCATTCCCTTATCCCCCTCCTCCAACCTTGACTACCCCGTCCCCACCTCCTCAGGGGCCTAACCTCAGCAAATTGTCTAACCTTACACCGGCACCTATAGCTGCACCCATTATTCCCTCCATAAAAACTTTACAAAATACCCCTCCTATAACTCATGAACATAAGGGCAGTAAGAGGTCTTTTTGTATTGATGCAAAACTCTTTTCTTTCTCTTTTGATGCGGGGCGGTCTGATTCATATGCCATACATGAGAACTGCCGGAATGTTAGGAGTTCTATTTGGGTTGGACGTAGGGGCATTGAGTGGATCATTTCTTGTTTTTCCGACATATGAGATTGGGTGCCTGGTCAAGACGTCCTTTGTAAAAGATTCAGGGAAAATGGAAAATTGATAGAGTTTTGTGGTAGATCTAATAATGTTGGTCTCTTTGTGGCTATAACAGTATATTTTGGGGGGGCTCAGAGAGGATGTGTTATGATATTGGCAAGTTCTAATCGTGCTGGTTGGTCTCCGATCTAGAAGGAACTTAGGAATTTCTTATCTGGTGAAAAATCAGTAACTCCAGCAGAAGTATCCTCGAATAACAGTGGTGGAGTTGGTCAGTCAGTCGATGGTGACCGGAAAGGGAATATTTTACCTACCTATGGCAAGCAGTGGCAATTCAGGCCTATCAGTTTATTGAGCAGTGTGTACAAGTTGCTTTCTAAAGTGTTGGCTAATAGATTGAGGACGGTGTTGGATAAACTCATTTCGGAGTCTCAAAATTGTTTTGTTGGTGGTAGATAGATTTTAGACTCTGTGCTTATAGCTAATGAATGCCTAGATAGTAGACTGAAATGTCAGATTCCAGGGGTGGTGTGTAAGTTAGACATTGAGAAAGCCTATGATCATGTATGTTGGGATACTTTGTTCTATTTGCTAGAGGGGATGGGCTTTGGGGATCGATGGAGAAGTTGGGTAAAGGCTTGTGTATCTACTGTTTGTTTCTCAATCTTGGTTAATGGTTCTCCTACTGGCTTTTTTGGTAGTTCTAGAGGCCTTAGACAAGGTGATCCGTTATCTCCCCTTCTTTTTCTTTTGATCATGGAGGTTTTATGTCGGATTTTGAAGAAAACTGAGGACGGTGGCCTTATTCAGGGTTTTCATGTGGGACCTATTAGCTCTATTAGCATTCGTATTTCTCATCTTTTATTTGCAGATGACACCATTCTTTTCTGTGATGCTTCCAGGGAGTAGTTGCTATCTATTAGGCTGGTTTTGTCTTGTTTTCAAGCTTTTACTGGTTTGAAGGTGAATATGGGGAAAAGTGAAATTGTCCCTATTAGGGAGGTGAGCAACATTCACAATTTGGCTAAAATTCTTCATTGCAGGGTGGGTAGCTTGCCCATGATTTATTTGGGAATGCCATTGGGTACCTCGTATAAGACAGCCTCTATTTGGAATCCGATTCTAGAGAGGATGGAGAAGAAGTTGGCAGGCTGGAAGTGGCTTTATTTGTCAAAAGGTGGCAAACTCACCTTGTTAAAAAGTACATTGTCTAGCCTCCCGACCTATTATCTTTCCTTTTTTACTGTTTCTAAAGCTGTGGCAATGAGATTAGAACTTATTCAGAGAAATTTTTTGTGGGGTTCTTCAGCTGAGTGTTTCAAATACCCTTTGGTGGCTTGGGAAAAAGTTTGCTTACCTCGTGAGCTGGTGGGTTGGGAATTCGAAATTTGGTGTCGTTTAATTAGGCTCTACTGGGAAAATGGCTTTGGAGATATGGACACGAAACTACTCATCTATGGCGGAGGGTTATAGCCACGAAATATGGGGAGGAGAAAGGGGGTTGGAGCACTAGAGTTTGTAGAAGGGCTCATGGTTGTGGTTTATGGAGAAGTATTAGTGACGGGTGGGAAAGTTTTTCTAGGCATGTGTCTTTTGTGGTGGGGATGGTTCTTGTATTCTCTTTTGGCATGATAAGTGGATTGGGGGTAATTCTCTCAAATCTCTTTATCCTTAGCTATTTGCGTTTTCAGCCAATAAGGAAGTTTTTATTTCTGAAGTGTTAAGTCCTCTGGTTGGTGATAATGATAGAGTATGGAGTCTAAGATTTTATAGGGAATTTAATGATTGGGAGTTGGCGGCTTCCTATTCCCTTCTCCACTCTATTCAAACTCGAATTCCTAGGGGTGGAGGTAGTGACAAACTTTCTTGATGTCTTAATGGAAGTGGGAAGTTTGATGTTCGGTCTTTTTATATTAAGATTCGAAATGCAACTCTTACTTCTTTCCCTTGGAAAAGGCATTTGGAAAGTAAAGGTTCCTAAAAGGGTGGCATTCTTTATGTGGACAGCAGCTCATGGTCAGATCCTTACGTTGGATAATCTTATGCTTCGAGGTTGAACTTTGGTAAATTGTTGTTGTATGTGTTGCTGTAATGAGGAATCTGTGGATCACTTGCTGATTTCTTGTCCCGTTGCTCATTCTCTGTGGATGTATATGCTTCAGCTGTTTGGGATTGATTGGGTCATGCCAGGTTCCGTTACAGACTTATTTTTTTGTTGGTATCAGTGGCTTGGGAAACATAATTCTGATATTTGGAATCTGGTTCTTGGTTGTTTAATGTGGAATATTTGGGCAAAATGGAATCGGCGTTCTTTTGAGGATTTGGCGAAATCATTGGATCAGTTGCTAGATTCTTGCAGATGGACCCTCTTTGATTGGTCTCGGTGTTGGGGCCTCTCGGATTGTTCTACTATCACGGATTTTATTTTGATTCTTAGGATAACTTAATGCCTATTTGCTGTTCTTTTCCCTCTTTTCTTCTTGTCCACAATCGTGAATCTTGTATTTTTTACTTGCTTTTTCTCTTCTAATAAATTTTTTTTTACCTATCAAAAAAAAGAGACTTCCACTTTCCTGCTCAGAAAATCTAACAGTCAACCCCGACCAGCCCTTTCTCTCTCAGACTCTGTCTCTCTCTGTCTCTGTCTCTCTCTCTCTCACACACACACATTTGTATAATTTTATGTGAAATTCAATTTACCTTTTTTATAATTATTAATATAATACTCCATCAAAAATGTTATGTACCCCTTCTCAGTTTTAAAGGTTTTTTTAATGGATTTGTAGTAAGTGGCTAACTTTTAGGATTAAAACACTACATTTTAGGATTAAAATTGAGCCTTTTACCTTGAAAGAAAAAAAAAATGTTAGTTGCTAAATTTTAAATATAAAAGCTCTTTTAACTTTTTGTTATGGATGTATAGTACATGGATAAATTTTAGGATTAAAACACAAACATTTTAGGATTAAATACAACTTGATATCTGTCCTAAATAAAATAACAACAACAACACCACTAAAAAGAAAAAACGTGGATGCACATCTGAGCCTTTCCTTAACCCAAAAAAAAAATAATAATAAAAAAAATAAAACAACAAAAATTTGAGCCTTTTACCGTAAAAGAAAAAAAAATGGTAGTTGCTAAATTGTAAATCTAAGCTATTTTTAACCTTTTGTTATGGATATTTAATACATGGCTAAATTTTAGGATTAAATACTACTTGATAACCATTAAAAAGGAAAAAAAAAATGTGGATGCACATCTAGAGCATTTCCTTAACCCAAAAAAAAAAAAACTATAACAAATTTTTTTTTTTTGAGTCTTTTACCGTTAGGCCTCGTTTGGGAGGAGGGAATGAAATGGAATGAAAAAGAATGAAAAGAATAATTTTAGAATATTCTTCCATTCCCTTGTTTGGGAGTTTTAATGGAGGGAATGGAAAGTTCATTCCCTTGTTTGGGAGTTTAAGTGGGGGGAAATGGAATAGGTAGGTGGGAACACTTATTCCTCTCTATTCCCTTAAAACCTCAAATTTTCATTTCCCTTGAAATTGGGAGGAAATGAAATTAGATTTAATGATTCTTTTACTAAAACTCCAAAAATATTTCTATATATTCAACCATTTATTTTAAAATAGGGGTCTAATTGTAATATTATTATAAAATGATTTCATTTCATTTTTTCCATGTTACTCCCAAACAAGATTACTTATATTCTATTCATTTTCATTCCTTTATTTTAAAACATCCAATTAAAGTTACTTAATTCTATTCCATTCAATTCTTTTCTATTCTTTTCCCTTACTTAAATACATTTGATTTGATTTCATTCATTTCCATTCCCTTATGAACTCCCAAACGAAGCCTAAAAGAAAAAAAATGCTGGTTGCTAAATTTTAAATATAAACACTTTTTAACTTTTTGTTATGGGTATGTTAGACATGGCTAAATTTTTGGATTAAAACGTACTACATTTTAGGATTAAATACAACTTGATAACTGTCATAAATAAAACTAGCCTTAGACTCTTATATTTTTTTGGGGAAAAAGTTAATAATTTGTATATATTGTAATTTGGAATTACAACATTTTTTAATCACAACAAAAAAACCTAGGGTGTAATGAAAAATTATTTCACCTGCAAACACATAGTACTCATCACACTTTTAGGTTTTTTTGTTGTGATTGGGAAATGTTATAATCTTAAATTATAATAGATGCAAATTATTAATTTTTTTCACAAAAAATAGAAGACCCTCTCACGTGCTTAGAAGCTAGTATTATTTTAATAGGTAATGTGTTAAAGTAAAAAAAATGAGATATATGGTATATTATTAAGTGAGATGTTAAAATAAATAAAATAGTTATTTTGAGGGTTGAAAGTTAAATTTTCTAGCACCATTGATGTAAATGCTCTTAGATAAGTTAGATTATAGAGGATAGTATGGTCTATATAGATCCCATAGAGCTAGATAAATATAAACCAATTACTCTAGAGGCACAAAAATTTCACAACTATTGATGTGATAAATTGTTAGTAGGTAATGTTCTTAGATGAAAACCAATAAAAATTTTTCAATTCAACTATTGTAAAAAATTTTGTATGTTTAGTATTAATTTTATATTGGTCTCTTAAAATTAGTATTTTGCAATTTTGGATAGTAATTGCCTGTAAATTTAAAATGTGAAAGAGTTCTAGTGGGAAAAAGTAGATAGTCTAGCCTTCAGCAATGCATGGTTTTTAAATAAAACTTGATCACGAACATCAAAAAATCAAATTTATGGCTTTTATGGTTATGGCAGCCCAGATCAATTTTGCAGATTGTAATTTATATCCATATATATATATATATATTAGTTTTTTTTTTTGGTAAACCATATATATTAGTTATTAACTTCTTATTACCATAGAATTTGCTGCTATGTTCCATCTAACTTTTTAAGAAGTTAGGTGTAACAAAAATTAAATAAAGGTCCATGGAAAATTGGAAATGTAGATGCAAGTGTTTCTTCAAAAAAAAAAAAAAAAAAAAGGAAAAAAAAAAGTGCATTGATAGATAAATTTAATTTTACTCTCCGAAAAACAGCAAAGGTCCTTTGGCTTTTCCTATTACTTTTTTTTTTTTTTTCCTTTGCTTTTCTCTCTCAAGGGCGAGTTCATTATAAAAGCAGGAAAGAAGAATACCAGTACCACCTCTAATTTGCGTTATCTTTTTTCAGTTTCATCTATCATCTATAAAACTTCCAACTCCAACTGCAAGTATGGCCGGGGTTCCAGTTTCTGCTCTCTTGGAGCCAACATCTATTAAACTTCCAACTCCAACTGCAAGTATGGCCGGGGTTCTAGTTTCTGCTCTCTTGGAGCAGTTGGCTTCAATTGCTGTTGGGGAGGCGGAACAAGAGATAAAGTTGGTCGTGGGTGTTGACCAAGAAGTCCGGAAGCTCGAAGACAATCTCCGAATGATCCAGGCGGTGCTCGAAGATGCTGAGAAAAGACAAATGACCGAAGCAGCTGTGAAGCTTTGGTTAGGAAAGCTCAAAAACACATTCTACCTGATGGACGACGTGTTGGATGAGTGGAACACTGAATTGATCAAAGCAAGGATCCAGGAAGAGGAGAAAGAAGAAGAGAATGCTGAAAACTTTCATGCTCGGAAGAAGACGAAGGTAAGCTTCTCTATGATCCCTTCCCCTTCATCATGGCTCCGTCCAGTTCATAAACTTAGTATGCGTGACAGCTTTGCTCACGAAATAAAAGACCTGAGTGGAAAGTTAGATGAGCTTTTTAAAGAGAGTGTCGGTTTCGGGTTTGAGTTGAATAGGGGTACTAAAGTAGTTGAGCGACCAACAACTTCCTCCCTTGTTGATGTGTCTAAAATTTGCGGTCGTGGTAAGGAAAGGGAGGAGCTAGTGAGCAACCTCTTGGGCAAGGATAGCCAAGAAGAAAAGAGCCCCCATGTCATCTCCTTAATAGGCATGGGTGGTATGGGAAAAACGACTCTTGCCCAACTAGCTTACAATGATGTTGATGTGCAGGCCCATTTTGAAACGCGAATATGGGTATGTGTTTCTGATCCTTTTGATCAGGTTAGGATTGCCAAAGCAATCGTTGAATCTATTGATAGTAAATCCCCTAAAATTACCGAATTACAAAATCTAGTAATTAGAATTCGTGATTTGATAAGGGGAAAGAAGTTTTTTCTTGTCTTAGATGATGTGTGGTCTGAAAAACCCAATGACTGGGAGCCATTCGAACTTGCACTCAAATGTGGCGATCAAGGTAGTAGAATTTTGATCACCACACGTAAGGAGGGAGTTGCAAAGATGGTAAATAGTGCTTATACCATGTATTTGGAGGTACTGTCTAACGAAGACAGCTGGTTGATATGCAGTCAAATGGCATCTGTTGACAAAGACGATGAGCAACTAGGAAAACTTGGTCGAGAACTAGCAAATAAGTGTAAAGGCTTGCCACTTGCTGCAAAGATTTTAGGGATTGTCATGGGCGGCCAAAGAAGTAGGCAAAAATGGAAGAACATTTTGGACAGTAATTTATGGGAATTAGAAGATGTTCAAAATGGTGTTTTAGGACCATTATTATTTAGTTATAATGAGTTGCCATCAGCAATAAAACAATGCTTCTTGTATTGTGCTAACTTTCCAAAGGATTATCGCTTTTCTTCAAATGAGTTGGTCTACCAATGGATGGCACATGGATATTTGGGCTCGGAATCTAATATGGAGGATATGGGAGAAAGGTACTTTGAAAAATTAGTTATGCACTCATTCTTCCAAGATTTTGAGAAAGACGACAATGATTCAAATGAGTTGGTCTACCAATGGATGGCACATGGATATTTGGGCTCGGAATCTAATATGGAGGATATGGGAGAAAGGTACTTTGAAAAATTAGTTATGCACTCATTCTTCCAAGATTTTGAGAAAGACGACAATGATGATTATAAGATAATAAGATGCAAAATGCATGATATGGTGCATGACTTTGCCCTATCAATGACAACAAATGAATGCTTCACAATTGATGTTGACAAAGTGTTGAGGATAGATTGGAAAAGTGCTCGCCATTTGACATTAGAATTAAAGAAGGAAACACAATTTCCAGTGTCTATCTATAATGCAAAAAATCTACGAACTCTTTTTCTACGAACTCCTTTTCTACGAACTCCTTTTGGAAGATCAAGCATGGTCTTTTCATCTGATTTATTCCAGCGTTTGACATGCCTCCGGTCATTGAGTTTGCAAGGTAGTTCCCTTGAGAAACTTCCAAATGAAGTGGAAAAATTGAAACATTTAAGATTGTTGGATTTATCAAGAAATGATGAAATTACAGAATTACCTGAAACAATGTGTAATTTATGTAATTTACAAACTTTGGATATTCGTTCTTGTAATCGAATTAAGAAATTACCCCAAGGAATGGGTAAACTAATTAAATTGAGACATCTTCTTTGTAATGGATTGACCGAACCCTTTCCAAAAGGGATTGGGAGATTGAGATCTCTTAGAACATTAGAGAAATTCAAAATAGGTGGTATAAACAATATTGGGGAATGTAAACTTGGAGAGTTGAAGAATCTAGTCCACCTTAAAGGGTCTCTTGAGATAAAAGGACTGGAAAACGTAACAGATGTACAAGAGGCTGAAAATGCACAACTAAAAAATAAGATACACCTCCGTAAGTTGAGATTAGTGTTTGGTTGGCAACTTGGGGAAACTGAGAATAGAAGAGGGGAGAATGATGAATTAGTTCTTAATGCGTTGGAGCCACATCCAGACTTGGAGAGTTTATCGATTCATTACTACAGGGGTACAGGGTATCCTAATTGGGTGATGTCTTTGACCATTTTGAAAAAGCTTGAGCTTGAGTCGTGGGATCATTTAGAGCAATTGCCTCCTCTGGGGAAGCTGCGTTTCCTCGAATCATTAAGGATAACTGGTGCGGAAGTGAAAAAGGTGGGTGTTGAATTTTTGGGAATAGAATCCAATAGGAAGAAGGATGAGGAGATGGGATCAACATCAACATCAACATCATCACTTATCTTATTCCCTAATTTGAAATCTCTATTTTTTCAGTCTATGTTTGAGTGGGAAGAATGGGATGGGATGGGAGAAAGTGGTGTTTCAGAATCAGTTTTAATTATGCCACGTCTTCAGAGTTTGGGTACTACATATTGTCCAAAGCTCAAGTCACTGCCCAACTTCCTCAAGAAAACTTCGTTAGAGAGATTGAGTGTCGATTGTCAAATTTCCAATTGGATGACGTTGGCATACAATTTAGCCGGATTGAAAACACTTCGTCTCAATCTGAATAACAACGTAGAGCATTTGCCCACTTTGGGGAAGCTGCTGTTGGTTGAATCATTAGATATATACGGTGATGGCGATAGAGTGAAAAAGGTGGGCGTTGAATTTTTGGGAATAGAAGAAGAATCCAACAACAAGATAGACGACGAGAAGGGATCGACATCATCATCATCTTCTTCTTCGCTTGTCTTATTCCCTAATTTAAAGTCCCTCTCATTTTGGGGGTTGAAAGAGTGGGAAGAATGGGATGGGATTGGAGGAACAATGAGAGAAGAAGAAGCACAAGAAAGTGGTGTTACTATCACTATTATGCCACGTCTTCAACATTTGACAATTAGGAGTTGCCCCAAGCTGAAGTCGCTGCCTGACTTCCTTCCTACAACTCCATTGAAGACACTGGGGATTGTTCATAGTCCAATTCTCAGGGAATGTTGCAAAGAAGAGATAGGAGATCAATGGCCCAAGATTTCACACATACCCAACATCAGCATTCCTGGGGGAACTGTGCGGGCAGTCGCGTACATGCCGTTAAGGTAACTTCTTTCTTTCTTTCTTTTTCCACAAAAAAAAACAATATTCGTAGATAAATTTGTCAGATTTGTGACCTAAATCTGACAAATAGTTCAATTTCGCTGCCAGACTTCCTTCCTACAGCTAGATTGAAGCAATTGCATATCCAGAACAGTCCAAATCTCAGCCAACGTTGCCAAAGGGAGAAAGGAGACCAATTGCCCAGCATTTATTATCATTAATAAGTGGGACAGGATGATCAATCAAGGGAAAATTAATTCTCGGGTAACTTCTTCCACCTTGTCTTCTTCATCTTTTTCTTTTTATATCTATTAAAAATATTCTATTTTTCCTTCAAAATTTCCTCAAAAAATAATAACTAAATAACAATATTGGTAAATAAATTTCTTTCTTATGTTACTATGGGAGTGTGGTATAATGGTATTACATTACTCTCTCAATCATATTTTCGTCTCTTTCAATGTACTTGGTGTGCTTTGTTACTCTGTTCCTTGTTAATATATCCTTCATTCATCAAAAAAATAAAAATAAAAAATAGAGTAAAAAATAACAATGCAATATTACTATGAACAAACTGTGTAAATCTAGTATTACCTCCTATATAAAATAAGTCGTGCTGAGGCTATCAATTAGGATGACAGTTTTTTATTCACTATACAATTTCTTAGAAATAAAAAAACAAAAAACATGTGAATCTGGTTGTTGTCCCACCTATTGTGTATGCTTCATGTTACATAGTATGCATTAATCTCTTGTCATAATATGTATTTTTCCTATCGTATTTTGTTTGTTCTTATTTATAACAATCATCAAATTCCAGTATCAAGTGAAGCATTATTTGTGATCAGGAAAATATTCAAGGCGTGAGCGTACGAACGTTGACAAAGGCCTACAGAAGAAACTCCTGTATCATATCATAATGACAGCAAAGCTTGCATATGGTATGACACATGAAAGGTGAGCTAGGCACTTAACCAAACTGCAAACTAATGCATCCTCGATTGTTGAGGACTTGAAAATGAAGTTGCTAATTAATCATCAAACTTCAATGTTACAATACTTACAGGTCTTATGAGTTTAAACCCAAAGGCATGTGAATTTCTTGTGAGGCCAATGAAAAATGAAATGAAATCGAAGCTAGAAGAAAGGCATTAAGAGACATATTCAGCAATGCTGGAAGGTTCTTGAAGCTGTGAATTTGAAGAAGAGATCTCATAAGTGGTGTAAAGACGATATGCTTGATTACCTTTTGCTCCTTTCGTCCAATCTCCTCTCTCTCTTGCACCAGGTATAACTAACACTCACAGTGACACAAAATAGAGAGATATGCCTGTTTGTTTCTTGGGTTCTGTACAAGAAAAATGAAAATGTTGCAAACAGTTTTAATTTGCTTTATATCTTGACAATGTCAATAAACTTACTCATTTATGATTCTTCACTATTTGATTTGACATAATTTATGTGAGCGTAAGTGAGTGAGTTTGGGCTTTTTGAGATGTTGACTTTTGGATGATCCAGGTTCTGTTTGGTTGCTAAGAAAGTGTAGGAACCAATGACTTTTTTAAGAGAAAGAGAAAGACAGATGTACTCATCCATTTCAATAGTCACAGTTTAGTGGTATCTTTTGCGGGTGAGTTTATTATTTAGACATTTTGCACATACTTTAATCGGCTGCTTTCTAGTTTTGGAGAACTGTCAATACCTTTCTGCAGTAGCAATGTGTGTGTGTGTATTTCTACTGCTTTACCATGTTGAGCCATTTATCATTAAACTATTTTATGTTTGGACAACATTAGCTGTTAATTGCAAGAAAATGACCATTTAGTAATGTTGTTCTCATTGCTTCTCTTAGATAGAATTCCTTTTCGAATGAGGTTTTCTTTGATTTGTTGCTAATTATACAGGAATTGATTTATGAAATGACAGATTAATGATGATGCAGGAGACGCAAAAATATTTTGATTTAGTATTATTTATGTTTGCAAGTCAATTGTATTTTTATGTTTTAGGTCCTAGTAACTTATTAAGCTATTAGTATCATAATTTGGAAGCAAGGTTATGTTCATAATAAGGCAACTAGGGTTTCCTAGGCCAATTATAACTAGGGCTTAGCAATCCTTTATAAGCAACCTGTTGTACTCCTTATGGAGATAATTGATATTTTGATGAATGAAAAAAATGGCCATTTGGTCTCTCTTTGGTATGCTGACTCCAAGTCCACCCTAGTTGTTGTCTTCTAGTGGTTTTCCCGCTTGTCTTATTCCCTAATTTAAAGTCTCTTCAATTTAGCGATATGAAAGAGTGGGAAGAATGGGATGGGATTGGAGGAACAATGAGAGAAGAAGAAGCACAAGAAAGTGGTGTTACTATCACTATCATGCCACGTCTTCAGTCTTTGACAATATTTGAATGCCCCAAGCTGAAGTCGCTGCCAGACTTCCTTCCTACAACTCCATTGTTGATACTGCAGATCTATGAGAGTCCAATTCTCAGTGAATGTTGCAAAACAGAGATAGGAGATCAATGGCCCAAGATTTCTCACATACCCAAAATCCTGATTGATGGGAGAACTGTGCAAAATTAAATCTCATTTCGATTGCGGGCGCTGCAAGTCGCATCCATTCAGATAAGGTAACTTCTTTCACTTTGTCTTCTTCGTTTTTTTCTTTCTTTCTTTCTTTCTTTCTTTTTATATCAATTATATATTCTATTTGTCTAGGAAAATAATTCCCACCATAAAATTAAAAAAAAAAAAAAAAATTTAAATTAACAACGTTCGTAGATAAATTCATCAGATTTGTTACCAAATAGTTCAATTTCATTTGCTCACTATTAACAAAATTACCAAAATGTGTGGGAGATTTATCTATTTGAAAAGAAAAAGAAAAGGGTCAGATTGAAGTTTAACTTTTTTTTTTTCAATGAGAATATTAACGTTATTTTACTACTGCGTCTTAATTATTTTCATAATCCCTTGTTCTTCAATATGCTGTCTTGTTTTATGATTATCAAAAAAAGAAAAAGTCACCTTTGTTTATTGTATTTTTATTTTATATGGTTTTTCTTCTTCATACCAATGACAATAAGACTCTTCTTTGTTAAAGTGTTTTCTCTGTGGTAAAATCCTCACGCTAAATATTTATTTTGTAGGCCTTATTAAACCAGAAATCAAACGAGAAGCATATATTGTGCTGGAGAAAATTTGCGTGTATGGATGCATGTTTGTAAAACACCCACAAAAGAAAGGCTTTCAGTATCGCATACTGACAAATGAAAGGTCAGCAAGGTATGTGATCATTTGCAACTTATGCAATCTTCTATCTATTAAATTTCTAGAATAAATATTTAGCATGAGGATTTAGCTCATAATCATCAGCTTTAACATTGCAGGTTCAAGAGTTTGAATCTGGAGGAGTGCATGTGGTTTTCTTGTCCTTTAGATTGAAGTGTTTTGTGCAAATAAAGAGGGAGAGAGTGGGACGTTAGCACTGGGATCAGAGGGAAAAACTAGATAGAAGTCTGTTGTTTTTTTGACTGTTTATGCCATCCAATGTTGGCTAATTTTGGAATGACAAAGTAAAAGGTGAATACTAGAAGATTGGACCAGTCCAAAAATTCCCCAAATTCTGGAATCAAGGCCATTCAACTTTTGGTTTAATATGGGCACTTTGATTATAGTTCTCCTACAGGTAACTTATTTTTTTTCCTAGCCCCTTTTTGTTATTGTTGCATTTGCTTCTTCGTACATTTTTAACAACTATAATGTCCAACCTATCAAGGGTCTAGGCATGTTTCACTCTCATTTAGTCCAGACATAATGCAAAAGTGTTACAGGCTCCTCGGGCCTCATTCAATCTGATTTGATTTGGTGATACATGTAATTTTTTAATGGATATCATTGAGTATATTATTTTAAAAGTTTTAAAATCCTAGCACACAGCACAGTTTTTTTTTTTTTTTTTTTTTTTTAATAGTAAAAATCTCCATTATCAATTCAAAGATGTAACTAAACTAGCTACCCTGCCACGTGACACATGAAAGGAAAATTAGATAATTGGCAACTTTTATCTATATGCTAATCTTAAGATGAAAGAGAAGGGCTCTTTAGGCTCCAAAATGATTTTGTTGATGATCAAGTTTTATAGATACAGGGTTAGATGCTCGCAAGTTATCAAGTTTTATTTCAATATCGTATGTTTTTTTTTTCTTGTCTCAGAGGCTGAAGTGATTCTTTACATTGAAGAGTGCGAAGTATAAGAGGTGACCACTGGTCAAGAAGAAAAAATTACAAAAGCCTTGGCTTTGTTAGTTGGATAGAAAGAGTTGGATACTCTTTTCTGGAGCAACATTTGTGGAACTGAATAACATTTTCCTAATATTCTATTACAACTTCTTTGCTGCCTCAATCTTATCCTCACTCAACAAGTTTCCTCTATGGCTATGGTTTATTTCCTTCATGATATAGGTAACTAAGAAACACTACACATAGATGTACTCGCTCTCTCTCTCTCTCTGCTTTCGACTGAGGCAAATTATAACTTCTTGCCTCTATTCTTTCACTTGCCATTATGTCTTTTATCGCACATTCATATATGGGGGCTTTCAACTTTCTAATAAAATCAAGTCAAGAACTGTTTAATCATGCTTCATATACCCCCCCGTTTTTATTTTTTTATTTTCTGAGTTTGTATTTTTCCCAACTATTACTTTTTTTTTTTCAAATTGGTTGTGGTCTTATGTCAATTCTTTCTCCTAAGCAATTAACCTTTACCTTAAAGATTGAGTAGTTTCAAAGCAGAGAATTTAGTTTTGTAAAAAGACAGTTGGCCATCATTTTTTCTGATTACAAATTTTGTGAGGAAAAGTACAATAAGAAAGGATATGTGTCCAAAATCCATTGCTTAGATATGACTAATAAAAAAAGAAAAGAAAAATCCGTTGCTAGATATGATTTTTAGTTTTTATCTTTTATTTTCATTTTTTAAGGGGTAGTAATTCTAGAAGTTTCACTAGAATTCACGTTTGGTACCACAAAATAATCTCAGTTGCAAAGCTTGACAAAATTTTCTCAGCTCATGCTTTGTGTTTCATTCTATCATTCCGTCATCTTGTTTTATTGTGCAGGCTGAACTCCAAACTATGTGTCATTTGGGAAAGCACATCTTGCACAAGAGGGAATGGTTATGCAAAAGATTTTGGCACCATGATTGGAACATCTCGAGGGGTCAGTTGCATCTCCAAAGCTGTCTGCAGAATTCAGGAGCAGAGCATGTTGCATAATGTTTGACATTAAACTTTAAGACTTGAATTTACATAGTTGTCTTTGCCTTGGGAAACAGCTCCAATTTATATGTTTAGTAATTGTTAACTCTTGCATCTTAGCAGTTGTACTTTCGTGGAGTAGATGGGACTTGGAAAGAACTTCTGTGATATTAATATGAGGTAATGCAATTTGATTCTACACAAATATTGGTTTGTTGTACTGTGGAGGTGAAATTGGATTATTTTAGGATCCCTGATTTTGTTAGGACTGGGTTGTGTAATATTAAGAGCCTTTTAGCTCAACATCTCATGGTGTTTCCAATGGAGACATCCAGGTTGTAACTATATATATATATATATATATATAAAGTAATACTAAGAAGCTTCTGCAAAATGATAAGTAAAAATTTGAAACTTGTGTAAAAGAGCACTCTTCTTTGCAGGAAACTAGAAGGCGTGCTCTCAAAGTTGTTATGGATGGACTTCCTAAAACCATTGATAAAGACATATTGGAAGTTCGGGACGCTTTGAATAATTTGTGGTGGGTTTTAGATCACAGCTACCTTATCTCCTAATGAAATCATAAGTTTAAATCTCATATAATTGAAATCTGGTTGCCACTCATAATTCAGGCCACAGAAAAAGGTCCTTGCTGTTTACGTACCGTAAACCAGACTCATTAAGCCCATGTTTGAAGTTGTATGCATAGAGAATGGTGTTATGCACTACAGGTAGGCTTTGTACACATCTTTTTACTAGAAGTTCCTAGTTTTTGAATGCTCCGAAGTGATAATGATCTAAAAGATTGGCTTTTTCCAAATGCTTCATTGTAGTCTTAGCATTGTCTGATTTCTTCCTCTGATCCACCTTATTTTGAAGGTATGTCTTTTGTTTCTTTAGTAAAATAGATAAATTTTCCCATATGAGGACCAACTAGATTCTTGAATGAACAGTGTTTTCTACTAGATTCTTATGACTTCATTGGTCTTTACTGCCTCAATCCCATCATGAGTTTCCTCATTAATTTTGGTTTATTTCCTTCATGATATAGATGATTAGAGAATGCTGAAGATAAATGTACTTTGTAACTACTCCCTCTCCCTCCATTTCTGGTTAAGGCAAAGTGTGATTTCTCTTCCCTCTTTCTCTTTTCACCTCTTTTTTGGAGCCATAGCTCTCTTGTTTGATCACACATTTATTTACTAGGTACTTCCAGCTTTTCAAACAATCAAAATAGTTAAAAATGCTCCATAAATTTTCCTTTATTTCTTGTATGAGTTAGTTAATTGATTTTCTTAGCAAAAAGCCATATAACTACATTATATGATTGTTTATAGTTAAGAAATAGGTACACGTGAAATGAATTCTTGTTTTTATGTTCTTTGTTTTTGCTTTCGCTTTCCAACAAATTTCTTGAAAAAAGGACGTGTTCTTATGTCCATTCCTTTTAAGCAATTATGAGTTGGAACATTTTATAGTTTCTAGCAAGAGAAGAACTTGTCATAAAGAAGCAACTAGCCCTTCTATTTTTTTGTTATAAAAATTGTATAGTTGAGAAAGGGTAATGACAATGGTTTTTTAGGCCAAAAATATTGCTCGACATAATTATGGTATCTGTAATCCTAGAAGTGAAACTAGAATGCCCCTTTAGTAACACCCAAAAAAAAAAATTCTTATACATTAATTCTCTCATTCTTTCTTCTTGTTCATTAAGCAGGTTGAGTTGGGAACTGTGATGTGTTTGGATAAAACATCCCATGCAAGAGAGACTGGTAAATGCTCCTTTTTTTTTTAAAAAAATTCCTACCTTTTGTTACCATCCATAATTTCCTAATTCTAGAATGGCTTAATAAAAGGTGGACAAGAGAAGATTGGACCAAGTAAAGAAAAAAAAAATCCAAATCTGTCATCAGAATGAGCAAAAAATATAGATATTGAAGCCATATAACTCTTGCCTTTGATATGGGTACCTCAATTCTAATTTTCCTACCGGTAACTTTTTATTCTTCTCTTTCCATGATGTTGCTGCATTTTCTTTTTGCTCCATAGTTGGTAACAATAATTTCCAACCTATTAAGGGTCGAGGAATACTTTGCCCTCATTCTGGTCAGACATCATGCAAAATGTTGCGTTCCCTTGGGCCTCAGACATTGTGAGTAAATTTCTGACTACAAAGCTCTGTTATCATTTCAAAGATGCAGCAAAAACAATCTTGACTTCAAATGCTGGTGTTCTGTAGGGGCCAGTCTATTTGGTGACACATAAAAAGCAACCGAGGTAATTGGCCAGCAAAATCTTTATGTAATCTCTTATCCATATTTTTGAATGCTCGTAACTATTACATTAAAAATATGTATATTGACTTTTTAATCAATGTCATATGCTTGTTTCTGTTCTCAAGGCTAAAGTGTTCTGTGGCATGCATGGGAAGCAACCACCAGGTAGAAGAAGATATTACAAACATCTTGGAACAACATCCCAACTGGAAGAGTGTGGGCATGGGAGGTAACGATTGGATACTGCTTTTATGAAACCAACATTAATGGAAGTGAATAAGAGTTTCTTGTTGGCTTATTACGATTTCTTTGCTGAAGGAGATTTTCACTTTTCTTTTTTGTTTTGGTTCATTTCTTTTATGATATAGGTAATCACAGAATTCAGTAAATCTTTATGTTCTTTTTCTCCCTCCTCTTTTGGTTGAGGCAAAGTAAAATTGCTTATGACTCTTCTTGCCTTTCTGCTCCTCTCTGTCATACTGTTCTAGTGTTGATGTATCACATATTCATTTATGAGGGTTTTCAGGTTTCTCATACAATCAAGAACTAGATACTCATGTTTCATAAATTCAATTCACTTTTTTTTCTTAACTAGTTGTCAATTATTCCTATTAGATTGCCCCAAATCATTGCATTGAATAATTGCTGCATCTTCTCACCATTGATTAGAACTAAATTTCAACATGTTATTGCTATCAGAATTTTTTATGTACAAGACTAAGTAATTGTAAATAGCACTGAAACCACACCGTAACAAGAGTTCAAGGCTACCTTTCTTTTGGGCCAATGTCTGCTTGGCTACTATTAGTTGCTTAGCTTTTATCTGATTAGCATTCTGAAGCACTATATCACCTTGATATCTTTTACTAATGAAAAGAAATTTCTTTAAAATTGGTCTGCAATCCTATATTGATTCCTTTCTCAATAAATTATAATGAGTTGGAAGATTGTTTAGTTTCTAAGCATAAAATTAAGATTAGTTGAAAAGCCAATTGGACATCAATATTTTGTATTATAAAATTTAAAGAAGAAAGGGGGCAATGAGGAAAGATAAAGAGACCAAAACAATACATAGTTTGTTAGACACCATTTTGGTGGCTATGATTTTAGAATTTGCACTTGAATGCACAATTAGTACTACAATGGCAACAACAAAAACAAGAACAATTCAAAGGCTTAGAATTCACAATTATAAATACAAAATAATTTATGTGGCAATCTTTAAAGATGATGTTTTTTTTCCGATAAGTAAGAAAGATGTTTATTAATAAAAACTGCTTTATGCAAAGTAGCACAAAGCAAAAGAAAGATTACAAAAAAGGAAAGAAAAGCAGAAACATAAAGGAAATACTAATTACAAAGAAAAAGAGAGCCAAGGAACAACAAGAGAGAATCACTAGATGTTATTATTTTTCTTTTATTTATAATTCATTTTGTCTTATTTATTATGCAAGGTGAACTTGAAACAATGTTCCTCATAGAAGAAAATCTTGTGCCAGAGGGAAACGTCCTGCAAAAGGTTAAATTTTTTTGTAGCACCATAATCTAGACATCACATGGCTTAGTAACACCTCCAAAGTAGTTTAACCATTCAGGCCCAGGGAATATACTAAATATATATTGTTTGCCACAGATAGCTTTATTATTTCATTTTCATAGTTATCATTAACTTGGCAACTCCAGTTTATATGTTCAGTGGTTATTGATCTATGCATTCCAACCAGTTGCACTTGCTTGGAGTAAATGGAACTTGAAGAGGGACTCTATGATCTACGTGGTAATGAAATTCGGGTTGGCGCGAATATTGGCTTTCTTGTTGCAGAGGTAAAATTGGATTCATTTTATGATCCCTTATTCTGAGAGGTGGGGCTATGCAATGGAACATTAATAAGTTGCTGTGAAAATGATAATTTACAAATGTGTAACTTGCATAAAAGACTATCCTTCTCTGTAGGAAACTAAAAGGTGTGCATTCAAAGGTATTGTGGCTGGACCCCCATAAAACATTGATAATGGAACTCCGGTAATCATATGCTTTGTTTAACTTGTGCATTGTGAGTCTGATCTTATCTCCTGATGCATATAATTTAATCTCAAAATTATCTCAAGCTGGTTATTAATCCTGATTTAGGTTACAGAGTCTTTTGGTTCTGACACTGACATGGATGAGGCCTAACATGCTGTATTGATGCCCATGTTTGAAGTTGTAAGCATTGAGAAGGATTTGCACGCTGCAGTGGTGAGCTTTACCTTTATCTTATAACTAGAAGTTCCTAGTTCATGACTGTTTGTATTGATGGTCCAAAAGATTGGCTTCCAGTCTTGTGCTTTGTAGCCTTAACATACTCTGATTTCTCTCATTCGATAGGCTTATCTTGATAATTTGATTTTTGTTCCCTTGAATTCAGCATATTTTGAGAAAGGGACTTGATGGGGCATTTTGTCATATAAATTTGCAAGCAATGTTATCCTGTGTATTTGTGGCTAGAGAATTCAAGGTAGTGAGGGATATATTGAAAGCTTTTTTCAATGATCAATGTCGTTTTTGTAATCCTTTTACAACCATGCACTAAATTTAAAATTATTAATTTGCTCTTACAGTCCGAGTGTCCACAAATTTTACAGTTAGCCACTTATTTGCATATACGTGAAATTGAAGGCCATTAAGTACAGGCTATGGTATTGTGTATCTCATTCAACATGTAGGTAACTATTTATCCTTATTCTTCTTTATCATCTTACCTTTTTCATATTATCTAAGAACTTAAACAATAAAATCTGTAATTATAATTTCCATTTTTCTTATTATAACCAACACATTGCTCAATATCATTATACTATGTTATTGTAGGGGATTAAGAGGACTAGTTGATATCTTATTTTCCAATGGTTATGCTCAACTCCAGCCAGATTAAAACTCTTCCTTTTCTGCCATTGGGAATGGCATAATTTTCTGAATCTTGCACGTTTTGTATACTTAACACCAAATACTTGTGATTTTCTTTTGGTGTCAAATCCACTAAAATTTTCATAGCAATGATGGTCTTACATCCAATGTTGGGAAAATTTATCATGATGTTCAATATGGTTTTCAAAACATTTAATTGTGAAAGCACCTGATTGATTGTTCAATTGAGTTTACAAGTGTTTAAACATTGGAATTATTCTCATATTCTTTACGCTTTGACAAAATTTGGAGCGGAGAATTTCATCAAAATTCACTTCTGGTTCACACTTTCACAAGAATGATTTTATAGTCACATAATCCACCAATACCATAACCTACAAATCAAAGGGTGATTAAGAGGATTTACCATTATTGTGAATTAATAAAAATATGATCTTGGTATTAAAGCTGAGGTTTTTATGGAGTCGTCTAAATACCCCTTTAGTTTGGAGATTTTTGTTTATGGGCTTTGCTTATGAGTATTTTTAACAATTTTTCCCCTTCTTACATCTTTGGCTGTGCAGTCTTGAACATTTGGTGAAGCACATTTTAAATTGGGAGTAATTAATAAGCAATGATGTACCTCAGAAAGCCATTTCTTACATTCGGGTACAAGTACAGTTGATTGATAAAGCTCTACTCAGTCAAATGATAGAGCTCCAAATGGCAGAATGGAAAGTCTCTATGCTTGATTTGTAGACACAACAGTGTTGATTGATGAAGCTCCATTAACATATCATAGGCGCATCAATGTAGCATGTCATGGAGTTAAAGAAACAATATTGTGAAGCAGTGGCACACCACACACCAAGAAATTTATGACCTGTGAACTCAGTTTTTCAATTTCGAGTCTAGAATTTGCATCTAACATTTACATGTAAATCCAGATTTTTGAACCTTTTGTGTGCTGTGACTTGCGTATAGCCATGAAACTTTTGGGAGTATGCATTTTTTTTTCCATCATCCTCCTTTGACATGCATGTGGTGCTACTCATGGAAATTTTTTTGTAAACTTGCTTTTCATCTGGATTGTTGGTGGTGTCCAATATGATTGTGGTTTTACTGCGGTGAACTATTTGATGTTCAGCCCCTCGTGCTATGATTGGAAATCAAGTAGGAGATCAAATGAAATTAGCTTTGGTATTTGGTGGGCGATCAATTCCAAGTAAAACTGGAACATCACAAACCTCAGATGCTATCAGCTACAATGTATGTTTTAGATGCCATCAACTACAATGCATGTTTTAGGTGCCTTATACTTGAGATTATAGAAGTGAGATTGCTTTATACTTCTATCTGTAACTATCTTCTCAAAGTAATAAATCTGTGTAACATTTTCTTCTACAATAATAAGTCATTGAACAATGCTGGATATTCAAGGTGGGGTGACTTGCCAGTATTATTGAGCATAACAGTCACATTTGATATCTGTCTTGTTAACACAAAATAGTCTTGCATCGAACCTACTTTCATTATAAGAATGTCTTTATTACTTCATTTAAGTTCCTACAAATGCAATTCCAGATTTGTACATAAAGATTTATGGAGGCTAACTTTTGAGCGTGTTAGGCTCTGTACCATCTATTTGTTCACTTATTAGGCAGTTTGCAATTATGGCCATGATAAAGCCACAACCATATTATATTGATAAAAGGTCAACACGACATTATATTATAGTCCTATTCATTTTTTTGATTCCACAAACCGTAAGCTTGCTGGACCATGTTGATTACTTTACTGGACTATTTTATGAGTTTTTATTTTTTATTTTAAAAGGACTATGTTAATGTTATGACTTTTATGGCATAATTTAATAGATGTGAAGGTAAGGGAATTAGCCAAAGTCTAAAATTTTAAATTCTATCATACACGCATACAAACTTATAATATTATATATAACTTAGATTGACTCTCATATTTTGATATTCAATAAATTGTTCATAAATATACTATTATGTTTGAATTTGAATTATTTAATAGTTGAACATTAACTTAAACTTGAGCTTAACGTCTTTAATAAATTAACAAATATATACAATTTTTTTTTTTTAGGGATAATTACATTCTTCTTTCTTGAAGTTTGAAAAAATGACACCTCACTCTAAATTTAAAGGGAAAAAACATTTTTCGTTTTACATTTGTTTGACCAAATTTTATTAAATTAATATTAAAAAATTGTGTACTAATGTGGTGCTTAGGTAGGTTTCCAAAATTATCCTCAATTTCAAAATTAAAAACCCTTATTTTTAAATTTTAAATTAAAGTGTAATTTAAAATATTAAGTAATAAATTTTTTTTTCCTTTTTTTTTTCTCAATGAGTTATAGAGAGATTTGTAGTTGCAATCTTTTTTTTTTTCTTTTTTTCAATGAGTTATAGAGAGATTTGTCATTGCAAATGTTTTGGTACTTGATAAATTTTGTACTTTTATTCTAAATTTATAAAGAGATTCTTAAAGAAATTTGAAATATTTTGTTATTAATATAAATGTAGAGATTGAAATTGTATTGGTCCCAAAACTGGATTGGGCTCAAACACTAACGGCCCAAACAATAAATTTATAGAGCGTGGATAGAAGAACTAGATTTATTCCAGAAGAAAAACGATTAGACTTAGCGATTCAAGATGGATTGACACAAATAAGATTATCAAATTTATCCTTGGGACAAACTAAGTTATTTATTTCAAATGGTTTTCTTCAAGACAGAAATTGTACAAGAGTTCCAGTCCCTATTTCAGTGCATTCTTCTAGGTTATATACTGCAATCTTCGTGTCATTCTTACCACACACGTGTAGGTTAGATTCGGGGGATTTCTTCCTGTCCCATCCAACACTTCCTAGAACCATCAACCAGTAGCTGTAAGACTGCTTGATCACTGTTTTGGCATCACTTCCACATTAATGCAGCCAGAGAGTTGGTTGAGAGGCAATTAATGCGGAGATAGCAGCCTTTGAAGATATTTGTCTACCTTTTTATTCTTATCCCTGGTCCAATGTCTTACCCTTAGTTGTGACATAACCCCGAAGTAAGTCCGTGATGATAAGGCACTCAGATTCACCTCGGACACATGTTGCTGAGAATACTTTTGTCCTCGGATGTTTATTGGACCCATCTCACATTGTCTCTACTCCTCTCTTAACTTTATTCTACTCATAGCCTTATTTGGGCCTCCTCGGATGGTCTAACGTCCTCGGATAGGGCCATAGGCCTAGTTAATACCGCTTTTAACAATACTTCTTGATTAACTGGCCCCCACAATAGCCCCTTAAAATCTTGCTTTTTTACTCCTCAGGAGAAAAGGATGATTTTGATGTCCTTATTCCCGTCTTGTTTTTGGCTTTACTCTGTATTCTTGACTTCCTACATGTCTTTTAGTATGCTCTAGATACGCTCCTAATGCTTCGGCGTCCAAAGCATCCCAGCATTAAATTTTGGCAACGCCCCTGTCCCCCACGTTCAACAGTAAGATGTAAATCGAACGATGGGGGGCTTTTCTTGTTTTACGAGCGGGAACTTTCTCGCTTGTAACTTCTGAGCCGCTATAAATAGTTTTTCAAATCAATTCTCTCTCTTACTTTCAGCAATCACACAATCCTAGAGCTCATACACTGAACCTGTCACTTTCCGAGGACCCTCTTGCAAATACTAGACTCTTGTCCGAGGACCCTCTTTCAAACCTGTAAGTCTTCTTAAAACCTTTTTTAGTTTTCATCTTAAACTTGTTAATTTTTCTTTGAAAACCCTTAGGAAAATGGGTAAGTTCAAAGATCTGGTTGAATCCAAGGAGGGTATGAGAAGTTTCCGAGCTAAGTATAGGATCCCACCAACAGTGGGCATGAGGTACGCTGCCCAAGGGGAATGGGCTGACGCTAGGAGAATAGGGGAGGTGGTCATTCCCATGATCGCCTTCATAAAAGGGGGGATGACCATTCCCATGGGTACAATCACTAGAAATTACCTTAGGTTTTTTAGGTTATCTCCCACACAATGTGCCCCAAACATGTTTAGGGTCCTGGGAAGTATAGAATCCTTAAACGAGAGAATGGACTTGAACCTGACCCATCATGATGTGAACTGGGTGTACAATCTACATAATTTAAAGGGGTAGGGATATTACCTCAAATCGAGGTATCCTGCGGTAAGACTAATCCAGTACCTTCCCACTTCAAACAAAAATTTAAAGGAGGACTTCCTTATTTTTTCCGGGGAATGGCATGATGGCTTGCCTTGCCTAACGGAGGAGGGAGAACCAGGTGGGAGTATAGTCGTGGACTCATGAATTTTGGTTTACATTTTTTCTTTGTTTGTTCTGTGTCTCAATATCCTTGTTTCTCATGAAACTTTCCTTTTATTTCAATGATTTTGCAGATAGGCGTTATACCAAACCCAAACTCAACTTAGTCAACAAAGTGAGCTTGGATAGGGTGTTATGAGTCGAACTATACGTGAACGAAACTGACGGTCAACTTCGAGCAGCTCATTTGATCCTCGGATACACACCTCTCTCGTTCGCCTTTTAAGCTCCTAAGTACGTAATCCGAGCTCGCGATCCTCGGCTTAGACGTATCAGCGTTGCCTATCAGGGGTTCATTGTTCCAGAGGGTATCCCACTCCCCAGAGACACCCCCCTCTCCCAGCCACTTTTTGTTGCCAGTCTTTCAACAGGAGCATCCGCATCCCAACCCGTCCTCAGAGAAGAAGAGGACAGAAGAGAAGAAGAAGAAGAAGAAGAAGAAGAAGAAGAAGAAGAAAGAAACCCGAACGAAGTTGTAGATTTGACAGACTCTTCAGACGAGTTCGAGGTTTTCAATCAGACTATACACTCGGAGGACGATCTTGACGAAATGGGTGTACAAAGGAAACCCCAAAGAAGTCTAATGGAGCTGATAGAGAATCAGCCCGGGAAAAAAACACTGGGGAGATCTGCACAGTCCCAAATTCCTCCTCCTCCCACCAAGTCTCCTCCTCCCGCTCCTCACCAACCTCCTCAGCCGGTCAGAGCTAAAGCTACTAATTTGAAAAGGCAAAGGGAGCAGAACGGGAAGGACGTGGTGGATACTGGAAAATCATGTCCGACCCGGGAAGAAGAGGCCCAACGAGCTGCAAAGCAGCAGAAGACCAGCCATACCTTACAGTGGGGCCAAGAGAGGTCGAACACTCAACCTCCTGAGCCATAAGCTTGGCTGCCAGCACCTATGCACGGTGGGGAGCCCCTGAGGGATGACGCATCAATTAGGGACTTCAACGGTGGCATTGGGTGCCATGTAGCCTCGGCCGTAGAGGAGGCTTTATTGCTTCCAAGGGACATGGCCGAATTAAAAAATGTCAGAAAGAATGAACTTATCCTTAACAATAAAAGATATTTGGGAATGGTATAGTGTCAACTCTCTTCCCCCTCCTTTTTTTTTACTTGCAATTATTATTTACTGATGTGTGCTTTTTACTGACTATGGTGTTGATTTTTTCCTTTTAGGTTATCCAAAACACTTTTAGACTGGATGAGATGTTCAATAACTTTTACCAACAGTTAGAGGATGAAAGGAAAAAACGGGGGTCTACCGTACAAACTTTGACCATATCAAAGCACAACTTGGCGGAGACGAGGAAAAAATTAACTGCTGAGGAGCAAGTTTGCTGCAGCACTAATTCGGCCTTAGAAGGTGCACAAAGGCAAGTCGAGGATCAGAGGAAGCGCCTACGCGAAGCAAATGAAGAATTGAAGGCTGCTAAGGAGCAAATGGCAGCCCTTAAAAAGCAGTTGGAGGAAGCCCAAAGGTTAAAGGATCAAGCTGAGAAATCCAGGGAGGAGGTCGAAAAGGCAAAGGTTGAGGCCGAACAGGCAACAAACATGGCCGAACAGAAAGATTATGACCTCGGGGTAGCTGAGACCGAGGAAACCCTTAGGGCAGAGGTCCCAGTGGTGTGCCGCATTTACTGCGCCCAAACTTGGGATGAAGCCCTTAACCGAGCTGGGGTTGAGGCTTCATCTGAGTTGAGGAAGGCAGAGAATGTGTTCTACCCTTCTGCAATCCGAGTCTCGGATCCTCCTTCCACTCAAGTCGAAGTGACTCCCATAACTACTGATCCAAATCCAGAAGTTTCGCTTTAGGATCCTCCTCCTCCTAGCCAACAAGAACCAGCCAAAGAGACCAGTGCTTCCCAAGAAGCATCCTTAGATAAAGCTGCAGCCGTTCCGGAGGTAGAGGTAGCTTCTCAAGGCTTCCAACAAGATTTGGCTTCTACAGTCATGCCAGCTGAGGGAGCTGCTAAGGACAAAGAGGGAAAAACTACCTCGGAGGCAGACAAACCGGTCAACCAAACTTCCAAGCTTCAAATTAAGCTGAAAAAATAGGCCTTATTTTGTAATTTAATTAGAACTTTTTGTAAGGGATTTTGTTTCCGTTTGTTTATTGTTGTTGTTGTTGTTTTTTTTTTTTTTTTAGACAATCTTAATGAAGTATGCATTTTTACTTTTTGGAATTTGTTTGAGTTGCCGTTTATCTCATTTTTGTGTTGTTCGTTTTGTCATTTTAGTTTGAGTGGTTTCATCTTGATTGTCCTTTGTTTATACAAGAGAAAAAATATAACTTACACACATTAACAGTTGGCAGCTAAAATGGATGATAACCATTAAGACTATGACATCACATACATACATTTCGGATACGTATATATCCATTCTAATAAATTGAAACTTAAGGAAGCGTTCAAAAGTTGGATAAAGTTAGGTCTAAAGTACTTCAATTATACATTAAATGATGCTCATAGGCCCATTGGGACTTATATCTTCAATAGGTAATTAAGAACCCTGTGATCTGAGGACGGTACCTGAGGGTTTATTATTTTGAAATGCCCAAGTTCATGTGGCACTAGCATTTTAATAGCAAGAGGCTGTATTAGTTTCCATTGAACCCATTTAATGCTTCAATAGATGTCATAGGGTACTAATTTCAACTAAGTTTGTGGTCCGAGGAGCCTAACTTAACTTAGTTTCTGTTTAGTACTTTAATAGATGTCATAGGGTATTAATTTCCATTAAGTTTGAGATCCGAGGAACCTGACATAACTTAGTTTCTGTTTAATACTTCAATAGATGTCATAGGGTATTAATTTCCACTAAGTTTGTGGTCCGAGGAACCTGACATAACTTAGTTTCTGTTTAATACTTCAATAGATATGGAAACATATGATGTCTGATTGGCATAAATTAAAAGAAACCCAAACTAGATTACTTTTATTAATAGTAATACTTCTTGAGATTGTTTACATTCCAAGGATGGAGTACAACTTTTTCATCTAGGTCTTCCAGATAATAGGCTCCTATTCCGGCTATTGCAGTAATTCGATAAGGCCTTTCCCAATTTGGCCTCAATATTTTCCCCAAGTTGGATTCTTGGTGGTTCCTAGAACTTTCCTCAGCACCAGATCTCCTACGGCTAATGGCCTCAGCTTTACATTAGTATCATAGCCTTGCTTGAGTTTATACTGGTAGTAAGCCAATGGACCATTGCGTTTTCCCTTCGCTCTTCGATCAAGTCCAAACTTTTTTTTAACAGCCCATCATTACCTTCCGAGGTAAATGTACTAGTCCTTAATGTTGGGAAACCAGTTTCCAGAGGGATGACGGCCTCAGCTCCATATGTCATTGAGAAAGGAGTCTCTCCTGTTGACCGTCGAGGCGTTGTTCGATACGTCCAAAGGACATGTGGCAATTCCTCCACCCATTTTCCTTTTGCATCATCCAGTCTCTTTTTTAGTCCATTGACTATAACTTTGTTGACAGCCTCAGCCTGCCCATTCCCTTGAGGATAGGCAAGAGTGGAATATCAATTTTTTATCCTTAAGTCTGAACAGTATTGCTTGAAGGCTCTACTATCAAATTGAAGGCCATTATCCGAGATAAAGGTGTGGGGAGTTCCGAACCGCGTTACAATATTCTTCCAGATAAACCTCTTAACATCTACGTCTCTAATATTAGCCAAAGGTTTAGCTTCGACCCACTTAGTGAAATAATCCGTGCCGACCAGCAGATATTTTTTGTTTTCTAATGCTTTAGGAAAATGACCTACAATATCTAAACCCCACTGAGCAAAAGGCCAAGGACTGGAAAGGGGATTAAGAATTCCTCCAGGTTGGTGGATGTTGGGAGCGAATTTTTGACATTGGTCACACTTTCTAACATACTCCTGTGCTTCCTTCTGCATATTTGGCCACCAATATCCTTGAGTAATGGCCCTGTGAGATAGGGATCTTCCCCTTGTGTGACTTCCACAAATTCCTTCATATAGTTCCTCTAGAAGTGACTCTGACATCTCGAGGTGTATACAAAGCATATACGGCCCAGAAAAAGAGCGTTTGTACAACTTTTGTCCTCGGATAACCAAAACCGAGGAGCTTTCCTCTGTACTTTCTCGGCTTCTATTTTCTCTTCAGGCAAGGTGTCACTTTCGAGGAATTTCAATATGGGGTCCATCCAGCTCGGTGCTAGGTTAACTTGATAACCTGAAGCACGTCCTTCCCTGTTGGGGTGGGGGTGCACAAATCCTCAACGATTATCACCCGAGGAAAATTCCGTGCTGAAGAGGTGGCAAGGGTTGCCAAGGAATCGGCGTGGGTATTTTCACCTCGGGGAATATGTGACAAGTCAAAAGATTCAAATTTCGTTTGCACATGCCTAACTTGACTCAAATATTCCTGCATTCTTGCATCTCAGGCTTCTAGTTCCCCTTTCACCTGGCCGACTATCAATCTTGAATCTGAGAATACTTCCACTACCTTTCCACCCATTTTCTAGACCATACTCATTCCCATCAATAAAGTTTCATACTCTGCTTCGTTGTTAGTAGTTGAGAATCCCAACCTCAAGGACTTCTCAATGATGATCTTTTCGAGGGATACCAGAACTAGCCCCACTCCTGCTCCCCGTTGATTTGCTGCACCGTCCACATATACTTTCCAGGATGAGAAGTCCTGTGTCGAAATCAGGCCAACCGACTTTTCATCCATGTTATGTTGCTTTATCTCAGCCTTTTCTGGGAGCTCGGCGAACTCAGCTACTAAATCGGTGAGGACCTGGCTTTTCACAAAGGTGCGGAGCATGTATTTGATGTCGAAAGCTCCTAGGATCGTGCTCCACTTAGCAATCCTCCCCGTATAATTTGCACTTCTAAGTATAGACTTGAGTGGTAGTTGAGTTAGGACTACTACGGTGTGCGCCTGAAAGTAATGTGGGAGTTTGCGAGTTGCATGGACTATTGCCAAGATGGCCTTTTCTAAGGATAAGTTTCGCACCTCGGCTTCATGAAGTGACTTACTCACGTAATAAACTGGCTTTTGAATGCCATTGTCCTCTCGTATTAAGACAAAACTAACTGTATGAGAGGCAACTGCCAGGTAAGCAAACAGGATTTCGTCCACCTCAGGGCTGGACATGATAGGCGGTCGAGATAGGTACTCTTTCAACTGCTGAAACGCTACAACGCATTCCTCGGTCCACTCAAATCCTTTCCATTTATGCAGTAAACGGAAGAAGGGTCTGCACCTATCAGCTGACCGGGATATAAATCGATTCAAGGCGGCTGTCATTCCTGTCAGTTTCTACACCTCCTTCGGATTCCGAGGTACTTGTAAATTGTTAATGGCCTTAATCTGGTTCGGGTTCACCTTAATTCCCCTCTGAGTCACCATGTACCCCAAGAACTTTCCGAAGTTTACAACAAAGGAACACTTTGAGGCATTCAGACGTAGCTTATGCTTTCTCAGAATTCCAAAAATACTTGTAAGATCTTCCACATGCTCGAAGACCACCTTGCTCTTCACAACCATATCATCGATATAGACTTCAATGTTTCTGCCCAATTGTGGTTCAAACATTTTAATCATCACCCGTTGATAGGTAGACCCTGCATTTTTCAAATCAAAGGGCATCACTTTATAATGATAGTTTCTAATGGGGGTGACAAAAGCTGTCTTCTCTTGATCATCCAATGCTAACGGTATCTGGTGATATCCTTGAAAGGCATCCAAAAAACTCATCCGAGGATGACCAACTGTTGCATCCACCAACTGATCTATCCTCGGCATAAGAAAAGGATCCTTAGGACAAGCCTTATTGAGGTTCGTGAAATCCACGCACACTCGCCACTTCCCAGTCTTCTTTTTTACCAGCACAGTGTTGGCTAACCATTGAGGATAAAAAACTTCTTTGATAGCCCCGGCTTGCTTAAGCTTTGCCACCTCACTCCTGACAGCTTTGGCGTGCTCTTTTGATGGTCGCCGAGATGGCTGTCTCTTCGGAGTAATTAAAGGATTCACATTGAGTTGATGACAAATGAAGCTCGGATCTATACCCGGGGCTTCGTATGGACTCCATGCGAACACATCGACATTTTCTCTAAGGAATTTTACCAACTGCTCCTTTTCTCGCGAAGGAAGTTTAGCCCCAATCTGGAAGAATTTCTCCAGATCATCAACAATAATTATCCTCTCTAGATCTTCGCATTTTGCCTCATCGGCCAGTCCATTTAAAGGTAACGCTGGGGCTTTTAATTGCTATAAACCATTATCGGCGGTAACCGAGGTCTCTGCCTCTGGCCAATGTTGGATAGCCGCTACCAGGCATTGTCGGGCTGCAGCCTGACTTCCTACTATCTCCAAATCTTGGCCTCCGGATTGGTACTTTACGTTCTGGTGTAGAGTAAAGGACACTACCCCCAAGGTATGGAGCCAATATTGGCCCATAATAGCCGTGTATGGAGAGAAAACATCTACAACAATGAAGTCCACCTCCACCACATCCGTATCGGCCTGAACAGGTAGCCTAATCTGACCTTTTGGGACGACCATTCTTCCCTTAAAACTCACCAGAGGTGAATTGTAAGCTATCAAGTGCTCAGGCTTCAAACTTAGTCCCTTGTACAAGTCAGGGTACATTATATCAGCAGCGCTGCCCTGGTCAACCATTACTCTTCTCACATTGTACCCACCAATTCTCAGTGTGACTACCAGAGCATCATCATGTGGCTGTATGGTTCCAACTTTGTCTTCATCTGAAAAGCCCAAAACCAATGGGTTGTCCATCTTGACTCTTTTAGACATTGAGCTATACTCCTCGGTTGGAGATCGGGATACTGACAGTACCCTGGAAGGACAAAATCTAGTTCTCCCCGGGGCAGCAAAAATAACGTTTATTGTGTTAAAGGGGAGTCTCGAAGAAGCATCTCCCCGCATCTCCGAGCCTGCTTGGCCTACCCGACCATTGGAGTGGTGTAAGAGTTGTTTCAACTTCCCTTCTTGGACTAGTTGTTCCAAATGGTCCCATAAATTCTTGCAATCATCAGTTGTGTGTCCATCATCTTGATGATAGTGGTAGTAAAGATTTTGGTTGCGTCTCGTAGGCTCCCATGCCATCTTGTTGGGCTATTTAAAAAATGGTTCATTATTGATCTTCTCCAATACCTGTTGCACCGATTCCCGAAACACAGCATTAACCGCCTGGGTGTTGGCAGAACCTGACTGCCTAACAAAGTCTTTCCGAGGCTGGTTATTGTTGTACTTGTTCGACCTGAAATCCCTCATCTCTTGAGGGATTATCGTAGCCTTTCCTTTTCCCTGAAGTTGGTCTTCTTCTACTCTTCTGTACTTGTCAATTCGATCCATCAATTGATGTACACTAGTGACAGGTTTACTAGTTAAAGATTTCCTCAAATCATGCTCGGCTAGAAGACCGGCCTTGAAAGTACTTATAGCCACATCATCATGCTCTCCCTCTATCTCATTAAACATTTCCCAGTATCTGTCTGAATAAGTTTTAAGAGTCTCGCCTTCTTGCATGGACATAGACAACAAAGACCCCAAAGGCCGAGGAACCCTGTTGCAGGTAATAAAGCGAGCGCCAAAAGCCTGGGTAAGTTTCTTGAAGGAATCGATAGAATTAGCCCTTAAACCGTTAAACCATCTCATCGCCAACGGGCCCAAGCTTGATGGAAAGACCTTTCACATCAAAGCCTCATCTCTAGAGTAGATGACCATTCTTTGGTTGAAATGGCTAACGTGTTCCACCAGGTCTGTCCGATCATTATATAGGGTGAATGTAGACTGATGAAATTGCCGAGGAAGATTCGCATCCTCTATATTCCTTGTGAAAGGTGATTTGAAAACTTGGCTTAACGCTTTGTTCATGGCGTTATTTCCCAAGCCTCTACGAGATGGACTTTTGTACCTACGTCGATGGTGATACTCCTCTTCATAGGAAAAGGTCTCACTAAGCGAGGTTCTGGATCTCCGTCTATAACTAGCACCATCTGTCTCTTCGGAGGAAGGCTCGGAGCTAGGTAGAGAACATCTTCGTCGAGCGTGATGCAACTCTCTTTTCAATAATTTCACGTTGCAGGCCTTTGTCATTCTTTGCATGGGATACATGACTTTTCCCTCGAGACTGGCTTTTGCTGGTATGAGTTATGCGTACACTTCCCTCACGGCCCTCTCTCCATTCGAGGTTTCGGTGTGGATTGCCATGCTGGGAGCCCCTTGATTCTACTTGGTGTGGGTTAGCATCAATCTGGTGTGGCCCCGCTACTGCTTGGTGTGGACTTGCTTCCTCCATCATGAACGTTGTAACCGAATTTCCTTTGGCCTAGATCAAGCTCTCCCCACAGACGGCGCCAATTGTAAGGATTGAAATTGTATTGGTCCCAAAACCGGATTGGGCTCAAACACTAACGGCCCAAACAATAAATTTATAGAGCGTGGATAGAAGAACTAGATTTATCCCAGAAGAAAAACGATTAGACTTAGCGATTCAAGATGGATTGATACAAATAAGATTATCAAATTTATCCTCGGAACAAACTAAGTTATTTATTTCAAATGGTTTTCTTCAAGACAGAAATTGTACAAGAGTTCCAGTCCCTTTTTCAGTGCATTCTTCCAGGTTATATATTGCAATTTTCGTGTCATCCTTACCACACACGTGTAGGTTAAATTCGGGGGATTCCTTTCTATCCCATCCAACACTTCCTAGAACCATCAACCAATAGCTGTAAGGCTGCTTGTTCACTGTTCTAGCATCACTTTCACATTAATGTGGTCAGAGAGTTGGTTGAGAGGCAATTAATGCGGAGGTAGCAGCCTTTGAAGATATTTGTCCACCTTTTTATTCTTATCCTTGGTCCAATGTCTTACCCTCAATTGTGACATAATCCCGAAGTAAGTCCGTGATGATAAGACACTTAGATTCACCTCGAACACATGTTGCCGAGAATACTTTTGTCATCGGACGTTTATTGGATCCATCTCACATTGCCTCTACTCTTCTCTTAACTTTATTCTACTCATAGCCTTATTTGGGCCTCCTCGGATGGTCTAACGTCCTCGGATAGGGCCATAGGCCCAGCTAATACCGCTTTTAACAATACTTCTTGATTAACTGGCCTCCACAATAAATAAAAGGGAAGAGTGTTAATTTCTTCAAACCTTAAGGCTCAAAGAAGGGGAGTGTTATTACTTTTTTTTTCCCTTAAGTCACACTCAAGTTATAAACAAAGAACTTGGTTTATTTATAAACCAATCCACGAATCAGTATATTCCATCCCCCTCCCTACCCCACTCCAATTTGTTTTGTTCTAACTTAGAGAAATAGAAAAGGAAATGAGTCCATGCCTCTCGATATTATTCAAAAAAATAAAACAAAGGTTTGAATTTGCTCTTTTGCTACTGTCATTGGATCAATCTATTTTTCCATACAATTTGTAATTCAATAATGTTTTTTATTTTTCCTCAAGGGAAAAACACTAAAACAAAAACATGGTAGAAACAAATGAACTTTCTCGGTGTAGGTCATATTTATGTTGTGTTGCATCATGTCTTCATATTCTGACCCAAAATGGCTTTACTTTAAAACCACCTTAGCTTTTTCTATAAATTGGCGCTCACCAAATTCGTCCCACAGTACCACAGGTTACTTTTTCCTAAACTAGGCAACTTTTTTTCTTAACCCGAAAAAAAAAAAAAAAAAAAAAAACTAGTGGTGTTGACAAAAAAAAAATTCAAAATTGTGACAAATTATTATTCGTAGGTAATTAAGTGACTACAAATAAGAACAAGTAAAAATTTATCGATTCAATTGTTATGAAAAGTATTTTCTTTAGTATTACTTTTCTGGAAAAATTTTAAAGTGAAAATGGTAAAACAATGCTAGAGGTCACTGACTCACTGAGTGGTGATGGGGTGAGCAAAGAGTACTCTTGTTTTTATTTTTAACGTTAAACTCTATTAGTAATGATCACTGAAATAGGTTTAGAGTTTTGTTTTATGTTGCTTATATTATATCTTTTACAAGCCTGGAAAATATTTTAATGTTACAATTATTACCTCCACTTACAGTCAAAGATTATTGCTAAAGTTTTACAAATTGTGTCTCATTTTAAATATTTGATCGATATTAATAAGGATCAAAATTTACTAATCAATCATTCAATTTGTAATTTAAAAAAAAAAAGGTGACGAAATTTAATTCAATCCCACTTTTTCAGTATTCATGGGCCATGGCAGGCAAGATCAGCAGGAACAACACAACACCTCATGCAATGCAATACAACCAAGAAAGTATGACCTCATCAGCTAATGATGTTGTTGGTACTATACAATTTGTTCCCCAACAACAATTTTATTTTTTGGTTAAAACCCCAGCAACAATAACTTTAGGGAAATACAGGAGTAATATTTTTCAATTATTTAAAAACTTTTATAACTTTAATATCCACAGTGATATGAGTATGACCGTCTGTGAGTTGTGTATATATATATATAAAAAGTGTCATCCAAATAAAAATAATATTACATTAATGATAATACGTTGTGAAAAATATTGTATACCTATCACCATTGATCCAAAATTAGTAGTTGATTAAAAAGGAGAGAAACATTATGTTCATAATATTTTTACACCTTTATAACAAATTTTTGATGGTTAGTTGTTATTTATTTTAATTTAAATTAACTATTTAAATTACTTTTTTACCCACTTGTAATAGTTACTAATAACTATTCACTTAAATTTTGTTACAAAAATATAGTAAAAATGTTGTTAACAAAACAACACAAATAACATAACTCACAAGAAATAAAATAATTTACTCAACTAATAACATCTTTTATTTTTATATTCAGAAGAGAATAATTTATATTATTAAATAAGAGATTTGTGTTAGAATTTTGTTATAACAATAATCAAAGATCAATGATATCTATCTCTAAATAATAACTATTAAAAAAAAAAAAAAAACAAAAACAAAAAGCCGTCATAGCTTCATTTTCCCAAGTTTTCTTTCTTTCTTTCCACAGACAAAGGTACTCTCTACAAGTAGAATAAGCCCACCCACCGAAGGACAAGTTTAATCACAGACAAAATCACAAAATGTACACGTGTCAAAATCCCAGAGCGAGTACCCAAAAAAAAAATCACACAGCCCATGCCTATCTCAATCAAACCTCACTGTCCGTACAAACCCATATATAAATCTCTCATTCCCTCTCTCTCACTCTCACTCTCAACAACAAAAACCAAAAAAAAGCCCTGCTACTACTGCATATAGTACCACTACACACATTACAGTTGTAACAAACACCACTCTCTCTCTAAAACTTTCTCTCTCTAAAAAAAAAAAAAAACTCTCCTCTGTTTCTGAGCTCTTGTGACTTAGCTCCCAAGAAAATGGCGGCCAAGACTGTGTCTCTTCCGCCACAGCCACAGCCACTTCCACTACCGCACTCACAACCACCACCTGGGTTTGTAAATTCGCAGTGTGCTTCTTTATACGTGGGTGACTTGGACCCACAAGTCACAGAGTCCGACCTTGTCAAGCTGTTCTCCACCGTGGGTCCCATTGCCTCCGTTCGTCTCTGCCGTGACATTTCGTCCCAGAAGTCCCTCCGTTACGCCTACGTCAACTTCGTCCATCACTACCACGGTATAAAACAAATATACCCTCTGTTTCTTTCTCTGTTTCTTTCTTTTGTGTGTAGTGTGTAGTGTGTATGTGTGCATGTTTCTTTTTCTGCTTCTTGCTTTGTTTTTGGGGTTTTCTTGGTGAATGGTGAAATGGGTTTGTCTTGGTTTTCTTGTTTCTCAAATGGGTTTTTGAGTATTTCTGGTTTCTTGGGTTTTCTTACTCTGTTTTTCTTTGTCTCTTTGTGTGTGTTTTTTGTATATGTTTATGTATTTTGTGTGTTTCTTGCGTTGTGTACGCGTGTATGTACCTCTCTCTCTCTGTATGTATAATTTTATATCTCTGTTTTTGTGTATAAGTGTATATGTGTGTGTGCATGTAAGCTTTTTGGGGGGTTTTCTTGGTTGATTGTGACTTACGTATTTTTTGTTTGTGAAATGGGGTTGTAATTTTTGAGTCTTCATGTAAATTAGGGCCCGTTTTCTTTTTTTAGCTTTTGTGGTTATCAAGTGGGGTTTGCTTATTATGTTCTCTTTAGGTTGTAATTTCTACCATGAAGAACTCTTTAAGTTGTTTACAAATGGTCATTTTGGTATTTCTCTGTCTTTCTTGAGAAACAAGTTATGTTTGCTTCATGTTTCTTTTCGCCTTTTCATTCTTGCATTACCATGTATTATGTAACTACTTGTGTTCTTCAACCACATCATTTGGTTTCTTGGACTTGATATTTTAGTAACTAACCTCCGCTTGCTGAAGGAATTAGTTACCTTACAATTTATGTTGCTTTTGTTTTCTTAAAAATGATAAACTAAACCAAGAATACCTTTGGACAGTTAGTAGTTAAGTCTTGGTTGAGCAGAGCATTTCCCTTTTTTGGGGAAGGATTACAAATTATGATACATACTCTGTACTAGACCCTCGATTTTCTATTATTCTTTTATTTCTTTCACTTTCTTGGCAAGCAAACAATAGTGTTTAGGTTTCCATCTTTTGTTGGGGGCGGGGGACTCTTGGTTTGTGTACTTCCAGTGTTTAATTTATTGTTAGTAGCAGCAAGATTCTTTGATTCTTCCATTAATTTTCCCTCTATTTCATCAAGTAAATATCACAATGTACTTTTGTTCTTCTGTTCTGATCAGCATCTATGGCTCTGGCCCGTCTAAATCACACCTATCTGAAGGGATTTCCAATGAGAATAATGTGGTGTCAAAGAGACCCTCTTTCAAGAAAGACTGGTTATGGAAATCTCTTTGTGAAAAACC
Organism: Quercus robur; assembly: GCF_932294415.1. NCBI lineage: Eukaryota > Viridiplantae > Streptophyta > Magnoliopsida > Fagales > Fagaceae > Quercus > Quercus robur. The sequence goes on along the minus strand of NC_065538.1, from coordinate 17,516,183 downwards.
TACCCCCTTCGATCAATAGCCTTCAGTTGCACTCTTTGTTCAGCAGATTTGGGACCATACTTTCTTGCAAAGTGGCTGAAGAAAATGGAAAGAGCAAGGGGTTTGGATTTGTCCAGTTTGATACTGAGGAATCAGCTATGAGTGCTCTTTATGCTCTCCATGATACCGTGATTGATGAGAAGAAATTGTAAGTATTCTGTTGTATATTGCTCTCTCTGTTATTTATCCTGTTTTATTCTCTTTTGCTATCTTGATTATATTTTTTAACTTTTGCACATTGATAAGTCCTTTTGTCTTCTGAAATCTCAGATTTCCCTGAGATAGTACTTTCTTGCTTATCCTCTTTGTCATTTGATAAATGGCATTGTCTCTGTCATAATGTGTTGATTTACAATCTGGTTCTTGAGTGGAGAGGGACAAAACTGAAGGACAAAGTTTGAAAACAACTAGCTCTTGTTGTGCCAAGAGCCTTGTAATTCTATGGCATTGCCCAATTATCTCCCTGGGGGGAACTTGGGTTCAAATCCCCCACCCCCACATGTTGTAAGCAAAAAACCAAACAAAAGCATAAATTTTTTCATGTTCTCTCCAAAGTTAATCAGAGCAGGGAATTCTTGGCCCTCCTTATCTCTTTCTTGTTCTGCCTAAAATCTTTTGTATCACATACTGACAAATGAAAGGTCAGGAAGGTATGTGATAATTTGCAACTTATGCAATCTTCTATCTATTAAATTTCTAGAATAAATATTTAGCATGAGGATTTAGCTCATAATCGTTAGCTTTAACGTCACAGGTTCAAGAGTTTGAATCTGGAGGAGTGCATGTGGTTTTCTTGTCCTTTGGATTGAAGTGTTTCGTGCAAATAAAGAGGGAGAGAGTGGAATGTTAGCACTGGGATCAGAGGGAATAAGTAGATAAAAGTCTGTTGTTTGTTTGTCTGTTTATGCCATCCATAGTTGGTTAATTTTGGAATGACAAAGTAAAAGGTGAAGAGTAGAAAAGTGGACCAGTCTAGAAATTCCCCAAATTCTGGAATCAAGGCCGTTCAACTTTTGGTTTAATATGGGCACTTAGATTAAAGTTCTCCTACAGGTAACTTCTTGTGTTTTTTTCAGCCCCTTTTTACTATTGTTGCATTTGCTTCTTTGTACATTTTTAACAACTATAATGTCCAACCGATCAAGGGTTTAGGTATGTTTCACTCTCAGTTAGTCCAGACATAATGCAAAAGTGTTATATGCTCCTCGGGCCTCATTCAATCTGATTTGATTTGGAGATACATGTAATTTTTTAATGGATATCATTGAGTATATTATTTTAAAAGTTTAAAAATCCTATCACATAGCACAGGTTTTTTTTTTGGTAAAAATCTGCATTATCAATTCAAAGATGTAGCTAAACTAGCTACCCTGCCATGTGACACATGAAAGGAAAATTAGATAATTCGCATCTTTTATCTATATGCTAATCTTATGATGAAAGAGAAGGGCTCTTTAGGCTCCAAAATGATTTTGTTGATGATCAAGTTTTATAGATACAGGGTTAGATGCTTGCAAGTTATTAAATTTTATGTCAAAATCGTATGTTTTGTTTCTTGTCTCAGAGGCTGAAGTGATTCTTTACATTGAAGAGTGCGAAGTATAAGAGGTGACCACTGGTCAAGACGAAAAAATTACAAATACCTTGGCTTTGTTAGTTGGATACTCTTTTATGGAGCAACATTCGTGGAAGAGAATAACATTTTCTTAATAGTCTAATACAACTTCTTTGCTGCCTCAATCTTATCCTCACTCAACAAGTTTCCTCTATGGTTATGGTTTATTTCCTTCATGATATAGGTAATTACAGAAACACTACACATAGATGTACTCTCTCTCTCTCTCTTTGCTTTCGGCTGAGGCAAATTATAATTTCTTGCCTCTATTCTTTCACTTGTCATTATGCCTTTTATCACACATTCATATATGGGGGCTTTCAACTTTCTAATAAAATCAAGAACTGTTTAATCATGCTTCATATACTTCCCCCACACCTTTTTTTTTTTTTTTTTTTTTTTTTTTTTTTTTTTTTTTTTTTTTTCTGAGTTTGTATTTTTCCCAACTATTACATTTTTTTTTTTCAAATGGGTTGTGGTCTTATGTCAGTTCTTTCTCCTAAGCAATTAACCTTTACCTTAAAGATTGAGTAGTTTCAGAGCAGAGAATTTATTTTAGTAAAAAGACAGTTGGCTGTCATTTTTTCTGATTACAAATTTTGTGAGGAAAAGTACAATAAGAAAGGATATGTGTCCAAAATCCATTGCTTAGATATGACTAATAAAAAAAGAAAAGAAAAATCCGTTGCTAGATATGATTTTTAGTTTTTATCTTTTATTTTCATTTTTTAAGGGGTAGTAATTCTAGAAGTTTCACTAGAATTCATGTTTGGTACCACAAAATAATCTCAATTGCAAAGCTTGACAAAATTTTCTCAGCTCATGCTTTGTGTTTCATTCTATCATTCCGTCATCTTGTTTTATTGTGCAGGGTGAACTCCAAACTATGTGTCATTTGGGAAAGCACATCTTGCACAAGAGGGAATGGCTATGCAAAAGATTTTGGCACCATAATTGGAACATCTTGAGGGGTCAGTTGCATCTCCAAAGCTGTCTGCAGAATTCAGGAACAGAGCATGTTGCATAATGTTTGACATTAAACTTTAAGACTTGAATTTACATAGTTGTCTTTGCCTTGGGAAATAGCTCCAATTTATATGTTTAGTAATTGTTAACTCTTGCATCTTAGCAGTTGTACTTTCGTGGAGTAGATGGGACTTGGAAAGAACTTTTGTGATATTAATATGAGGTAATGCAATTTGATTCAACAAAAATATTGGTTTGTTGTACTGTGGAGGTGAAATTGGATTATTTTAGGATCCCTGATTTTGTTTGGACTGGGTTGTGTAATATTAAGAGCCTTTTAGCTCAACATCTCATGGTGTTTCCAATGGAGACATCCAGGTTGTAACTATATATATATATATATATATATATAAAGTAATACTAAGAAGCTTCTGCAAAATGATAAGTAAAAATTTGAAACTTGTGTAAAAGAGCACTCTTCTTTGCAGGAAACTAGAAGGCGTGCTCTCAAAGTTGTTATGGATGGACTTCCTAAAACCATTGATAAAGACATATTGGAAGTCCAGGATGCTTTGAATAATTTGTGGTGGGTTTTAGATCACATCTACCTTATCTCCTAATGAAATCATAAGTTTAAATCTCATATAATTGAAATCTGGTTGCCACTCATAATTCAGGCCACAGAAAAAGGTCCTTGCTGTTTACATACCGTAAACGAGACTCATTAAGCCCATGTTTGAAGTTGTATGCGTAGAGAATGGTGTTATGCACTACAGGTAGGCTTTGTACACATCTTTTTACTAGAAGTTCCTAGTTTTTGAATGTTCTGAAGTGATAATGATCTAAAAGATTGGCTTTTTCCAAATGCTTCATTGTAGTCTTAGCATTGTCTGATTTCTTCCTCTTATCCACCTTATTTTGAAGGTATGTATTTTGTTTTTCCCGTACGAGGACCAACTATATTCTTGAATGAACAGTGTTTTCTACTAGATTCTTATGACTTCTTTGGTCTTTACTGCCTCAATCCCATCATGAGTTTCCTCATTAATTTTGGTTTATTTCCTTCATGATACAGATGATTACAGAATGCTAAAGATAAATGTACTTTGTAACTATTCCCTCTCCCTCCATTTCTGGTTAAGGCGAAGTGTGATTTCTCTTCCCTCTTTCTCTTTTCACCTCTTTTTTGGAGCCATAGCTCTCTTGTTTGATCACACATTTATTTACTAGGTAATTCCAGCTTTTCAAACAATCAAAATAGTTAAAAATGCTCCATAAATTTTCCTTTATTTCTTGTATGAGTCAGTTAATTGATTTCTTAGCAAAAAGCCATATAACTACATTATATGATTGTTTATAGTTAAGAAATAGGTACACGTGAAATGAATTCTTGTTTTTATGTTCTTTGTTTTCGCTTTCGCTTTCCAACAAATTTCTTGAAAAAAGGACGTGTTCTTATGTCCATTCCTTTTAAGCAATTATGAGTTGCAACATTTTATAGTTTCTAGCAAGAGAAGAACTTGTCATAAAGAAGCAACTAGCCCTTCTATTTTTTTGTTATAAAAATTGTATAGTTGAGAAAGGGTAATGACAATGGTTTTTTAGGCCAAAAATATTGCTCGACATAATTATGGTATCTGTAATTCTAGAAGTGAAACTAGAATGCCCCTTTAGTAACACCCAAAAAAAAAAAAATTCTTATACATTAATTCTCTCATTCTTTCTTCTTGTTCATTAAGCAGGTTGAGTTGGGAATTGTGATGTGTTTGGATAAAACATCCCATGCAAGAGAGATCGGTAAATGCTCCTTTTAAAAAAAAAAAAAAAAATTCCTACCTTTTGTTACCATCCATAATTTCCTAATTCTGGAATGGCTTAATAAAAGGTGGACAAGAGAAGATTGGACCAAGTAAAGAAAAAAAAATCCAAATTTGTCATCAGAATGAGCAAAAAATATAGGTATTGAAGCCATATAACTCTTGCCTTTGATATGGGTACCTCAATTCTAATTTTCCTACAGGTAACTTTTTATTCTTCTCTTTCCATGATGTTGCTGCATTTTCTTTTTGCTCCATAGTTAGTAACAATAATTTCCAACCTATTAAGGGTCAAGGAATACTTTGCCCTCATTCTGGCCAGACATCATGCAAAATGTTGCGTTCCCTTGGGCCTCAGACATTGTGAGTAAATTTCTAACTACAAAGCTCTGTTATCATTTCAAAGATGCAGCAAAAACAATCTTGACTTCAAATGCTGGTGTTCTGTAGGGGCCAGTCTATTTGGTGACACATAAAAAGCAACTGAGGTAATTGGCCAGCAAAATCTTTATGTTATCTCTTATCCATATTTTTGAATGCTCGTAACTATTACATTAAAAATATATATATTGACTTTTTAATCAATGTCATATGCTTGTTTCTTGTCTCAAGGCTAAAGTGTTCTGTGGCATGCATGGGAAGAAACCACCAGGTAGAAGAAGATATTACAAACATCTTGGAACAACATCCCAACTGGAAGAGTGTGGGCATGGGAGGTAACAATTGGATACTGCTTTTATGAAACCAACATTAATGGAAGTGAATAAGAGTTTCTTGTTGGCTTATTACGATTTCTTTGCTGAAGGAGATTTTTACTTTCCTTTTTTGTTTTGGTTCATTTCTTTTATGATACAGGTAATCACAGAATTCAAGAAATCTTTATGTTCTTTTTCTCCCTCCTCTTTTGGTTGAGGCAAAGTAAAATTGCTTATGACTCTTCTTGCCTATCATACTGTTCTAGTGTTGATGTATCACATATTCATTTATGAGGGTTTTCAGGTTTCTAATACAATCAAGAACTAGGTACTCATGTTTCATAAATTCAATTCACTTTTTTTTCTTAACTAGTTGTCAATTATTCCTATTAGATTGCCCCAAATCATTGCATTGAATAATTGCTGCATCTTCTCACCATTGATTAGAACTAAATTTCAACATGTTATCGCTATCAGAATTTTTTATGTACAAGACTAAGTAATTGTAAATAGCACTGAAACCACACCGTAACAAGAGTTCAAGGCTACCTTTCTTTTGGGCCAATGTCTGCTTTGCTACTATTAGTTGCTTAGCTTATATCTGATTAGCATTCTGAAGCACTATAGTTCACCTTGATATCTTTTACTAATGAAAAGAAATTTCTTTAAAATTGGTCTGCAAGCCTATATTGATTCCTTTCTCAATAAATTATAATGAGTTGGAAGATTGTTTAGTTTCTAAGCATAAAATTAAGATTAGTTGAAAAGCCAATTGGACATCAATATTTTGTATTATAAAATTTAAAGAAGAAAGGGGGCAATGAGGAAAGATAAAGAGACCAAAACAATACATAGTTTGTTAGACACCATTTTGGTGGCTATGATTTTAGAATTTGCACTTGAATGCACAGTTAGTACTACAATGGCAACAACAAAAACAAGAACAATTCAAAGGCTTAGAATGCACAATTATAAATACAAAATAATTTATGTGGCAATCTTTAAAGATAATGTTTTTTTTCCGATAAGTAAGAAAGATGTTTATTAAAAAAAACTGCTTTATGCAAAGTAGCACAAAGCAAAAGAAAGATTACAAAAAAGGAAAGAAAAGCAGAAACATAAAGGAAAAACTAATTACAAAGAAAAAGAGAGCTAAGGAACAACGAGCGAGAATCACAAGATGTGATTATTTTTCTTTTATTTATAATTCATTTTGTCTTATTTATTATGCAAGGTGAACTTGAAACAATGTTCCTCATGGAAGAAAATCTTGTGCCAGAGGGAAACGTCCTGCAAAAGGTTAAATTTTTTTTGTAGCACCATAATCTGGACATCACATGGCTTAGTAACACCTCCAAAGTAGTTTAACCATTCAGGCCCAGGGAATATACTAAATATATATTGTTTGCCACAGATAACTTTATTATTTCATTTTCATAGTTATCATTAACTTGGCAACTCCAGTTTATATGTTCAGTGGTTATTGATCTATGCATTCCAACCAGTTGCACTTGGAGTAAATGGAACTTGAAGAGGGACTCTATGATCTACGTGGTAATGAAATTTGGGTTGGCGCGAATATTGGCTTTCTTGTTGCAGAGGTAAAATTGGATTCATTTTATGATCCCTTATTTTGAGAGGCGTGGGCTATGCAATGGAACATTAATAAGTTGCTGTGAAAATGATAATTTACAAATGTGTAACTTGCATAAAAGACTATCCTTCTCTGTAGGAAACTAAAAGGCGTGCATTCAAAGATATTGTGGCTGGACCCCCATAAAACATTGATAATGGAACTCCGGTAATCATATGCTTTGTTTAACCTGTGCATTGTGAGTCTGATCTTATCTCCTGATGCATATAATTTAATCTCAAAATTATCTCAAGCTGGTTATTAATCCTGATTTAGGTTACAGAGTCTTTTGGTTCTGACACTCACATGGATGAGGCCTAACATGCTGTATTGATGCCCATGTTTGAAGTTGTAAGCATTGAGAAGGATTTGCACGCTGCAGTGGTGAGCTTTACCTTTATCTTATAACTAGAAGTTCCTAGTTCATGACTGTTTGTATTGATGGTCCAAAAGATTGGCTTCCAGTCTTGTGCTTTGTAGCCTTAACATACTCTGATTTCTCTCATTCGATATGCTTACCTTGATAATTTGATTTTTGTTCCCTTGAATTCAGCATATTTTGAGAAAGGGACTTGATGGGGCATTTTGTCATATAAATTTGCAAGCAATGTTATCCTGTGTATTTGTGGCTAGAGAATTCAAGGTAGTGAGGGATATATTGAAAGCTTTTTTCATTGATCAATGTCGTTTTTGTAATCCTTTTACAACCATGCATTAAATTTAAAATTATTAATTTGCTCTTACAGTCCGAGTGTCCACAAATTTTACAGTTAGCCACTTATTTGCATATACGTGAAATTGAAGGCCATTAAGTACAGGCTATGGTATTGTGTATCTCATTCAACATATAGGTAACTATTTATCCTTATTCTTCTTTATCATCTTACCTTTTTCATATTATCTAAGAACTTAAACAATAAAATCTGTAATTATAATTTCCATTTTTCTTATTATAACCAACACATTGCTCAATATCATTATACTATGTTATTGTAGGGGATTAAGAGGACTAGTTGATATCTTATTTTCCAATGGTTATGCTCAACTCCAGCCAGATTAAAACTCTTCCTTTTCTGCCATTGGGAATGGCATAATTTTCTGAATCTTGCATGTTTTGTATACTTACACCAAATACTTGTGATTTTCTTTTGGTGTCAAATCCACTAAAATTTTCATAGCAATGATGGTCTTACATCCAATGTTGGGAAAATTTATCATGATGTTCAATATGGTTTTCAAAACATTTAATTGTGAAAGCACCTGATTGATTGTTAAATTGAGTTTACAAGTGTTTAAACATTGGAATTATTCTCATATTCTTTACGCTTTTACAAAATTTGGAGCGGAGAATCTCATCAAAATTCACTTCTGGTTCACACTTTCACAAGAATGATTTTATAGTCACATAATCCACCAATACCATAACCTACAAATCAAAGGGTGATTAAGAGGATTTACCATTATTGTGAATTAATAAAAATATGATCTTGGTATTAAAGCTGAGGTTTTTATGGAGTCGTCTAAATACTCCTTTAGTTTGGAGATTTTTGTTTATGGGCTTTGCTTATGAGTATTTTTAACAATTTTTCCCCTTCTTACATCTTTGGCTGTGCAGTCTTGAACATTTGGTGAAGCACATTTTAAATTGGGAGTAATTAATAAGCAACGATGTACCTCAGAAAGCCATTTCTTACATTCGGGTACAAGTACAGTTGATTGAAAAAGCTCTACACAGTCAAATGATAGAGCTCCAAATGGCAGAATGGAAAGTCTCTATGCTTGATTTGTAGACACAACAGTGTTGATTGATGAAGCTCCATTAACATATCATAGGCGCATCAATGTAGCATGTCATGGAGTTAAAGAAACAATATTGTGAAGCAGTGGCACACCACACACCAAGAAATTTATGACCTGAGAACTCAGTTTTTCAATTTCGAGTCTAGAATTTGCATCTAACATTTACACATAAATCCAGATTTTTGAACCTTTTGTGTGCTGTGACTTGCGTATAGCCATGAAGCTTTTGGGAGTATGCATTTTTTTTTTCCATCATCCTCCTTTGACATGCATGTGGTGCTACTCATGGAAATTTTTTTGTAAACTTGCTTTTCATCTGGATTGTTGGTGGTGTCCAATATGATTGTGGTTTTACTGCGGTGAACTATTTGATGTTCAGCCCCTCGTGCTATGATTGGAAATCAAGTAGGAGATCAAATGAAATTAGCTTTGGTATTTGGTGGGCGATCAATTCCAAGTAAAACTGGAACATCACAAACCTCAGATGCTATCAGCTACAATGTATGTTTTAGATGCCATCAACTACAATGCATGTTTTAGGTGCCTTATACTTGAGATTATAGAAGTGAGATTGCTATATACTTCTATCTGTAACTATCTTCTCAAAGTAATAAATCTGTGTAACATTTTCTTCAACAATAATAAGTCATTGAACAATGCTGGATATTCAAGGTGGGGTGACTTGCCAGTATTATTGAGCATAACAGTCACATTTGATATCTGTCTTGTTAACACAAAATAGTCTTGCATCGAACCTACTTTCATTATAAGAATGTCTTTATTACTTCATTTAAGTTCCTACAAATGCAATTCCAGATTTGTACATAAAGATTTATGAAGGCTAACTTTTGAGCGTGTTTGGCTCTGTACCATCTATTTGTTCACTTATTAGACAGTTTGCAATTGTGGCCATGATAAAGCCACAACCATATTATATTGTTAGAAGGTCAACACGACATTATATTATAGTCCTATTCATTTTTTTGATTCCACAATCCGTAAGCTTGCTGGACCATGTTGATTACTTTACTGGACTATTTTATGATTTTTTATTTTAAAAGGACTATGTTAATGTTTTGACTTTTATGGCATAATTTAATAGATGTGAAGGTAATGGAATTAGCCAAAGTCTAAAATTTTAAATTCTATTATACACGCATACAAACATATAATATTATATAACTTAGATTGACTCTCGTATTTTGATATTCAATAACTTGTTCACAAATATACTATTATGTTTGAATTTGAATTATTTAATAGTTGAACATTAACTTAAACTTTAGCTTAACGTCTTTAATAAATTTAACAAATATACACGTTTTTTTTTAGGGGTAATTACATTCTCCTTTCTTAAAGTTTGGAAAAATGACACTTCACTCCAAACTTGAAGGGAAAAAACATTTTCTCTTTTACATTTGTTTGACCAAATTTTATTAAATTAATATTAAAAATTTGTGTACTAATGTGGTGCTTAAGGGTAGGTTTCCAAAATTATCCTCAATTTCAAAATAAAAAACCCTTATTTTTAAATTAAAGTGTAATTTAAAATATTAAGTAATAAATTTTGTTTTTTTTTTTTCCTTTTTTTTTTCTCAACGAGTTATAGAGAGATTTGTAGTTGCAATCCTTTTTTTTTTTTTTTTTCTCAATTAGTTATAGAAAGATTTGTCATTGCAAATGTTTTGGTACTTGATAAATTTTGTACTTTTATTTTAAATTTATAAAGAGATTCTTAAAGAAATTTGAAATATTTTGTTATTAATATAAATAAAAGGAAAGAGTGTTAATTTCTTCAAACCTTAAGGCTCAAAGAAGGGGAGTGTTATTACTTTTTTTTTTCCCCTTAAGTCACACTCAAGTTATAAACAAAGAACTTGGTTTATTTATAAACCAATCCACGAATCTGTATATTCCATCCGCCTCCCTACCCCACTCCAATTTTTTTTGTTCTAACTTAGAGAAATAGAAAAGGAAATGAGTCCATGCCTCTCGATATTATTCAAAAAAAAAAAAAAACAAAGGTTTGAATTTGCTATTTTGCAACTGTCATTGGATCAATCTATTTTTCCATACAATTTGCAATTCAATAATGTTTTTTATTTTTCCTCAAGGGAAAAACACTAAAACAAAAACATGGTAGAAACTATGAAGATCTTTGACTTTGAGATGGGTTGTCTTGCTTATGGCCTAGAAGAGCCCCACTAATTTAGGGACCATTAAAACAAGTACAGAATGCCAATTTTGCTAACAGATCAACAACAATTTTTTTTTCTTTTTCAGATGAGCAAAAATTTTAAACTCCATCTGATAATTTTATTGGATATTAAAAAAAAGAAAAAAAAAGAATGAAAAGCCAAATTTAGTTTTCTGTTTTCATTTATATAATAAAACAAATGTTTCTTGTTTAACTTCCTAAATTTCTTTATCCTATCCCTTCTCTAGTGATAAATGGAAGGAAATTTTTTTTAAAAATAAAAAAAATAAATAGCGATTAAATTGGTCAGCCATTAGTTTTTAGGTACAAAGGCCATCTAAAATTAACCCACCAAATTATCTAGTTCATTTTTTTATTGGCTTAACCTCTGTATCTTTCTTTGCTTCTCAACTTGGAATCAGAATCTTCTCTATATGTCTATAACCAAATTCCCACTATTTCTATGTACCAATATTTATATATTATATGTCTCTCTCTAGCACACCTACATTCTGTACATCATATTAATCATGACATGTAAGACAATAGTCTGTGGCCAGTGTTTGTTAATACTATCATAACAACGACCCAAGATTTGTGTTCACACCCAACTGTCTTTTTCCATCAAACCTATGAAACAGGCCTAAATAAACAAACAAACTCTCAATAGAAACAGAAACCAAAGACAACATCAAAACGTTACTGTTCTGTTGTTCAACCCTGGTTCAATGCCTTTTGTAACGGTCTCTTTTTGGTAAACCCTCTCTCTCTCTCTCTCTCTCTCTCTCTCTCTAGAATCAGCATAAACTGAAAAGGGTCTTCCTTATTTTTTGTTTTTATTGGATTAAGTTTTGCTAGTTTGAAATGGGTTTTATATATGTTCTTGTTTCTTGGTATGTATAATCTATTTCTTTTGTCTATTATTAGCATAAGCTAAAATTAGTTCTTAAATTTGATGTATATATTTCTTTCTTATCCTATTTGGGTCAAACCTGTTTTTAATTGTTTTTATTGGATTATTTTGGTGTTGATTGGAAATGGATGGTAGAGATGTTGTTGTTGCTGCTGGTATGCATAATCTTTTTATTTATCTGTGACTAGCATGAACTGAAATTAGTTGTGTAAATTTTATTTTTTGTTTTTATCCTTTTTGGGTCTAACTTGTGATTGGTTTTAAGGAATCTTTCTAATTTTGGTCCTTGAATTTAACATAAACTAGTAAGGTTTTTTACTAAATTTGATATTTCGTATTCATTAATGGTTTAGTAATATGGGTCACATGGATTTTCTTGATTTGGGTATGTGGACTAATCTGACATAGCTCTTATGGTTTTGTTTTGAGCATTTAGATGGATGATGATGAAGAAGAGGACCTGTGATCTCTGTGTTTGTGTGGGGATTCATGAATTTAGCTACAGGTAGAGGTTTTTGAATGATGATGGTGAAAGAGCAGAGGGATATAAAACCTCTTTTATTGAAGTTTGGAGTGGCTTTAGCCATCTCTTTTGCTGGATTTCTCTACTCTCGCCTCAGAACGAAAAGGATCAAACCCTCACCACCACCCCACTCGCCACGTTCTTTGGGTTTGCATTTTTTCCTTATATCAAATCTTTTTATTGTAGATTTATCTGGTCCTAGTTTCAAGTCCATGTTTTGATTACATTGTGCATCTTACTAGATCATGGGAATGAAGTTAATTTAAAAGGTGGAAGAGCTTGGCCTAAAGATGATCTTCTTGGCATAAAAACAACATCCATTTCCTCCAATACCGTTTCTGTTGCAGCTGAATATGTAAGTCAGTAACTTAGTTGGATCTTAAATCCCATTCAAACAAGAAGAGTGTTTTAATCTTATATGTAATGAATTCAACTTTTTAATAGTGAAAATCATTATATACAGGTGGAGTGAATGTTGATTAATTTTAATTGATTTCTTATGTTTTTAATATTGCTTGATTGGTGGAGAATCTGTTGATAAAGCCGAGTATTTTTTTTTTTTTTTTTTTCACAAAATGGACACATTGAATGATTTTTTCAAGTATGTTCTGTGAAATAATTTACCAAATTGAACTCTATTTTCTGTGTTTATGAAACTGGAAAATGAAAGATCTAAACTTGTAGATCTATTTCCTCTCACTTTCTCTTCTATTCTGTGCAATCAAGCATTATAACATTGATGTGTGGATTATTTATGAAGTAATCATAGAGATTGTTGCAAATTGTAATCTGCTTGTTGAGAGATCAAGGAGAAAATAGAAGTGGTAATTTGAAGATTGCTGATGCAGTGACAAACTTAAATAGTCCTTGTTTTTATCTCTGTCTCTTGATTTCCCTGCAATGACAGGGATTATTCTTTGATAGATTTGTATTTACTGTAAAATCTATTAGTTATGAGTCAATTCGGGGAATTAAATGACTTCATCTGCAAAATTTGCCAAATTTGCTGTAAATATTGGCTGTTCAAATGACTGGGAATGAGTGGACAACAGTCCCATTGGTAATAGTTTTCAGAGAACCAAACAAATGGATAATTAAAATTATGTTAGATTTTATTTTGCTGAATTAAAATTTAATATGATCTCTATTCATTAGGATGAGACATTCATACCGAAGGTCTGTGTTGACTCCATAGCTGGATTCTCTCCCAGCAGTAAAAGTAGTGGAGATAAAGAAGAGCTCCTCTTGCCAGAGTTTAATGATCTTGTGAATGAACTTGACTTTGCAGCTGCAAAGGCTGGCTTTTCTCCAAAGACTGATGTTGAAACACCCAGGTCAAATATAGATACTTCAAAAGCCTTTAGAAGTACTGAAAACGATGAATATGAGCAAGAGATCTGGCACCTGAGGAACATGGTCAGAGTGCTTCGGGAGAGGGAGAGAAATCTTGAACTCGAATTGCTTGAGTATTATGGCCTTAAAGAGCAAGAAACTGCTTGCATGGAGCTCCAAAATCGATTGAAGATAAACAATATGGAGGCTAAGCTATTTACTCTCAAGATTAATTCCTTACAGGCGGATAACCAGAGGCTAGAGGCACAATTGGCTGAACATGGGAAGGTGGTGGCTGACCTTGAGGCTGCAAGAGCAAAGATTAAACTGCTCAAGAAGAAACTTAGGTCTGAAGCTGAACAGAACAAGGAGCAGATCTTAGCCCTTCAACAAAGAGTTTTGAAGTTGCAAGACCATGAATACAAGGATGCTCCAGGTGATCCGAATATTCAATTAAAGTTGCATAGGCTAAAGGATCTGGAGGTTGAGGTTGAAGAGTTAAAAAAGTCTAATTTGAGATTGCAGAAAGAAAATACTGAATTGAGTCGGAGGTTGGAATCTACGCAAGTCCTTGCAAATTCTGTTTTAGAAGATCCAGAGGTATTAGTTCATTTTTAGTAAATCCCTTGTTCTACTTCTTCTCTTCTGCTTCCTCTTTTTTTTTTTGGTTAATTAATTAATTTATTTTAAATTATTATTTATAATTATTATTTTACATTTCACTATATGTGTATTCTTGCAGGCGGAAGCACTTAGGGTGGAGAGTGAGCACTTGAGACGCAAAAATGAGGATCTTGAAAAGGAAATTGAGCAACTTGAAACAGATCGATGCTCTGATGCTGAGGAATTAGTCTATCTGAAGTGGATAAATGCTTGCTTACGATATGAGCTTCGAAATTTTCAGCCTCCTGATGGTAAATCAGTGGCAAGGGACCTGAGCAAAACATTAAGCCCCAAATCTGAGGAGAAAGCCAAGCAGTTAATACTTGAATATGCACATTCTGAAGGGATGGGAGAAAAAGGGATCAGCATTATAGATTTTGATTATGACCAATGGTCAACTTCTCAAACTTCTGCTCTTACAGACTCTGGAGAGTTTGATGATTTTTCTGTAGATAATTCATCTGCAACCAAAACCAACAGCTCAAGCAAGCCAAAATATTTCCACAAACTTAGAAGAATACTTCTTCATGGATATTTATCATCAGAAAAGTCTGGATCTTTAGAAGATGCTGATTCCTCAAGAAGTTCAGGTATTTCAACAGGAATGTATGCTGACACTGTGGGGCATAGGAATAAATTCAAAAGTCTTCAGGGTTCATCTAGACTCTCTTTTGATCTCAACAGATTCAAGAGTAAAGAAGAAAACTTCAAGGATATAGATGGTGCCGAAAGAAATAGTGATGTGGGATCCTCTTATTCGTACAAGAGATTTGTTTTGGGTAGGGAGGGTTCTGATTTGGCTCTAAAAAGCACACTTGATCATCACTCAGATGACACCGAGAAGTATGAGTTGATGAAATATGCAGAAGTTTTAAAGGACTCTCTGCCTCAGGGTGGAAAACCCAGTGTTCATAGAAGAGCATCATCCTATAGTTCCTGTTAACAGATTGCCATTTGTATACTTAACCTAAAATATCACCGTTTGACAATAGTAGCTGCACCTTTTCCACACTTTTTCAACTGTTTATACATAGGCAATAAAACATAGTGAAGGAATTTACTACACAATGGGAAGGTACCGTATCCTTTTGCTTAGAAACCAGTCAGAAGCTTAATTTTTCCGTTTGAGAATGCATGTTTGATGACTGACAAGTGTTCATGTAGAAGCTTAGTTCTATGTATGAAAACAAAGTTTTCTACTTTTTGCAGCTGAAACTTGTAGATGAATGGTTAATCTTTTCGTTTTCCTTCTTGTCCTTCTTTTCAACATTTTGTCAGCATTTGCTTAATATTTAATTGAAGTTTTGTCAAAACTCGCTAGTATTTGATGCCTATTGATCTCCTCTCTTCTAGCAAGGGTGCTTCAAGATTGTCAAGCTAATATTATCTTTCAATCTTAAAGACATATTTTGTTCATTATCCAAGTTATTTCTCTATCTAAAGACAGACAAACCCATTTGGTCTGACAAATTAAAAGAACAATGACAATGAGTAACTTTGGTTTTCTTGGTTTTACTGTGGTAAGTACACGTGGTGAAATCCATATCTAATTAGTTTCATCCCCATTGTTACTATTGAATTATCATAAAATTAAGCTTCACTTCAAGACCATAGTTCATAGTTCATACAATTTCCAAGTACCGGATTTCTATTCCCCTTTCCACATCAATTCCACTACTATTGGGGCCTGAGGGTAAGAGATACCAACTCGATCTTGCTACATCAGTAATGGGCTTCATTGATGGTTGGGTCCACACAGTCATTTGTAGGCTCAGTAGGTGAAATTCTACTGTAGACTTATTCACCCAATTGCCAAAATGCAACCACAATTTTTAGTTAGAAACTACTTTTGCAGAATAAAGAAATCATATGAAATAAATGATGTGTTTATGAGGTACTGGTTTATTGTATTGTATCACCACAAAGCATATATTTTTCTTGTTCTTATTATGCATCAGGGATGATATTAAAGCCAATGTTTACTCTTTGCAACAAATGAACTTTCTCGGTGTAGGTCATATTTATGTTGTGTTGCATCATGTCTTCATATTCTGACCCAAAATGGCTTTACTTTAAAACCACCTTAGCTTTTTCTATAAATTGGCGCTCACCAAATTCGTCCCACAGTACCACAGGTTGCTTTTTCCTAAACTAGGCAACTTTTTTTCTTAACCCGAAAAGAAAAAAAAAAAAACTACAAGTGGTGTTGCCAAAAAAAAAAATTTAAATTGTGACAAATTATTATTCGTAGGTAATTAAGTGACTACAAATAAGAACATGTAAAAATTTATGGATTCAATTGTTATGAAAAGTATTTTCTTTAGTATCACTTTTCTGGTAAAATTTTAAAGTGAAAATGGTAAAACAATGCTAGAGGTCACTGACTCACTGAGTGGTGATGGGGTGAGCAAAGAGCACTCTTGTTTTTATTTTTAACGTTAAACTCTATTAGTAATGATCACTGAAATACGTTTAGAGTTTTGTTTTATGTTGCTTGTATTATATCTTTTACAAGCCTGAAAAATATTTTAATGTTACAATTACCTCCACTTACAGTCAAAGATTATTGCTAAAGTTTTACAAATTGTGTCTCATTTTAAATATTTGATCGATATTAATAAGGATCAAAATTTACTAATCAATCATTCAATTTGTAATTTAAAAAAAAAAAAAAAAGGTGATGAAATTTAATTCAATCCCACTTTTTCAGTATTCATGGGCCATAGCCGGCAAGATCAGCAGGAACAACACAACACCTCATGCAATGCAATACAACCAAGAAAGTATGACCTCATCAGCTGATGATGTTGTTGGTACCATACAATATGTTCCCCAACAACAATTTTATTTTTTGGTTAAAACCCCAGCAACAATAACTTTAGGGAAATACAGGAGTAATATTTTTCAATTATTTAAAAACTTTTATAACTTTAATATTCACAGTGATATGAGTATGACCGTCTGTGAGTTGTGTATATATATAAAAAGTGTCATCCAAATAAAAATAATATTACTTTAATGATAATAAGTTGTGAAAAATATTACATACCTATCATTATTGACCCAAAATTAGTAGTTGATTAAAAAGAAGAGGAGTATTACGTTGTTTATAGTATTTTTACAGCACTTTTATAACAAATTATTAATGATTAGTTATTATTTATTTTAATTTAAATTAACTATTTAAATTACTTTTTTACCCACATGTAAAAGTCCCTAATAACTTATCACTTCAATTTTGTTATAAAAGTATAGTAAAAATGTTGTTAACAAAACAACACAAATAACATGACCCACAAGAAATATAATAATTTACTCAACTAATAACATCTTTTATTTTTATATTCAGAAGAGAATAATTTATATTATTAAATAAGAGATTTGTGTTAGAATTTTATTATAACAATAATCAAAGATCAATGATATCTATCTCTAAATAATAACTATTAAAAACAAAAAAAAACAAAAACAAAAAGCCGTCATAGCTTCATTTTCCCAAGTTTTCTTTCTTTCTTTCCGCAGACAAAGGTACTCTCTACAAGTAGAATAAGCCTACCCACTGAAGGACAAGTTTAATCACAAACAAAATCACAAAATGTACACGTGTCAAAATCCCAGAGCGAGTACCCAAAAAAAAAATCACACAGCCCATGCCTATCTCAATCAAACCTCACTGTCCGTACAAACCCATATATAAATCTCTCATTCCCTCTCTCTCACTCTCACTCTCAACAACAAAAACCAAAAAAAAGCCCTGCTACTACTGCATATAGTACCACTACACACATTACAGTTGTAACAAACACCACTCTCTCTCTAAAACTTTCTCCCTCTAAAAAAAAAAAAAAAAGACTCTCCTTTGTTTCTGAGCTCTTGTGACTTAGCTCCCAAGAAAATGGCGGCCAAGACTGTGTCTCTTCCGCCACAGCCACAGCCACTTCCACTACCGCACTCACAACCACCACCTGGGTTTGTAAATTCGCAGTGTGCTTCTTTATACGTGGGTGACTTGGACCCACAAGTCACAGAGTCCGACCTTGTCAAGCTGTTCTCCACCGTGGGTCCCATTGCCTCCGTTCGTCTCTGCCGTGACATTTCGTCCCAGAAGTCCCTCCGTTACGCCTACGTCAACTTCGTCCATCACTACCACGGTATAAAACAAATATACCCTCTGTTTCTTTCTCTGTTTCTTTCTTTTGTGTGTAGTGTGTAGTGTGTATGTGTGCATGTTTCTTTTTCTGCTTCTTGCTTTGTTTTTGGGGTTTTCTTGGTGAATGGTGAAATGGGTTTGTCTTGGTTTTCTTGTTTCTCAAATGGGTTTTTGAGTATTTCTGGTTTCTTGGGTTTTCTTACTCTGTTTTTCTTTGTCTCTTTGTGTGTGTTTTTTGTATATGTTTATGTATTTTGTGTGTTTCTTGCGTTGTGTACGCGTGTATGTACCTCTCTCTCTCTGTATGTATAATTTTATATCTCTGTTTTTGTGTATAAGTGTATATGTGTGTGTGCATGTAAGCTTTTTGGGGGGTTTTCTTGGTTGATTGTGACTTACGTATTTTTTGTTTGTGAAATGGGGTTGTAATTTTTGAGTCTTCATGTAAATTAGGGCCCGTTTTCTTTTTTTAGCTTTTGTGGTTATCAAGTGGGGTTTGCTTATTATGTTCTCTTTAGGTTGTAATTTCTACCATGAAGAACTCTTTAAGTTGTTTACAAATGGTCATTTTGGTATTTCTCTGTCTTTCTTGAGAAACAAGTTATGTTTGCTTCATGTTTCTTTTCGCCTTTTCATTCTTGCATTACCATGTATTATGTAACTACTTGTGTTCTTCAACCACATCATTTGGTTTCTTGGACTTGATATTTTAGTAACTAACCTCCGCTTGCTGAAGGAATTAGTTACCTTACAATTTATGTTGCTTTTGTTTTCTTAAAAATGATAAACTAAACCAAGAATACCTTTGGACAGTTAGTAGTTAAGTCTTGGTTGAGCAGAGCATTTCCCTTTTTTGGGGAAGGATTACAAATTATGATACATACTCTGTACTAGACCCTCGATTTTCTATTATTCTTTTATTTCTTTCACTTTCTTGGCAAGCAAACAATAGTGTTTAGGTTTCCATCTTTTGTTGGGGGCGGGGGACTCTTGGTTTGTGTACTTCCAGTGTTTAATTTATTGTTAGTAGCAGCAAGATTCTTTGATTCTTCCATTAATTTTCCCTCTGATTCATCAAGTAAATATCACAATGTACTTTTGTTCTTCTGTTCTGATCAGCATCTATGGCTCTGGCCCGTCTAAATCACACCTATCTGAAGGGATTTCCAATGAGAATAATGTGGTGTCAAAGAGACCCTCTTTCAAGAAAGACTGGTTATGGAAATCTCTTTGTGAAAAACCTACCCCCTTCGATCAATAGCCTTCAGTTGCACTCCTTGTTCAGCAGATTTGGGACCATACTTTCTTGCAAAGTGGCTGAAGAAAATGGAAAGAGCAAGGGGTTTGGATTTGTCCAGTTTGATACTGAGGAATCAGCTATGAGTGCTCTTTATGCTCTCCATGATACCGTGATTGATGAGAAGAAATTGTAAGTATTCTGTTGTATATTGCTCTCTCTGTTATTTATCCTGTTTTATTCTCTTTTGCTATCTTGATTATATTTTTTAACTTTTGCACATTGATAAGTCCTTTTGTCTTCTGAAATCTCAGATTTCCTTGAGATAGTACTTTCTTGCTTATCCTGTTTGTCATTTGATAAATGGCATTGTCTCTGTCATAATGTGTTGATTTACAATCTGGTTCTTGAGTGGAGAGGGACAAAACTGAAGGACAAAGTTTGAAAACAACTAGCTCTTGTTGTGCCAAGAGCCTTGTAATTCTATGGCATTGCCCAATTATCTCCCTGGGGGGAACTTGGGTTCAAATCCCCCACTCCCACATGTTGTAAGAAAAAAACCAAACAAAAGCATAAATTTTTTCATGTTCTCTCCAAAGTTAATCAGAGCAGGGAATTCTTGGCCCTCCTTATCTCTTTCTTGTTCTGCCTAAAATCTTTTCCTCCTATGTTTATTATATTAATTTGTGCTTTTTTTTTTTCATTTCTCAGTTGAATATGACAACAGTTTGTTCCCCAATATGATACTATATAAATTATGAACACTCCTTTTAAATTTTTCCTGTGAAGTGATTCTTAATTTTGTATCTGTTTTCATAAAATTGATCTCCAATGTGACCTCTGTATGGATACATGGATTTATTATGTTTGTAGGTCTCTTGTAATAATAATAATTATGTTTTTGCAATTAATTCTTCCCCTTTGTCTTCATTTCTCTTTAGATATGTGTCAAAGTTTATGAAGAAAAGTGAGAGGATGGCAGCACAAGAAGAACTAAATTTCACAAATCTGTATGTGAAAAATCTGAGTGAAGATACGACAGAGGAGCTCCTTCGAGATCAGTTCTCCAAGTTTGGAAAGGTTTCTAGTGTGGCCATCATGAAGGATAATCAGGGTAAATCAAGAGGTTTTGGTTTCGTCAACTTTGAGTCATCAGAAGACGCTAAAAATGCTGTTGGGGCTCTGAATGGTGCATTCATAGGTAAACATAGAACTTCTTCATTTCTTTTTTTCTTTTTTTTTTGATAGGAAGAACTTCATTTCTATTTCCTTTCGTTTTGAGCATTATTATGCAAAGAAAAGTTCATTGATAAGTGAAATCAATTTGTGAATCAGGATCAAAATATCTGTTTGTAGGAAGGGCTCAAAGGAAAACCGAGAGGGAAGAACTACTAAAACGTGAATGCATGGAGAGGTGCAACCATACCAATGAGCAGTTGAAGGCTTCAAACTTGTTTGTTAATAACCTCAGTACATCAGTAGATGATAACAAGTTGAAAGAACATTTCAGTACCTGTGGACAATTAACATCAGTTAAAGTGATGCGCCTTGATAATGGGATTAGTAAAGGGTTTGGCTTTGTACGTTTCTCCAATCCTGAAGATGCTATGAAAGCTCTGCATACGCTTAATGGTAAAGTCTGTTTAATGAAAGTTCTGCTTCCACTTAGGGGTAATTGATTAGTAGCTTTCTTAATTGAGGTTTATTTTATTTTTTATTTTTGGTAGGAACCACTTTGGAGGGAAAAACTCTATACGTGGCTATCGCTCAGAGAAAAGAAGATCGCATAAGGACATTGCAAACTCACTGTGCTCAATTCTCACCAGAAACTTTCTATAATTGCAACTGGAATGTCCACCCTTTCTTTTATCACTTTCCTCCTTGCCCTTCTTCAAACCAGCTCCTATCCCAACCAATCGTGTATCAAGATTGTCAACAATATCCTCTAGTGACACAAACTTATCACGACCGCTTCTCCATTTTTGTAAGGATTTTTCTTTATTCTGTAGCATGAATTTTGGGTTGAGCATTTCTATCTATTTCTCAAGTTATTCTTACATGACTGATGAAATTACAGGTTCCAAATGGGCAGAAAGAGTGGGATAACACCAGGGATCAGGTTTACCAGCAGCATGTATCTTCTGTATTCCTTTTTTTTTTTTTTTCTTCAGAAACAAATAATGTATATCTCTACTTACCATCTGTCACAATTGATAGTAAATGACATCACATAACACACACCATCGATAAATTTATTATTTCTCTAACAAATACTTGGGATCCTTTAAAGGCTTACATGTATCTGATTATATCACTCTTATGATCTTTATCTTAGCTTATTCTATGGTTGTCTTGTTTTTAAATTGAACTGTTAGGCTCTTTTGTTTTGTTCAATTTTTAATGTTTTTCTATTTTTATGGTCCCGTGACAAATGCCTACCCTAACGTTTCTGCCAGCTTCTGAAGAACAATGGGACTCCTGGAGGTCAGAAGCTTGACTTCAGAAAGAAGGGGAACAAGCGAAGTGGACCTGGGGAAAGTACCTATACTGGATCAGCAGGTGCCAAAGGCAGAGCTCACGCTGCAGGAACATCACCTGGGAAGTCCAGGAGGAACTTAGAAAAAGTTCTTGCTGAGAATCTTCAGGTCTGTGACTCATATTCTTTCATCTTAGAGGGTCTTAGAAGTTATGTCATTCTCTAAGGACTTTATATTTTGGGGGCAAAACCTACTAACCATGATGAGCTTGATATTGAATTGATTCTCTAATGCCTGAAAATGCTACACAGATAACAGGAATGCTGTTGGAGAACAACTCTTCTGATATAACCAAGCTGCTTAACCCTCCAAATGCTCTAGGCTGTTCAAGTTTTGGAGGAAAATGATAGAATCATCACAGAAGGCATTTTGTTTCTTGAAATACTAATCTGGCCTTGGACAAATCTAACAAGTTCACTAGTCTCTTCTCAAGTTCTCATCAGAAGGCGTTTTGTTTTTTGCTCTACTGACAAGGGACCAGCAGCGGATTTGTCAATATTGTCATATATCTGAAATAGAACATACAAACCTATTCTGACCCTGCTGCCGTTTTTCTTTTCCATCTTTTGTGCTTAGTTTTTTGTGAAGACAAATTGAGGTATTGAAACCGAAAATTGAAGTCTCATATGGCTTGCATGATGAACAAAGCATGGTTTCCATCTTTTTTCCTCTCTTTCTTAGCCAAATATATTCTGTCTAATACAATACTACATTTTCCTTTTTGTTTGCATGGTGAGCAAAGTATTATACTTTATTTTGGCCTTTTTATTTTCCTTAAATCAACTCTGCTATTATTCATGTAAAATGTCTTTTTTTGGATAGAAATAAGCCTAAGAAGGCAAAATCTATTACAAACAAACTGCATAATTTATGGATGGAGTGCTATGAGAGACAATAAATGTCCTCAGTTATAAGATTACTATTACAGCTGTTGCAACCTTTCCATGAAAGTAGCAGAATAGCACAGTATTGGTCTTCTTACATAATATAAAAAAGAAAGCATATATCAGTATCACCATCAGACGAGGGAGATGCCTTGGGAAATCAATGCATCAGCAAGGACCTGATTAGCAGCCTGAGATGGATGGACACTGTCCCAAAACACATACTGAGTTGCATTAGAACAAGTCCCTATTGACTTTGGATTGCACAAAAATGATGTTGTCTCTACGATCCCTGTACCACAGCAGCCTCTCCTTGCTTCAGCAAAACCTACAAAAAGGAAAAAAATAGGGAAAGATGATTACTATTAAAACGCTTAAAAGTAACCCAAGTTTTAATTCCTCAGACAGAGGCTTCCTAATCGGTAATCAGTTTAAAAAAACATGTTGCTTACCAAATTTGGATGGAGATCGAGTAAGATCATAGAGGGGCTTATAAATGTCAAAGATAACTATCTTAAGACCAGGAAGTTGCTTTTTGAGACTTGTTGCAGCTGAGTTGATCTTCTTATTAAATGCTTGGGCATCAGTGTTGATCCTAGAGACGCACCCATTATCATGAAATCCAAATAAGGTGATGGCAAGAGGAAGGCAACCCAATGGAGGGAGTGAAGTCACCCCAAGTTTTCTGGCTCCCAGACCATACAATTCCTGTTTTTAATCATAGCCAAGTAATTATCCAGGGGAATTATATAATTTTCAGGCACATTTTTCACTACTTATGTAAGAAAGTTAGAAAACAATAAAGCATTAAAAAAATCATTAAAATTATAATTACTCCTTGAGCATAACCGTAATTTTTTTTTTTGAGTAAAAGAAAATCCATAATTAGGTAAACAAACAAATAATTTTGAAATTTCATATTTAAACATGTCAAGTACATAAAGGGGTCCACAATGAATTATATGATTTTAATTAACATATATATATACACACACATACCATTTAAAAAAAATATATATATATATATATATACACATATATTTTTTCTCTTAGAGACTGAATATATTAGTTATCACAATAATAATAATTTATTTATTTATTAGTATGTGTTATATAAATTTTAAAATATATCTAATCATTTTAAATTTGCTAAGTGCCTTATGAGTAAACTAGCTATTCTTGGTGTTTCTATAGAGACATCTAGAGTTTAAATCCCCTAATTATTCAAAGATAAATAAAAAATAAAAAAAGCTTTCCAACATGCATGTCAGCTAATTGTACCCTTTGTACTAAAGTTCAAATACTGATACATGCAATTTCTACATTTTTTCAAACAAAAACATTGGTCCAAACTGCGACCGATTCTGTTGAATTAGTAGGTTCAGCCGGAGTTTATTCGGCTCTTGAATTTTGTTAAAAGATCCGGTTCAATGAGATTAAAAAACCGTGCAGCCAACTGTTTATTCAACACTTAACGACTAAACATGGCATTTGAGGCACATATTTTCAGTCTAATTAATTTAGTGCAAAACGTGAAATTTAGTAACCACAATGATGTACCTTAACAAAGCTTGTGAATGCGCCAACAAGGAGGTTGGAATACTGATCAGGAGTGTAGACTTTGTTGACCAAAGGATTGACATAATAATTCTGAAGAAAGTCACTATTACCAGCACTCAAAATATATATTGCTTCCTTGATTATGGTTGCTGCTTTCTTACTACCAGCCACCTTTGCTAGCTTGGTTTGGTATTCCTTGTAGTATTTCAACTGCTGAGACAATGGGATTGCATGCTGCCACAAACCAAAATTTCATTTGAATAAAGAAATCAATTCTTATAATCAAATCAAGTTTACTAATTTGAGACTGAGTAAAGACTAGCATAAGATGAAATTCTTTACACTAATGCGGGCAGCTTTTTCATCATAACCAGAGGCAGCTGAAGCAAAGTTAGCTCCAATTAGGAGGTTCTTTCCTGATGCTTGTGGGCTAAGATATGCTGGAGCATAAGTCTTAAAACCCAGAGTTTCAGCTGCAAAATGTAAGATTCGAGTAAAGATTAAAGCTTATTTATATTATTAAAAGGACATAAATTTTTTTATAAAAAAAAACTGAATTTGACTGCTATGTGTTCTAATTGCTTATATACCAATTGAAAATTCTTATTTAGACTCCAATAAATTATGCAGCGGATAAGTAAATTAACTAAACAAATTATTATTCCACACAAATAATGCAAACAGATATCAGACATTCCCTTTATTTCGTTGTAAGGTGTTTTACACACTAAAATTTTCAACATTTTACCATGTTTGTTTCATTGTAAAATTTAGTTAAACTTGAAAATTTTTGTTGTTAACTGTAAAATCTTTTATAAAATGTTTTACTTTTAAAAATTTGGTAAAACATTTTACAAAAACACACTATGACTCTTCCAGTCTTTCCCCATTTGGTGACTAGATCCTCGGTTGGTTGGCTAGGCAGTTGGTGGAGCTGGTCCGGTCATCAGAGCCACTAGTGTTAGACCTCTGGTACATGCAATTCGGTCACAAGAGCCATTGGTCCGGTAACCGGTGACTTTGGCAGTTTGGATTGAAGAATTTTACATGTCGTGTCAAACACTTAAAAATATTTTACTAAAAATTTTTTTTTGCAAAACAAATGGAGCACAAAACACATTTATTCTATCAAAATCAAAAAACAATATAATCAAAACGGTAAAAAATATATAATTGGTAACGAAGTAAAAAACCAATGAAAGCCACTTTAATGGATTCACAAATTTGATTCATTACTCTGTTATGATCCCTATGCAGCCACTCTAGCATTGATGCTTTCTACTTACCAGTTATATCAGTGGCAAGTTTTCCATTGCAAAACCTGCCAGTAGGCTGGTGATTGATAAAGTCTCTCCCATATGGAGGGAAATTGGCCTTGAAAAGAGTGGGGAGATAGTCATTGTTCCCCACATCCACTGCAGAGTCACCAAAAGTTATAATTGCTGGTACAAGAGCACTTGATTCTTGCCCATCTCCGAATCTTGCTAGTGCAAATGAGACCAACAAAAGCAGTGCACTTCTGAAGTGGGTATTCATCTTTCACAACAATGGTGTTCTGAGGCTTTGAGCTGGGACTTGAACCATATATGAAGTATGAAACGGACCCCATTGAAGTTGGTCTTGAAGAAAAGAGGATGGAAGTTGAATTAATAGTCATTAAATGAGAAGCCTCGAGTGGCTTACCTTTTCTTGATAGATGTGACTTACATCCAAATTTTTTATTATACATTTGTTCTTTGTGCATGTGTTAAAGATTTTTTCTCTGTAGCTCACACGTTAAGGAGAAATCACAAATAGTGAGTTCATCTTCTTCATTAAGGCAAATGTAGTTGGGAAGATAGTTGGTGGCATTATGAGTTTAAAGGCACCAGAAAGTTGCATATGCTAGAGTTATTTCGGTGGTTGCAGCTACAAAACTAGCTGATTGGTGACTACTGGTTTGAAGTGTAGGGTATGGGTGGCCCTAATACTAATTAACAGTATTCTTAAATGAAAGATGTGAAATTATGCAATATTGGTAAGATTGAATATCTATGTAAATTTTTTCAATGATAGTTGGGAAAATTTTGACCTCAAGAGTTGTAGAAGATGTGGAAAATCAAAGAGAATCAATGTGAATCCTCAAGCTCAGTAATTTTGGAATGTGAAATTAATGTAGATCAAAACTTGGCCACATCAAGAATTTGAAGAACTTGAACCTTGAAAGAAGTGGGGTTAAAGTAATTTGTGATGTGGGAATAGAAGGGACTGTGATTATTATTTTTTGTTGTTCTTTCTGCTGAGATGGACTTTCAATCATGGTCACGGATGGACCAATCGTAGCTACAATTGTTTCAGATCAATGCTTCCATAGCTACGCTTTTACCCGGGCTACCCAAAGAGATAAGAGTCAAAAGGAAAAATACCAAATTTGAAAATATTTAAAGGCCCGTTTGGTTTAGGACTGACTCAGTACTCCATTTTTATAACTCAAACTTAAAACCCTTAACTCATTACCCAAACCCCATTATCACTCAAGAAAACCCAACACTTTTGTTTGGATACAAAAGTTAGTAATATATCTCAGTTTTTATCTCCACTTTTTTCAAAATGGTGGACCCATCCACTGACACTACACAAGGTTATGGTTGCCACCCGCGTCCCTTTTCTTTTCTGTTCTTCATCCTCTTTCATATTCTCCCATAAAAAAAACCCATAAAATGCAGAGTAGCCGATACACCCAAACCCAGCTCCACCACCACCAACGGCAAACCCAGAAACCCACAACCACAACCTCCACCACCAACAGCCATCAACACATCCACAACCTCCACCAAAAAATCCGAATGAATCAAATATACAAACCCACCAACAGCTCTTAACCAAAACCACTATCTCCACCAAAAAATCCAAACGAATGCACAGAAAACCCACAACCACAAGCTCCACCACAGCCCAAGCCTCAAACCACCACAACCACAACAAAAAACCCAAACCCAAATCCTTAGATCGGAGACCCAAATCACCAAAATACGAAATTAAGGAGAGAGATGAACCAATCTGGTAAAGGGGAGGAGAGAGGGAGAGAGAAATTGCTTAGCCCGACGCGGTGTGAAAAACTGCCAGTGATAGAGCCCAGTCCGACTCGGTGAAGATTCTGCCACGCCTCGGTTGTTTGTCTTCAACCACGGAGTGTTCATCTCAGGCGGCTTTACAGCGGCGGTTCATCATCTCAGATGCCGCTGGGAATGGAGTGTAGACGAAATGAGAGGGAGGCGGAGAGAGGGACGTGAGAAAGAGGGACTCTGAAATATTTGGGGAAGAAAAATGAACTGAATAGAAGCCTTTCCAACGGTAATATCAAAGGCTCTGGAAATGATTTGACAATTCACGGCAAACGGCTCCCACAAAGTCACAATATTTACCATTATGCCATTGAAACTCAATTTTCAACTTTTGAAAATGTCAATTTTCTGTTTTCGGTTTCCATCATTCTTACTCAAAAATTTTGAGTTTTGAGTGATGGAAACAACGTTTGGAAATCAAGCCAAACACAATTTTTTTTGTGGATCCCATAAAATTTGGATGATGGATGATGAAAACGGAGTGATATGACTCAATTTCCATGAAATTCAAACGAGCCCTTGATAATTAGTTACCAAGTGCTTTGTAGGTCAACTAACATCCCTTAGCATTTCTAGGTAAAGATATCTAGCATTTGAATTCCTTTCCTATAACTATTGAATTATCACCCGGGGAGAGGAACTGTCATTTGGTGGAGGAAAAAGAGACATTACATTGATTTGTCACCGATTTTGACCTTTTTGACTATGGATATAGAATAGGAAGATTAAAATAAAAATAAAAAATAAAAAATAAAAAACCCCTTTATAAAAAAATGACTCTTCCCTAAATTTTCTTTTTACTTCTTTAACTAACTTAGAAAATAAAAAATAAAAATCATTCTTGCTAAGAGCTTTGTAAATTAATTGATTGACACACTTTGATATTTTGAAATAAGATATTTAGGGGCCGTTTGGATTGAGTTTTTTGATAACTCAATTCTCTGTTTCCATAACTCATAACTCAAAAATGGTGGGACCCATAGTAAAAAGGTTGTTTGGCCAAACGATAACTCTGTTTCCATAACTCTGTTTCCATCACTCAATTCTCTGATTTTTGAGTTATGAGTTATGGAAACTGAAAACAACAAAAGGCTGTTTTTAGTTTCCATAACTCATAACTCAATGGCATTTCCGTAAATAAACACACATGAGGGACCCACAGCCGCAACTTTTGACCACCTTTTGACTTTTTTTTTTTTTTTTTTTTCCTGGGTTGGCCGTTCAGTTTTTTTTTTTTTTTTTTTTTTTTTTTTTTTTTTTTTTTTTTTTTTTTTCTGGGTTGGCGTTGTTTTTTTTTTTTTTTTTTTTTCTTTTTTCTTTTTCTTTTTCTTTTCCTGGGATGGCTGTTCGGTTTTTTTTTTTTATTTTTTATTTTTTATTTTTTTATTTTTTAAGCTTCGGTGAGTTGGGTATTAATAAATAAATAAATAAAAAAAAAAAAAACTACTGTACTGGCTGACAGGTGTGGGACCCATGAATAGTGTGAAAAAATTGAGTGATGAAAATAAAAGTGATGTTGCCAAATGAGTGTGAAAAAATGAGTGATGAGTGATGAGTGATGAGTTATGAGTTATGAGTGATGAGTTATGAGTTATGGAAATTGAGTGACGGAAATTGAGTGACGAAAATTCCTTACCCAAACAGGCCCTTAGGATTCAAATCATCCCTTTCCCTTATACCTAAAGATGCATCGGTGTACAAATTAAAAAAAGAAAAAGAAAAAAGTTTAGGAAAATTTTAGATATATGACCTGAATGCTGATGAATCAAGTCCAAGGGGGATTAGCACACTTCGTGCACTCAATACATGCATCATTTATTATAGTCGATTGGATCCAATTTTGTTATGTATGAGTCCTTTGTTCTTATCCATTGGCAATAGGGGTTTAACCGTTTAAGACCATAGGTTGAGCCCCAAAGCTTCCAATTAAATGAATGATTTTTCTATCGATGGCAACATGCATAACATTGATTGGCATCACATCAACATAATAAATAAAACTTTCAAAATTATAATTTTATTTGTGTTAGGAAGTCAACACATAAGTTTTGTAAGGCATAATTCAAAAATATATTAACAATTTTTTAAGGTATAATAATGAAATACTGAAATTCCACTTTTAACGGTAGTTTCAAATGATTTGTAATATTTTACAAATAAAATTTGTTTATCAACAAATAAATATCATCAATTATACAATGATTCAAGTGTTTCTTGAGAATTCAAAGCTGAATTAAGAACAACTCTATTACATGCTCACTAAATCGATGATTTAATTCTTATAATTGAGAATTTACTGGAACATATAAAATATCAAATCAACAATGATGTTCAATTGTAAAATTATCTTGTTGATGAAAAAAAAAAAAACAATTCTTTAGGTGGTTTAAACAACATAACAGAACTGAAATCCTGAAAATCCCAAGCTTTTAACTTTGGGTCTCGAGAAAGCAAACAACCAACATATCATAACTCACAATTCATTTCCATTCTCCTTAAGAGGAGGTTTTAATAAGAAATTTTTTCTTGCTTCGTTAGTACAAATGATTTTTTTTTGGAAGGTGGCTACAAGTACAAACCCTAGATATAGGTTAGGTGGTCACTCTAAATTTTTGGATTTCTTTGAGTTGACTTTCAATTTTTTTATTTTTTTTTCTACTAATATATATAATCTTTTTATAGTTTAATCGTAAAATCATCTTGTTGATAAAAAAAAAAAAAAAAAAAAAAAAAAAAAAAAAAAAAAAATCTTTAGGTGGTTACTTTTTTGTTTTTTTGATAGGATTCTTTAAGTGGTATATCTCAATCATGAAAGTCCCAAGCTTTTAACTTTGGGTTTTGAGATAGCAAACAAACAACATATCATAACTGACAATTCATTTGCCTTCTCTTTCAAAGGATTTTTATTTATTTATTTTTTTAAAGAAATTTGTTCTAGTACAAATGATTTTTTTGGAAGGCGGCTACAAGTACCAACCCTAGATATGGGTTAGGTGGTCACTCTAAATTTTTGGATTTTTTTGAGTCAACTTTCAATTTTGAGGATCAAAAATAAAAATTTTGAACTCAGCAATTTCAAATTTTTTCTGCTAATCTATATAATCTTTTTATAGTTCTGCCTTTGACTGTGGATGATTAATTTGAAAAATCAAATACTATAAGAAAATTGAAAAATATTATTTCTCATACTATTTCGGTTGAATCTATTATGCTGTGGGCAGGCTAGGCTTTCACCCTAGAAAAAAGTCTGGTGCACCTCAACATTTCTAAAGCTACTGATATATATATATATATATATATAATTTTTTTTTTACTACTTTGCCAAAAAATTTAGTTTGAAAATATACTATAAACATTTTAGATTTTAGGGTAAATTACAAAGTTGGTCTCTATCATTTACACCATATTTCAATTTGATCTTTAACTTTTTAATTATGTCAATTTGGTCTTTAACATTTTTAGTATTGTCTCAATTTAGTTCCTATCATTATTCATTGGAAGAAAAAAGTTGATGTGTTAAACATAGCAATAAAAAATTATTTTTCATGTCACATCAACTACTATCTAGATTGCCATATCAGCATAACTTAAAAAAAAAAAAAAATTGTGACTAAACTCACATCCAAAATAAAATAATAATTAAAATTTTATTTAACATTTTAATATGTCACATCAGTATTTAAATGAAAAAAAAAATCAAATAACCAAAATTTTTCATATTCTTTATGCTTTCTTTTAATTTTTCCTGTACTTTCCCGATAATCAAACATATCTACGTTCAAAAAAATCCAAAAAGAAAAACTACTTTACTTTTTTTTTTTTTGATAATATGTAGAACTTTTAATGAACCAAAGAACTTAAGAGGAACCCATGTAGAACCATGGCAAACCTCCAATGAGAAAACGTTAGCCTTTGCTAGATCACCTAGCCAGTAGCCACTCATGAGGAGATTTATTAGCTTCCTATACAAACTCAATTGAAAATACATACACGGAAAGCCTTTGCTAGATTACAAACTATATAGCTCCAGCTTGAACTCCTCAATGGATAAATCTGACCCAGCCCCTGAATAGCCTCTGTGCAAGCTTTAGAATCACTTTGGATAAATTTTTTTTGACAAAGTTTAACTACAAAACCAATTGTAGCCTGAGACTATAAACTACTTTAATAAAATGACATGCGTAAAAAATGACATGTGCAATGCACATGATTACTTAAGTAAATTTAACCCAACTAACCTTAGCTAACTACACTACTTATTAAAAAAATAAAAAATAAAAACTAAAAACGTAAAAGAACCTATACGTATAATCTCTCTCTCTCTCTCTCTCTCTCTCTCTCCTCTATTTCCCTATTTCATCGACTTCTCTCTCTAAATCGTAACCCAGAAACCCAGCTCCCACCAGTCACCCAAAGCCTCCTCTCTCCACCGCCGGCCAACCTCAAATTCTGTACTGTCTCCACTGCTGGCTCACCACCTCAAACCCTCCTCTGTCTTCTCCGCCGGCCCACCCAGTTCCGCAGCTTAAAGCCACCTCTTGTTCCCTGTTTTTATGGTTAAGCCACCTTAATCCACCCTGTTGGCATAAATGTCCAAGCCAAACCTTGTTTTTATGATGTGGCATGGATTTGTTGGCTTTCTTCCAAGGCTAACATACGGGAACATGCTTTAAGTAGGATAGGAAAGGTGTAAGCATTGTGTGGGGCTGAATGACATAGCTGTTAATGGTACAAAAGTAGGGCTTCTTTTGGTTCATTGCTATTTGAGTATCTCCTTATCATGGTGTTCCACATGAAAGTAATGCGTCTACTAATTCTGTCAAAAACCTTCCGAGTATATATTAAGTTTCCAAAATCCAGTGAGGTACTGAAAGTTAGAAGCCTACTCACTGGAATATGGTCTATAATGAAACCTGTTTTGTAAATGCAAGCATGAATCTGCAATAGTTCCATCATATTTGTACATCTTTCAAGTAGAGATAATGTTTGTGCTACATTTGATTCGAAGGAGAGTTGATTTGATGGATTCAACAAAATAGGTGCCATTGAATTATTGGTACTCTCTATTTCAACTTGACTGCCTAGGCTCAACAACATTCAAAACAGAAGCTTTTGATGATGACCATTTTTAAGAGGGCTGTGATTCTAAATACTCATTAATTAAACAGCTTTGACTACAATGAGAAGCTCCCTCGACAAGTTAATGACTCCAAATTTTTAATTGATCAAAGTTTGTTGGCACTGAATTAGAGAACCACAAGTGATGCTTGCAGAAACATAGGGATGCAGAGATTTACTAAAATGAGCACTTATAGAGAATGAAAATAAAATGAATAATACAACATAGTTATGCATTGTGTAGCACTCTACTATAGCGATAATGTTTACATTAATAATCAAACAAAACCAGAAATCCAAAACTCACATTAATAATCAAACACAATTCATTCAGAAAAAATTAATAGAATTAAAAGAGTAAATTTAGTTTTCTATAAATAAAACAAAAGGAAATTTAGTTTTGACTGGTGAGTGGTGGAGCGACGGACAAGAGGTGGCTTTGAGTAGCGGAACTGGGTGGGCCGGCGATAGTGACAGAGAATGATTTGAGGTGGTGGGCTGGCAGTGGAGACTACAGAATTTGAGGTTGGCCGGCGGTGGAGACAGGAGGCTTTGGGTGACCGGTGGGAGCTAGGTTTTTGGGTTACGGTTTAGAGAGAGAAGTCGATGAAAGAGGGAAAGAGAGGAGGGAGAGAGAGAGATAGAGTCAGAGAGATTATACGTATAGGTTCTTTTAGGTTTTTCG
The DNA here is from genome assembly GCF_932294415.1 of Quercus robur. Classification (NCBI taxonomy): domain Eukaryota; kingdom Viridiplantae; phylum Streptophyta; class Magnoliopsida; order Fagales; family Fagaceae; genus Quercus; species Quercus robur. The sequence goes on along the minus strand of NC_065538.1, from coordinate 17,482,715 downwards.
TTTTTATTTTTTATTTTTTTAATAGGTAGTGTAGTTAACTAAGGTTAGTCGGGTTAAGTTTACTTAAGTAATCATGTGCATTGCACATGTCAGTTTATTAGAGCAGTTTGTAGTCTCAGGCTACAACTGGTTTTGTAGCTAAACTTTGTTCATTTTTTTTTAAAAAAAGAATATGGAATGCTCCATTTCACCTTGGACTATGATTGAGTTGTAACTTGTTTTAAAAGAATCTTAAGCTTCCTTGAAACTTGCTGGGTTTTGGGGTTTCAACCACTGTATGTGGTACACTGGTACTCCAAAATGGGTTGTAGTTGGCTTGAGGAGATTGAGTTGGCTATATAGGTTTGATTGGGTTTCGACCACCTAAATTGGTGTTTTTCATTTCAAATCAATCTAAGATCTCTAGTTTTTTTTTTTTTTAGAGTTGTGGGTTTGATTACGAGTGTGAATGTTTGAATATGTTTTCATTTCCGTATGTGAAGGTTACATTTACATAAACTCAAATGAAATTTGTAAGGGTTGATTTTTGTAGGATTTGATTTCAAACTGTGTATGGATGCCAAGAAATTGAAAGGAAAAAAATGCATATTAAAAATTATTTTTAATTATTTTTTTATTTTTCTTTAAAAATTGGGGAAGAAAGATTAATATATATTTCTTTTTTATAGGGAAATATTAATATCTAATTCAATCTTAGTTAATGGGGAACCCAAAGGCGAAATTTCTCCAACTAGGGGAATTCGTCAGGGGGACCCATTATCACCATACCTTTTTTTATTGTACTTGGAGGGGTTGAATAGAATGATCCAACATGCTGCAAAGGATAATGTTATTCGGGGTTTTTCCTTATGTAAAAATGGCCCAAAGATTACTAACCTATTTTTTGCAGATGATACTTTGCTGTTTTGCCGAGCAAGGATGGAGGATTTGCAAGCCATTCAACACATCCTATCGCTATATGAAGGGGCATCCGGTCAACAAATAAACCGGGAGAAGACAACCCTTTTCTTTAGCAAAGCAGTGCCTGAAGAAAAGAAGAGAGATATTCTAAGTTTCCTAGGAGTTCCAGAAATCAAGGAATCTGAAAAATACCTTGGTTTGCCTGCTGTGGTTGGTAGAAATAAAAAGGCAAGTCTCAATTATATCAAAGAGAGGGTGTGGGCAAAGCTTCAAGGTTGGAAGGAAAAGCTCCTATCTCAAGCGGGGAGAGAGATTTTGCTCAAGGCGGTGGTGCAAGCTATCCCCACATTTGCAATGAGTTGTTTCAAGTTGCCGGTGGGTTTGTGCAAGGATATTGAAATGCAAATCAGAAATTTTTGGTGGGGTGAACGTGGTAGTCAAAGAAAAATTCATTGGAAGAGCTGGGAAGTTTTATGTAAACCGAAAGAGGAGGGAGGTATGGGGTTCAAAGATTTGGTGAGATTCAATGAGGCTATGCTTGCTAAACAAATATGGAGGCTACAAATAGATAGAAATTCTCTTCTGTTTAAGGTTTTCAGCACAAAATACTTTCCCACAGGTTCGGTATTGGAGGCAAAAAGCAAGAAGGGCTCCTTCGCTTGGCAAAGTATCCTTAAAGCAAGGCATGTCATTGAGAAGGGGATGTTATGGAGGGTTGGTGATGGATCACAGATTAGGGTGTTCAAGGATAGCTGGATTCCGGGCTGCCTTCCAACCAAGGCAGTACCACTCACGCAAGAGTGTAAAGATGACTCCACAGTTAGCTCACTAATAGACTAGACAACAATGGAATGGAATGGTCAGTTGATTGACCAGAAAATTTCTCCATACTTGGCTCAAAGAATTAAGGCTATCCCACTTTGCAAAACGCCACAAGCAGATTGCACCGTTTGGCCATGAAGCCGGGATGGAAATTATTCGGTAAAGACAGGGTATCAACTATTAGGTGAGCTGGAAAACAGGGAGGTTGCGTCGGGGTCAAACACTACTGATTCGAGGAATTTTTGGAAGTGGATGTGGAGTTTGCAAATCCCCAACAAGATAAAACACTTTGGCTGGCGTGCATGCACCGAATCACTCCCAACGTTGGCAAATTTGCATCGGCGAAAAGTGTTAGAGTCACCGTTATGCAGCAACTGTGACAGAGCAAGTGAAACGGTCCGCCACGCTCTTTGGGACTGTGATCATGTGCTGGGTTGTTGGGGTCACGAGTTCAAGAAACTAAGAAGCCAAGAACGGAGTATGGGTTCTTTTGCAGACTTGGTTTTCTCGGCAAGGCAGCAGGAAGAAAACATGGAGTTATTCATGGTGGTCGCATGGATGATATGGACTAGATGTAACAAGAGGCACTTTAACAAGCAGCACCTACCTCCTGAGAAGATCCATGATGCGGCAACTGCACTGCTGACTGAGTACCACGGAAATTCTGTTGGTAGGCCCAAGAGAAAATTGACCTAGACACAACATTGGGTACCACCAGCTGCAGGAATGTATAAGGTGAATTATGACGGGGCTTGCTTCGTGGATGAAGAGAAAGCAGGGATTGGTGTTGTGGTGCGGAATGATCGGGGTCAAGTTATGGGATCACTAGCAGAGAAAATTGAAATGCAGCCGACTGTGGAAGTCCTGGAGGCAATGGCAGCAAGGAGAGCGATGATATTCATGGAAGAGTTGGGCTTGAGACATGCAGTATTTGAGGGAGACTTCGAGCTTGTGGTAAAAGCACTAGTAGGCCTCTGCCCAGACCGGTCTAGTATTGGTCATATTATAAAAGATTGTAAGTCTTTAAGGGGTTTGTTCCAAACTTGTTCTTTCTCTCATGTTAGGCGGCAGGGCAACGGTGTTGCACATGCTTTAGCCAGGAGAGCTAGAATGTCTTTTCCTTTATCTGTTTGGATGGAATCTGTTCCAGCCGACATTACCTATCTAGTTTATGTTGATGTAACTTCATAATTTTTCCATACATTAATAAAGTGGTTCCTTTTCTTCTCAAAAAAAAAAAAAAAAAAAAAATTATGATGCTGATATGGCAATCCAAATGGAGGTCTATACGGCAAAAAAATCATTTTTTATTTTGGCTGTTAGTCACGTTATCATTTTCCATCAATCACTTAATTGTAGTGACTATTTTGACACAGTATCAAAAGATTAGAGACCAAATTGACACAATTGAAAGGTTAAAGACCAAATTAAAATATGGTATAAAGAATAAAGACCAACTTTATAATTTACCTAGATTTTAATTATGTGGTTATCAACAATCTTTTTCACTTTTCCACTTTTGAGGCCCTTCATTGCGCATTTTATTTTAAGACTTTTGAGGCCCTTCATTGCCACTTTTGAACTCAAGTCTTTACTTCAGCCCACAAGTTGCCTTATTAATGAGATTGTGATTTACTAAATGTGCGACAATGGCAAATATAAAATGTGCCGCCCATAGGTTCACCAGCCCAATAGGGCTCTACCTCGAGTTGAATCCATTCAAGTTACAATAATGTTGCAGGCATGATATTTTTTTACAATGAGTTCCACCATTTTTTAAGTGATTGATGAATTTGATGTGGAATCAACTAACATTCATGAACTCACTGCTCTTTTTCCACAACTCAAAGTTTATTATCTTAGCAGATGTGAAATTTTATTATGAATAAAAACTATGTCCATAGCATTATTATTCAAATTAGCTCAATTGATCAAATTTATTTTCTTTTAAATAAGAGATTTAGAATTTGAACTCTACTTATTCCAAAAACTAATTAGTGTCTTGGGCTTCATGATAAAGAAAAAAAATATCATGTAATGAACATTAGGTTGAAATTATATCGTATTTATATAATAAAAAAAAATTGTATTCAAGTTGTGTACTAGTCTTAGAACCATTAGGGACTATGTTGTGCTTTTTAAATAAATAAATATATATATATATATATATATATATGAATAAAGAAAATGCATTAAAAAGAAGAAGAAGAAGAAGAAGAAGGAGGAAGAGGAGGGCTGTATCCATCTCTAACCTTTCGGACAAAGACCCCTTTATTGCAATCAGTGCACCTTTAGTGTAATCAAGTGCTCTGGGCATGGTCCAGGCCCAGGCCTCACAGACTGGAGAAAAAAAAAACCGAAAAACTTTGGGCTAGGATAAAAATTTATGGGCCGAAATTTATTGCTAGTGCTCTTCTTTTACTCAAAAAGCTTAATGAGTAGTGGCCAATAATCTATGGTTCAATTGACGCTTTTTATATGTTTTCAACGGTCCAGGGTTCGAACCCCCTCCCCTACTTAAGATATATTTAGATAAAATAAAGAGAGCTTAATGAGTGGTGATTATAAAATATAAAACAAGAGAATTTGCAGTCTGAAATTGACTTTAATAGGGACTTGATCTGTTCAAAATACAGAGCCACTGTAGTTGACATTCTAGAGCATTATAATGTACTTGTTATTACATAACAATGTTTCTTTAAAAAATTAAACCCTTAAGCACATGCAGAATATAAATTATGCATAATTATAATTTACTTGTCCATTAGAAAATATATGAAACAAGTTATAATACACGCTCATACTTTCATTGAACAAGAGACAAAACAAGGATATAGGAAAGTTCGTCAAATACTAATGCAAACTTGTCATATAGCATACAAAGAACAACTGACCACTAGTCTTTTATTTGATGACTACCTAATATGGGTCACAAGCTTTAGAACTCTATTGACACTTTCTAGTGTTTTCAACGAAAATGTCCAAGTTCTAATGCCCCCTCCCCAACTATCAAATATTCAAAAATAAAATTCTACCTACTATGGGGCACAATATCTGATTCATACTTCAAATGGGTTATTTTAAATGGAATGTTTGAAGTTGTTAAATTGCCCTCAGTTGCCATCCTTTGAGTTCTTTCATGAGCCATCTCCAGAGCTAAACATTCTTTAAGTTCTGCCAACACATAACTCATGTCTGGCCTTTGGATAGCATATGATGGTATGCATGACATGGCTATCTCTATAGCTTTCCAGGCAGAAGTACTATTGAATTCTCCTTCTAATCTTGGATCAATAATGTTTTGAACATCACCCCTTTCAATCAAAGGATTAACCCAGTCAAGTATGTGATTGTTTCTCACAGGGCCTCGTACTATTGCAGTGCGGCCAGTGATTAGCTCAAACAAAATAATCCCAAAGCTATAGACATCGCTTTTCTTATTAAAGTTTCCAGATGATTGAAATCTGCATGTAAAACACAAGTGGATAGATCAATACTAGAAACTCGTAAGTTGATGTAATTTTTCTAGTAATTACTTCCATTATATCCTAGTTGTACTTGGTGATTAAATGGTTAATTGCTTTAACCTTAAATAATAGTTGTTGGCACTCTTATGCTTATGACAACTTCCACTGGTGTAGAATGTGAGCCAAGCATCAAAATTATAATAGTATGTAATTAAAAACCGCAAAATTTCACAAATTTTGTGCTATTAAAAGAAATTCGTAAATTTGATAGGTTTTAAATGCATTGGGAACTTAAAATTGAATGATGTGATCCTTATTATGTACAGATTTCATTTAAACATATATACGTGATACTTGTAAAGTTAAATACGCTCTTGCTTCAATTGCAAACACTTACTCAGGATCAACGTATCCTAATGTACCAGCTGGGCGAGTTGACACATGAGAGTCATTTTCAGTTGCAAAGGCTCTAGACAGCCCAAAATCAGCTATCTTGGCTTGCATGTGTTCATTTAATAAAATGTTGGAGGGCTTCAAATCTCTATGGATTATAGGTGGCTTGCAACCATTATGTAGATACTCCAACCCTGCAACTCCATTAGAAAACCATTGCAAACCATTTCAAATTAAAAAAAGATATATATATATATATATATATATAGTAGATGAATAATCTTGTAATCGATTTGTTTGCAAACCATGTGCTGCATCCACTGCAATATGAATTCTCTCGTTCCAAGTTAATACATTTGTGTTCGTCACTGCAGCCAAAACATATCAATTTATCTTTTAGCTGGGCTGTTATAAAAATTAGCTCTGATTTCCCTATCATGTAAAGAAAATTAATAAAATTTGTAAGCTGTTAGTCAAACTAAACATTCCTAATCAGCTAATCCTAATTGTATGAAATAGAAATAGCACTTCAATTATATGAAGATTAGATTGGTTTGGCACCTCACCCTCCCCTTTTTGGTTGGTCTTTTGTTTTGAATCAGTATATCATGAACAGATTAGCTGGGCCTCTAAGGGGCAAGACTTGGTTACAGTTTCATAGGCCGTGGTCGTTGTGTTGCATGATAATAGCAAGCAAGATGGGACTGGCCACTGGGAAATACTTGACACTTACCTGGCATGAGCTGCACCTGTAAGGTGCCCTGGTCTTACTCAAAGCCAACTAAATGCAGTTATGGTGCTCTATCCAAGCCTTGCCCTATACTAAATCTTGCTTTTGATTTGACAGAAATAACTTATAAAGGGTCATATGATAAAGAGCCTTTGGACACAAATGGTAACCAGTAAATAACTAAATACCTGATAAATGCTGGAGCAAATTGCCATTAGCCATATACTCATATATGAGTGCCTTTTTTGCACCCTCATCACAGTATCCAACAAGAGAAACCAAGTTTTTATGATGAACTATCATTAAAAGTTGTGCCTGTATTTCAAACCAATTCAACAATTTAATTGGATGAAAAACTTTTAGCTGCATGATATAATCACAGTTTCTATTTAAAATTAAATACTCAAGTGGTTGAAAAGATTGGCTGCAATGTCCAGTCTAACCTCTGCTCGAAATTCCTTATAGCCTTGGTTTGAAGAAGCAGAGAGCAACTTAACAGCAACTTGAGTTTCATCTTTCAGTTTGCCAAGGTACACTTTTCCAAATCCTCCTCCTCCAATGATGGTTTTAAAGTTATTAGTTATGCTCACAACTTCTGAGTAGCTATACTGTTGATTCTTTGATTTGATGTTGGATTTGGTAACCATATCTACAACAAGGAAGATTTTCACAATTATAACATGCACAATCTATTAAAAAAGGGCAAATTACAACCTTCCTACCTGTGGTTTGGTTGAAATTTAAGTTGTTTACTTGTGATTTAACCCATGGGTTACAGAAATCTAACTGAGCTAATTTTAGGTGGGTAAAGCGTCAAATTTCAAACCACAGGTAAGCAACTTAAATTTCGACCAAACCACATGTGGGTAAGTTATAATTTGCCCATTAAAATATGTTTTGAGGGATGTGGGGGAATATGTATAGTTTATGTTCTAAATCCCTCATGTTTGTGTCCACAAATAGATTTCATCTCACACAGTATGTTGAAGGTTAAATCCAGAGTCTACTATCCCAGACAGTAAATGCAAATAAACTCATGGGCTTGGGCCACCAAATCCATCTGCAGCGACATTTTAGCCTTCTACAGATAAAGCTAAAGGAAGTCCTAGATTGCATGCTCATCTATATTTTTCACTTCAGGATGAGTTGTCCAATTTTATAAGGTCAACATGGGCTCAAGATTGTATGAAGTGATCTCCCTAAGTTTGCTGGCTTTATCATTCTGAATATCATGAATTGAAGATGACTGGAACAGGTTCTTTAACAAAACAGCAGGGGCTTGGGATGACATGGTTTTGGTGTAAAGCGGGTAATAAATTAATAATATTTTCAATTCTATCGAACAGTGAACTCCATGAAGACTACGGTTGATAATCTCAGATTCTGTGGCACAGTAGTTGGATTGTTATTTACCTATTTAATTTTTTGGCAATGCTAGGTGACTATAGGTGTGGACCTGGTGTGTCGAAGCATATATAGGTACTTGGTGGAGTTGTGGCTGCATTTTTGTGTATCTGGAGATCTTACATGAGTAGTGAAAGCTTGCCTACTTTCCCATGGATGTAATTATTACTGTTATTAATATTTTGTCTTTGGTCGAGCAAAAAGGTTACCATTACAGTCCCAGGATGCCAATCCTGAGAAAAATACATCCCACTTAAACCATAAAGTAAGGTACAGGACAACTGAAACATTACTCAAGCAGGATTCATACCCAAGAATTGCATGAAGAGAATGAGTGCACTTACCACTTGCTCACATGTTGAATGGTCCATGGATGTATTCAAAATTGTTGATCAATTGCATAATTTACTGTCTTGACTCTTGATTATGTGATTGGCCACAATGGCCACGGTTGAAATCTAATTAGGCGTTTGCTTTATTTTCTTGAATTTCTATACATATCTTTCATAACTTTCTAAAAGGCTTTGGTGTATCAAAGGAAAAATAGGACTAGCTGGGATTGGGTGATACATCTCTTGTAAACGATCTCACTTCAGTGAAAAGTGATAATGATTACACAAGCAGAAAATAAAGAAAGAAGTACCTCCTTTTCTTTTCCTTCTATAGATAACCAAAGCACTAAAGATGAAGAGAAGGGCCAGGACTGCTGCTATAGATGATGCAACAATTGGAACAACAACCTCCTTTTTCTTCTTTCTCTTGCATGGAACTGACGGACAAAGATCTGGATTTTCGCCAACACTTGCATAAAATGCATAAAGGTAATAAGCCATGGTAAGTAAGTCCTTAAACATAATCTACATGGATAGATAGTGCAGTCATCATGCAATACAAAATGATGTTTAAAATATAAATGACATCTATTGTACATATCAGTGAACAACATTTACTTACTTTTTTTTTTTTTTTGGCCATATAAAATCAGTTATAAAGGGAAAAGATGGAAAACACAGGTAAGTGACAAAATGAACTTAGAATTATTAAGTAAATTAAAATATTGGAGAAAGGAAGATAAGCTAACCTCAAGGCCAATTTCCCATCCCTAAATTTCTGCAGAAGAGCCTCAGGAACTGAACCTGTGAGGTTGTTCCCACTTAAAATACTGCAAAGATATTGTATGCAGATCACCTCAATTTCCTTCCCCAAAAAGTTATGTTTGTAATACCAAGATCAAAGCTCAACAACTTACAGGGTGTTCAAATTCGGTAGTTCTGACAAAAATTCTGGCAGTGGCCCAGTTAAGTCATTGTATGATAAATCCCTGAAACAGTAGTTAGCAAGATTTTGAGAATAACATATCCACATATGTTAAGATTAAAAACTTTTTTCTTTTTGAAAAATTGATATGAAATTGCAGGACTTGCATATAGCATTTTTCAATTAAAAATCCCTGGCATTAAATCCCACAAATACACTCTCCAAGCATTGAATCCTTTGGTAATTAAGGGATCCACCGTCTATCTGCCGATTGGTAATCTCAACCTAGCAGATGGAGTTGACCTGCCGGTGTCTAGCTGGGACTATTTTATATTAACTGAATGTTAAACATCAATCACAATTCAAATTAGAACTCACAAGGACTGCATTGCCTTGAGATTGGAGAACGAAGTTGCAATCTCCCCTGTCAAATTGCTTGAGCTCAAGTTCCTGCTTGTCATTAAGAAAGAAGGAAAAATTGTTGCAATTTTTTGAAAGATAATTTACATTTCAAACAAGATTTTTCTCATTTTTGGAGAGGTTCTGTGTTTGAACATTCCGTGAAAATTAAATAATTTCAATCAAATATCAGAAGGCATGACAGAACATTTTTTTTTTTATTGCATATGAAAGGAGTTTGTTCCATTGTCAAATGTCCTAAAATGATGCATCATATTTTCATATCAGTTAATATCAGGGTCCATTTTATGTGATCCTCCAAGTTAAGGTAGAGTTTTTCCTATAAGATGATATATTGATTGAAATATTACAACATGAGTCACCAAAAGTTTTGATGTTTTGGAAGTGCACTTACAGTGAGATGATCCTTGGATGATTGTCACCACTGCAGTTCAAACCATCCCAAGAGTATTCACTTGGGACACATGGATCGCCTTGCCAGTTTCTAGTCACATTGTAAAGTTTCTTGATGTCTGTGATAGCCTCAACTATAATTTTTTTATTCAAAAAGAACGTGGGAATGAGAAAGTTGGGTGAATTCGTAATACAAAATCATATAGAAAGATGAAAAGTGACAGGTAGATCCAACATTTGCAGAAAATTGAACATATATGCCTTTGCTATGATGATGAATTGCCAGATTGTAGCATATATGATGTTCAAAGTGAACTTCCAACAGAAAATTCTATGGTGGCCAGCAACAATGCAAGTCATGATACCATGCCATTTCATCAAATCTGTGAAATAATTTGAAGATTTCTTTCACACTAAATTAACGAACTTGTATGACCCTATTCTATGTGGCATGGAGAGATTTGTTTATTTTATTTAATTTTTTGGAAAAAAAAAAAAAAAAAAACACAGATTTCATTGATAGATGACAAAAATATTGACATGGCCAAAAAGTGTTGTGGCTCGGATAAAAGTTGTATAACAAGGATTTCTCGACTAAAACTGCTAGACAAAAAAATTTCATTTTCTATTTTGGCAATGAACAAAGGCTCATACGGAAAACTCTTCTTCTCGATGGCTCTGTCTTCCTAGTCGTTGAAAGGACCATCACGGATTTTTTAAAGTGGTATTGTATCAGCAGTTAAAGTATCTCTTATTCATATAAGTTAGCAGCAAACTGAGCATAATCCTTGCGAGGAAGATAGAAAAGAGAAGAAGACATACCATCATCTATGGCAGTTGGTTTATTTGGGAGATCTTTCAACACAAAAATCTCAAGAGCATTGAGGATTGGAGGAAGCTTAGTTCCCTCAGCTGCAGATATTGAAAAGTGAATCCGCTCTCCACTAATTGGTGGTTCGTTTTGGGCTATGGTTTGTGGTTTTAGGTAATCCAGTTTAACAGATTCTGTCAGGTAGCGCTCACCGTTCAAATCAATTTTCAATTCCCTCTGCTGGCCAGCTTCATGCTTCTCAATCTCAACAAAGTGAAAGTAAACATAGCATTTTGAAATAGAATCTGGAGGACTCCAGTATAAGCTCAAGGGCAAGCTTGAGTTCTGTGTTTTGGCAGCAGTCCTCAATACTACTTCTGGTAAATTATAAGGATTCTCACTGCTCTCACTGTAAATGGTTGAGCCTGTTGTAATTGGGATCCAATCAAATAGTACAGGTTTCCAACTGCGATCATAGGTATCATTTGGATACCTAAAAAGAAAGAGAAAAAGAGAGATCATATTTTTGTTGGATGCTACTAGAACAACTTCATATATTATTTATATAAGTAGGCATTCAAGTGCTTTTGTAGTTTATGAACATGAACAAAATAACTAGAAACTTAAAATACTGTCACCATGGAAAATTTACAAAATGCATCAGGGGGGTGAGCTCACTTTTCTTGACATATAAGTTTGAGAACATATAACAGAAATGTGATAATCCTGAGTGATGTAAAAGTTATCATAAAATGAAAGGCATGCAATAATTTTTTTTCATATGCAATGGAATAAGTTCAATAATTTTCTTCATATGCAATGGATTAAGTTCTAGCCATGCCATTGAAGATGAATATTCAGTGATAGAGAAAAGTTCGGTTGTAAAATAAAAGATAAATGAACATGAAATCAAATATGAGATCCAGGAAATTGTTGAACTAATTTAATTTTAGCTCGGGAAGGTAAACAAGATTCACCTGATGCTAAAGTCAGAAAAGTTCCTGCCAATGTCATATCCCCTTATTTTTGTAAGTGCCCTGCCATGAGTTTGATAAATGGAATTGTCCAAATGCCGCAGTTCCAATGCTGAAATAAAGGGCACCCCATGACCAGTATTTACTAGACACACATCTATGTAATCCGTCAAGGGAACATGAATGATGTCATAATAATCACCAAATGGTCTAATTTCTGTTAAATTTACTGTTGTCCATTCATTAACCCCAAGATGTAGGTCGAATATTGGTTCCTGGTTTTCACCATCGTAATTCCCATATACGAATCTTGCCCTGATCAAATAATTATTGTTTTTGCCTTGCTCTGGTCTCAGGGTGTAACAATTCCTTGTGCCATTGGGAAAACTTCTCAAGTTCTTGGCGTACTGTTGAAGATTTCCAAGTGAATCAGGGGATACCGCCTTAACTATTCCAGTGTCTATCAATTCTTTATCTGACATGTAAGGGATTTTGGTTTCCTCATCAATGTAATCCTCATTGCCGCCACAATCAATGGTAATGAAACCTTGAAATTTTGAAAAAGAAAGAGGGGGTTAATTAGACATAAGCAATCTATATGGTCTCCTCAAATAAGGTACCAATGAGTTTCAGAACACCCTATGTTTTTCAGTGATAAAATAAATTTGGCACCAAAATTTCTAAGACACAAATTTTCAAATAGCTTAAGCTCCAAGCATGGGTGAGTCAATGTTGCTGCAACAGCTACCTTTTTGTGGCCTTGTGAACTCCCATGCTAAGACAAAACTTTATATGTATGTGAAAGCCAAAACGTTGGTTTTGGTTTGTTTAAAGTTTCATATTATTCAAATGTTAACCTTTTTTTTTTTTATACCAAAATTGTAGTGTTTAGTGTTTACTAATTAAAAGCTACCAGCCTATTACACAAGTGAATAGGAATTAATTATTCATTTGATAGAACAACTTCCTAAACCGCCTCGTTGTGTTTAACAAATTTACACGGATTGAGGAACATAGTGACTCTCTAGTCAAAGAGACATACAATTGAACAGACAAGTTGTATTAACGCTTGAGAAACATTAAAATGCTGAGGCAATAGGGACCAAGAAAAAAAAATGATGAATTGAACATGCACATGGGCAGCTATACTAATGAAAGGAATCAAAAGATAGGTGAATGAATCTCGGAAATAAATCTTTACTGCACAATGCTGTGCTCTGCATAGGGGTCGTTGTATGCATGCTAACAAATAATAACATTAAGATATCCTAGATGACTTTAAAAACAGTTCTGAACATGGAAACATGTTTGAAAAATTTTGCTATTCAGAACATTTTGGAAATTGCAATGCTTTTCCATTAGACAAACATCATTACAATATCAATTGTGCAATATCTTGTATAGAAACGTTTGTCTTGACGAGGTTTCTTACAAATTTGAGAAACATTGACTTTGATAGTCAGCTACAATAATAAGTACGCATCTTCTTAAGGAAAAAAAAAAAAAAGCTTTATCCCTTTTTTTTTTAAAGTCCAATTAATGAATACCTTTATGGCATTTGTTAATGGATAATTAAAAAAAAATTAATATCACTTTTTATGGAAAATCTAAAAAGTTATTTAAAAAATCAATTATATTTTCTTTTCCTATAAAAAATTTCTAAAAATACTTCATAAACCAATACTCGGGCATCCATTAACTTCTCAAAAAATAAAAACTTTAAAAAGAGCATGTGTGTGTCAACTTTAAAAGGTCTCTTGGAAGCAGGGTTGCTGTTATGAAACACATTTGGAACCTTTTGGCTAAAGTTGGTTCTCTTTGGTTTGCATTGGTCCATGTGGTTCTTTTGAAGGGTAAAGTACTTTTGGAATGTTAAAATTCCACAACAAAACACTTGGAGTTGGAGAAATTTGCTCAAATACAGGAATGAGGCTAGGCAATTCTTTAAGTTTGAAGTAGGAGATGGTACTAAAAACATCATCTTTTGGCTGGATTGGTGGCATCTAGAGTGTGTTGACCAATGGGCAATGGGCTTGCTCCCCAGCTTGATGAATTTTAAATAAAGTCTAACTGAAGTAAAGTCTAAGAAATAAAATTCTAACCATAAAATGAATTCTCTGTTTTAACTGAAATGGATTAAATCCTGTTCTCCCAATTTTCACAATGAATTCATGAAATTGAAATAAAAATATAGTAACAAGTCATTCTTGGAATTGGGCCATATGTTTGGGCCCGATAGGTACCCATGTTGACAGCCCAATATCAGGAAATCTTAACCCACTGCAACGCTTCTCCAAAAGAACTAAAAGAAAATCCTGTATTCAAAATAAATCCTCACCAAAATTAAACTTGAAGATGCCAGAAAATTTTGTACACATAAACCTATACAAAAACTTTGATCGAAAAATAAGAAACAATCTCAAATTCCAGTCAAAGAAATGGAGAGAGATTGGAAGAATCGTGAGCCTTAGAAGAAAGAAGAGGAAGAGATGGTGAGAGTTTGGGTGAGAAGTGAGAACTAAAAACATGGTCTCGGTCTTTGTATTGTATCCTAGACTCGAATGTGCAACTTCTTCGCTCTGGTCAGGAAGTTTTTAGATGGCATCATGGCGGAAATTCCTTGTCTTCTTCTTCTTCTTCTTCTTTTTCTTATAAAAAAATATTGGCGAAAACACCATTTTGGTCCCTACATTTTGGGGCCATGGTCAATTTGGTCCCTACATTTTGGTAGCGGTCAATTTGGTCCCTGTCAATTTGGTCCCTACCGTTAACTCACTAACGAAAAATGCCTATGTGGCAAATAGATTGCATTGTTGGCACATCTAATATTAAAATATTAAATAAAATGTTGATGTGTCTGAATTTTAATGGCCATCTCAACACTTATTCATAAAAAAAGCCACCTCAGCTTTATATATATATATATATATAACAATTTATTTTTTAATTTATATTTCTTACAATTTCTTTAATAAAAAAAAACAAAACAAAAAAAAACACTGTCTCTCTGAGTCTCCTCAATCTTTAATCTCCATCTCTCAATTTCTTTAAGTCTTATGTGTCAAAAGTTGAAACCAAAAAGCCCACTTGTCTCCTAAAGAAATAGAGCACAATCAATTCCTTCCTTTGTGGTTATCTTATCTCCCTCTTCTCAAGCCACTCTCTCAAACAAAATCAGAATAAAAAATCCCACCATCAACTAACACCTTCATCCCAAATGCTAACCATTCGAGACCCACAAGCCACCCACCAGACCTCCATCAACTAAAGGCCCCAAACCAACAACTGAAACCCATCCCTAATCTACTAGGTATAAACCCATCCCAAAAGCACCGCTTGGTGTTTGGAGTTTAGAAATAGTCTAGTGCCACAACGCCGTATGAGGAATCTACTGGGTACTACAACAAAAGATTTTTTGATTTGGTTGTGGGTTTGGTTTGGGTTGATTTATGGGTTTGATTTGGAAGTGTATTTGAGTGAGCCTCTGTTTATTTGCTGAGAAAACAAGAGAAAAACTAAACGAAATGTCTGATTGATGAGATGTCAACGGTTGTTGCTGCAAACGCTGAAGCTCCTCCACAAAGTTGCTGAAGATGGGTTCGTAGTTTATGATTTATGAGAACGTTTAGATTTGGTTAAACTCCCCAACTATAGATTCTGGGTTTGGGGAAGAAGAACAATAAATGGTGTTGAGCCAAAAAATATTTGGTAAAGTAAATGATGAGGTAAAAATTTTGTTTGGTTAGTAACGGCAGATTCTGGGTTCGGGGGAAGAACAATGAAGAACATTTTGTAAAAGTAAAATGAAATTATCTTTGATTAACGAAATTGTAAGAAAAATAAAAGATAAAACAAAGAAAGGAAAAAATTGGTGAAAAAATTATTAAAAAAATAAGTTCATGGCTTTTTTTTTGCCATGTAAATGCTGAGTGTTCATTAAAATTCAGACACATCAGCATTTTATTTAATATTTTAATATTAGACGTGCCAACAATGTAATCTGTTTGTCATGTAGATATTTTCCGTTAGTGAGTTAACGATAGGGACCAAATTGATTGTAAATTGAAAATAAAAGGGACCAAATTGACCGCTATCAAAATGTAGAGACCAAATTGACCATGACCCCAAAATGTAGAGACCAAAATGGTGTTTTCGCCAAAAATATTTTGATTAGGGAGTGTGTGATTGTGTGGATTTAGCTTTCTTAAAAAAGTATGACAATGCACCAATTTAGCTCAACTTAAACTGAGTAATGCTATAAAAACAAATTATTTTATAACATTTTTACAAACTGCTAATATTATTTTAGTATTTTTCAAATAATTATTAGTAAATAAAAATATGATGTTAGCCAAATTAGAACGAGTAAGAATTTACCATATTAATAGTTTGTAAAAATGTTGTAAAATAGTTTGTGGCTATACTGTAGTATTACTCAATTGCACCTCTTGTTGTTTCTAAGGAAAAATTCAAGATTCAAAATCCCCAGTTCCAAATTATTGAATTATATATATATATATATATATATATATGTGACTTGGTAGTATTTTATTTGAAGAAAACTTTTTATAAGTTTTATCCAAATCATAAAAAAAAATGTAGTAATATTCACTTCTTTTACTTGACTTCCTTACTAAAGTCAATATACTTAAAAACAAAAGATACTAACAGAATATGTACGACTTGTCATAAACCAGTTAAAAAATTCAAGTATTTAATTAACACTCACGTCCAAATATATTGGTAATATTCGCAAACACGGTTACATTCTCTTACTTGATATTGGACAAAAAAATAAAGGCAAAAAGAAAAGCGGAGTCATTTATGCTTAAGACTTTCAAGTCAACTTGAGGTTAAGAGGGAACAAAGCTCGAGTAAAAAACAGAACAAAGAACTAAAAAAAGAAATGGAGTAATTTTGATCATAGGAATACAGTTTCTAAAAAGAACAAAGCTCGAGCAAAAAACAGAAGAAGGCTGTATTAACTATGAAAGCTAGCACAGCAAACTTCTCTACAACACATGAATTACTCGCTCCATTGTAAGAGACTAAGATCGAGCACAAGAAAGCACCAAAGAAGAAGAGAGAAATGTTGATTGACCAAAATTCGAAGAAGTACTTACCGGGAATTTCATCAAGTTTTCTTCCAGCGTTCTGATTACTTCCTGCAGCTAGTCTTGAGTTGCCAACAAAAGTTATGGCTAAAACAAAGAGGAGCCGCGCTTTTAGATTTGATGCGCTATTCATTTTGGTCTTTCGCAGCAAACTTTTGTTCATGCTATTGCTAGTATTTATTATATTAAGACATACGAGAGTGCGAGG
The DNA here is from genome assembly GCF_932294415.1 of Quercus robur. Taxonomy (NCBI): domain Eukaryota; kingdom Viridiplantae; phylum Streptophyta; class Magnoliopsida; order Fagales; family Fagaceae; genus Quercus; species Quercus robur. The sequence goes on along the minus strand of NC_065538.1, from coordinate 17,465,822 downwards.
CATATATATGTGGAACTAGCAAATAACTTGCTCTCGTTTATTTAGAAGAGTGAGTAGTAACATAAGACCGCATAGACATATATATATATATGAGCCCCACATGTCTCACCGTGTGAGAGAGAAGACAAAATTTGACTCATTCTTTGTTATAAGTTATCACTACTGTTAAAGGATAGAGTTTCCCTTCCAACTCACCACCGGGTAACTAGAGTATCTCAGTTTACTTTTAGTCATATAACTTACTTAAATGGTTTTATAAATCCTTATGTAATGGGTGTTTGGAGAAAAAAAAATTCATTATTAAAAAAAAAATTTCATTTAATTTATTCTTGTTGTTGTAAGTGGGACGAGAGGAATTGAAACTTGTGACTCATTTCATGATAATTACTCCTTACCATTAGGTCAAGAAATTAGTGAGGGTCTTTTCTTCTTCTTTTTTATTATTATTTTTTCAATTATTTTTTATTTTTTATGTAGAGGTAATTTAAAGTAAGATCCTTTATTTGAAAATAATAAATCTTACCAACTAAGTTAACTGAAACTCATGGCAGAAAACTTTACGTCTAGCCACATGACATAACATTGATTCCTTATCTGTATTAATTTAATGACATAACAAATTAAATTTTATTAAACTTTGAAATTTCAATAAGTAATAAATTAAATCTTTAGTCTATATTAAACTCTAAGACAATGTCATTCTACTAAAATGGATTGAAGTTAATTTGTTACTTTTTAAAGAATTGGGTTAAAATTAATTTTTCCCTTTATTTATTTTAAATATTAAAGAAAAAAAAAAAAAAAAAACCACCTTCGATTGTTTATATTTACTATAGAGCATGCCCAATAGTGAATCATTAATAAGGGATTAAGATCTAAAATTTTTAGGGTAGCTTTATTGTGGGATTTATAAAATCTTATACATTCATTTTCAAACAAGTAAAATAAATTTTCTATATCATCATAGTTTAAATAAATACCAAAATAGAGAATGTTAGTGTTTATCTAAATGTTGATGACTTGATAAAATTTAATCAAGTCATTTCAATATGGATGGAATAATGGAAAATTTTTGGGAATCCCACGGTGGAATTACCCTAAAAATTTAGAGGATTCGCTTTGTATTGATAGCATTTTTTTTTTTTTGGGTGAAAAAATAAACAAAACCCTCTTGTGGTTTTCCTATAAAACACAAAACCCAATCCTTGATTTTTTGAGTATAACACCAAATCCCACTATGATATTTTGTGTGTGTGTGTGTACACGGCTCATTGTATAATATTGAACCCCTTTGGGCTTTAATTAGAGTGTAACACGAAGCCCCCATGTGGTATTGTTTCCTATGAAAATATAACTCTAAATATAGACACGTGTTATCATAAGAGCAATTCATCATTTATTTTAATGGATGTTTAACGGTAAACATAAAACAACATTACATGGGTTAAGTTTTTTGTTTAAAACTTTGCAGAGTTTTTGTGTTTTAACAAGAAACCATTTTTTTGTGGGGGGGGGGGGGGGGGGGGTTGGTGCATTTTTCTAATTTTTTGCTTTTTCCTTTTGTAAAAGTGCATTCCAACTCATAACTCAACATTTAATATCCATAACCTGTGCTAATAAAGCAACCATGACTGTTAACAACACACAAAAGAAATTGAACCAATTTTTCCTCCAAACACATTATGTAGTGGTTCATAAAGTCATATATGTGTATTTATATTATTTATACAAGTCATATCACTATTAAGCATGTCATATAAGTACAAATGAATAATTTCTTAAGTCATCGTATGTAGTAGGTTGAAGGGACTTTCCTCCTAACTAACTTCGTCCAAAAGAAAATTATTACCCAATTATAAATCAAGCTTTTCTTTCTAGAGATGAATATGAACATTTAGATTTATTTAAAGTTTGATTTGGTCAGTCCCTCGTGTATGGCACGGCAGACTGATACAATCTACCTAAAAAAATTTGAAGGTCAACTTTTGAAGAGTACTCCTAATAAAGTAGGTAGACCAAAATCAAAGCCAACCCTCACACAATAAGGGTCATTTAAAATGTTACCTATACATGATTTAGGTCATTGGCTGAAATGAAATACAAGGCAAGTTCCGTGAGCAGAACTTTGGGTGTGGACTTGAAGACTTTGGGTGTGGACTTGAAGACTTTTAACCCTTTCGGGTAAGTCAACAGTCAACACGACTTATACATCAATGGAATTTTGAACTAGTTTGTTTGGTTGTGGTCATATTGTCTACGCGTTTGTTTGACGAAAAACGTTTTCCCAAAAAGTAATTTTTTTTTTTTGTTTAAAGATTTGACTCGTTTTGCTTGTGTTTTGGTTTGATTGCGATTTTGGAATAGGTTAAAAATATAAATTTTATGTTATTTGACTCGTAGGAAAAACGAAAATCAATAATATTTGTTGTAATTTCAATAATTATATGATTAAAAACTTTCATTTACGAAATTATATCTCAAATATGAAAATATACCTCAAATTTGGGAATTTAGAAGCCTCAAATGGATAAATATACCCCAAATTTGAAAAATATTAAAAAAATCAAGTGGGAAAGAAGTTAATTGAGAAAAAAAGAAAAAGAAAAAAGAAAAGTTCATTTAAGAAAAAAAAATCATTCGTCATTCAATGTTAATCAATAATTTAATTGGTAATTAGAAGATGTTGAGGTGGAAGCTGGAAGGCTAAACTTTGTACCCTAAACTTTTCGAATATATATTTTGCACCTTAAACTAAGACTTTTGTTATACTTTGCACCCCAATATTAAGTTTGTCATTAACTTGGATGGAAAAGTATGACATCATATGAAACTACTCAATTGTCCATCTTCTCAATCCTTTAAAAACAAAGAAGAAATTACACTTTATCACCTTAAACTATATTCTTGATTACACTTTATACCCCAAACTTTGGATTTACATCAAAGTTAATGGCAAACTTAATGTCGGAGTGTAAAGTGTAACAAGAGTCATAATTTAGAGTATAAAATATGCATTTGAAAAGTTTAAGATACAAAGTGTAATTTATGGTATAGTTTAAGGTAGTAAAATGTAATTTTTCCAAAATGTGTCATATGATAGCATTTGGATAGTTGGGGAGGTGGGGAGATAGAAGGTTGAGAGGGGTATAGTCATCTGGATGCATGTGAGGAAGGGATGGACATATGGATGCTTCATGAGTGACTAAACCACAGCTAAAACATTGGTCCAAACTTGACTTAACAATTAATCATGGCATATTGACTTAACAAAGTTGCATATGCTAGAGTTATTTCGGTGGTTGCAGTTACAAAACCAGCTGATTGGTCACTACTGGTTTGAAGTGTAGGGTATGGGTAGCCCTAATTAATAGGATATTTATATGAAAGTTGTGAAATTATGCAATATTGGTAAGATTGAATATCTATGTAATTTTTTCAATGATAGTTGGCAAAATTTTGACCTCAAGAGTTGTTGAAGATGTGGAAAATCAAAGAGAATCAATGTGAATTCTCAAGCTCAGTAATTTTGGAATGTGAAATTAATGTAGATCAAAACTTGGCCACATCAAGAATTTGAAGAACTTGAACCTTGAAAGAAGAGGAGTTAAAGTAATTTGTGATAAGGGACTGTAATTATTATTTTTTGTTGTTCTTTCTGCTGAGATGGACTTTCAACCATGGTCACAGATGGACCAATCATAGCTACAATTGTTTCAGATCAAAGCTTCCATAGCTGCCTTTGTGGTTTATATATATATATAGCTTCCACAGCTACACTTTTGTCTTATTGCGTGCAAACTTGTTTAATTAGGATTACCCTCGGGCTACCCAAAGAGAAAAGAGTCAAAAGGAAAAATACCAATTTGAAATATTAATAACAGGTTACCAAGAGCTTTGTCTAGCATTTGAATCCCTTTCCTATAACTACTGAATTATCGCCGGGGGGGGGGGGGGGGGGGGGGGGGGGAGGGAGGGGATTGTAAATCAATTGATTGACACACTTTGATATTTTGAAATAAGATATTTAGGATTCAAATCATCCCTTCCCTTATACCTAAAGATGCATCGGTGTAAAAATTTTATAAAAAAAAAGAACAAAGTTTAGGCAAATTTTAGATATATGACCTAAATGTTGATGAATCAAGTCCAGGAGGATAACCACACTTCGTACACTCAATACATGCATCATTTATTATACTTGGATCCAATTTTGTTGTGTATGGGTCCTTTGTTCTTATCCATTGGTAACAGGGGTTAAATCATTTAAGACCATAGGTTGAGCCTCAAAGTTTTCAATTAAATGAATGATGTTTCCATCCATAGCAACATGCATAACATTGATTGGCATCACATCAACATAATAAATAAAATTTTCAATTATAATTTTATTGTGTTGGAAAGTCAACACATTAGTTTGTAAGGCATAATTCAAAAATATATTAACAATTTTTTAATATCTAAATGTTAAATTACATTGTGCTTATAATAATGAAATATTGAAATTCCATTTTTAATAGTAGTTTCTCATGATTTGTAATATTTTACACGTAAAAGTTTTTATCAACAAATAAATATCATCAATTATAAAATGATTCGAGTGTTTCTTGAGTATTCAAAGTTGAATTAAGGACCACTCTATTACATGCTCAATAAATCGATGATTTAATTCTTATAATTGAGAATATACTGGACATATAAAATATCAAATCGATAATGATGTTCAATTGTAAAATCATCTTGGTAATGAAAAAAAAAAAAAAACACAATTCTTTAGGTGGTTTAAACAACATAACAGGACCGAAATCTTGAAAGTCCCAAGCTGTTAACTTTGGGTCTTGAGAAAGCAAACAACCAACATATCATAACTCACAATTCATTTGCATTCTCTTTAAGAGGAGTTTTTTATAAGAAATTTTTTCTTGTTTTGTTAGTACAAATGATTTTTTTTGGAAGGCGGCTACAAGTACCAACCCTATATATAGGTTAGGTGGTCACTCTAAATTTTTGGATTTTTTTGTGTCAACTTTCAATTTTGATTTTGAGTTTTTTCTACTAACATATATATATATATATATATATATAATCCTTTTATAGTTCTCTTGTAAAATCATCTTGTTGATAAAAAAAAAAAAAAAAAAAATCTTGAGGTGGTTTAAACAACATAACATGATCTCAATCATGAAAGTCCCAAGCTTTTAACTTTGAGTTTTAAGAAAGCAAACAACCAACATATCATAACTTTCAATTCATTTGCATTCTCTTAAGAGTTTTTTTTTTTTTTTTTTCCTTCAGAAATTTGTTCTAGTAAATGATTTTTTTTTGGAAGGCGGCTACAAGTACCAACCCTAGATATGGGTTAGGTGGTCACTCTAAATTTTTGGATTTTTTTGAGTCAACTTTCAATTTCGAGGATCAAAAATAAAAATTCTGAACCCAACATTTTCAAATTTTTTCTACCTAACATATATAATCTTTTTATAGTTCTGCCTCTAAGTGTGGATGATTAATCTGGAAAATCAATTACCATAAGAAAATTGAAAAATATTCTTTCTCATACATTTTCAGTTGAATCTATTATGTTGTGGGCAGGCTAGGCTTTCACCCTAGAAAAAAGTCAGTGCACCTTAACAATTCTAAAGCTACTGATTTTTTTTTTTTTTTTTTTTTTACTTTACCAAAAAATAGTTTGAAAATATACTATAAACATTTTAGATTTTAATTATACGGTTATCAACAATCTTTTTCACTTTTCCACTTTTGAGGCCCTTCATTGCTACTTTTGAACTCAAGTCTTTACTTCAGTCCAGAAGTTGCCTTATTTAATGAGATTACGATTTACTAATTGTGTGACAGTGGCAAATATAAAATGGGCCACCCACAGGTTCACCAGCCCAATAGGGCTCTACCTCGAGTTGAATCCATTCAAGTTACAATAATGTTGCGGGCATGACATTTTTTTACAATGAGTTCCACCATTTTTTAAGTGATTGGTGTGGATTCAACTGACACTCATGAACTCACTACTCTTTTTCCACAACTCACAGATGATTATCTTAGTAGATGTGAAATTTTATTATGAAAAAAACTGGTGTCCATAGCATTATTATTCAAGTTAGCTTAATTAATAAAGTTTATTTTCTCTCAAATAAGAGATTTAGAATTTGAACCTTACTTATTTCAAAAACTAATTAGTGTCTTGGTCTTCATGATAAAGAAAAAAAATCATGTAACGAATATTAGGTTGAAATTATATTGTAATATAATAAAAAAAATTGTATTCAAGTTGTGTACTAGTCTTAGAACCATTAGGGACTATGTTGTGCTTTTTTTTTTTTTTTTAAGAAATTATTTATGAATAAAGATGATGCATTTAAAAAAAAAAAAAAAAAAAAAAAAAAAAAGGAAGAGGAGGGCTGTGTCCATCTCTAACCTTTGGGACAAAGACCCCTTTATTGCAATCGGTGCGCCTTTACTACTGTAATCAAGTGCTCTGGGCATGGTCCAGGCCCAGGCCTCACAGGAAAAAAAAAAAAAAAAAAAAAAAAAAAAAAAAAACCTTGGGCTAGGATAAAAATTTATGGGCCGAAATTTATTGCTAGGTTAATGCCTGATTTCATTGTTGTTTTTTTTTTTTTGGTAAGGATTTCATTTCATTGTTGTTAAGTGCTCTTCTTTTTACACAAAAAGCTTAATGAGTAGTGCCCAATAATCTATATTTCAATTGACGCTTCTTGTATGTTTTTAACGGGTCCAAGGTTCGAACCTCTCCCCTACTTAAGATATATTTAAATAAAATAAAGAGAGCTTAATGAGTGGTGATTATAAAATATAAAACAAGAGAATTTACAGTCTGAAATTGGCTTTAATAGGGACTTGATCTGCTCAAAATACAGAGCCATTGTAGTGGACATTCTAGAGCATTATAATGTACTTGTTATTACATAACAATGTTTCTTAAAAAAACTAAACCCTTAAGCACATGCAGATAAATTATGCATAATTATAATTTTCTCGTCCATTAGAAAATATATGAAACAAGTTATAATGCACGCTTATACTTTCATTGAACAAGAGACAAAACAAGGACATAAGAAAGTTCGTCAAATACTAATGTAATGCAAACTTGTCCTATAGCATACAAAGAACACCTGACCACTAATCTTTTATTTGATGACTACCTAGTATGGGTCACGAGCTTTATAACTCACAATTGACACTTTCTAGTGTTTTTAATGAAGTCGTACAAGTTCTAATGCCCCCTCCCCAACTATCAAATATCCAAAAATAAAAATTCTACCTACTATGGGGCACAATATCTGATTCATTCTCCAATGGGTCATTTGAATGGAATGCTTGAAGTTGTTAAATTGCCCTCAATTGCCATCCTTTGAGTTCTTTCATGAGCCATCTCCAGAGCTAAACATTCTTTAAGTTCAGCCAACACATAACTCATGTCTGGCCTTTGGATAGCATATGATGGTATGCATGGCATGGCTAACTCTATAGCTTTCCAAACAGAAGTACTATTGAATTCTCCTTCTAATCTTGGGTCAATAATGTTTTGAACATCACCCCTTTCAATCAAAGGATTAACCCAGTCAAGTATGTGGTTGTTTCTCATAGGGCCTTGTACTATTGCAGTGCGGCCAATGATTAGCTCAAACAAAATAATCCCAAAGTTATAGACATTGCTTTTCTTATTAAAGTTTATAGATGATTGAAATCTGCACGTAAAACACTAGTGGATAGATCAATGCTAGAAACTTATAAGTTGGTGTAATTTTTCTAGTAATTACTTCCATTATATCCTAGTTGTACTTGGTGATTAAATAGTTAATTGCTTGAACCTTAAATAATAGTTGTTGACACTCTTACGCTTTTGACAACTTCCACTGGTGTAGAATGTGAGCCGAGCATCAAAATTATTATAGTATATAGTTAAAAACCGCAAAATTTCACAAATTTTGTGCTATTAAAAGGAATTCATAAATTTGATAGGTTTTAAATGCATTGGGAACTTAAAATTGAATGATGTGATCCTTATTATGTACAAATTTCATTTAAACGTATGTACATGATACTTGAAAAATTAAATATGCTATTGCTTCAATTTTTTATTTTTTAAAAAACATGCATATCAAATCAACAAACACTTACTCAGGATCAACGTATCCTAATGTACCAGCTGGGCGAGTTGACACATGAGAGTCATTTGCAGTTGCAAAGGCTCTAGACAGCCCAAAATCAGCTATCTTGGCTTGCATGTATTCATTTAATAAAATGTTGGAAGGTTTCAAATCTCTATGGATTATAGGTGGCTTGCAACCATTATGTAGATACTCCAACCCTGCAACTCCATTAGAAAACCATTGCAAACCATTTCAATCAAATTAAAAAAAAAAAAAAATATATATATATATATATATATATATATAGTAGATGAATAATCATGTAATTGATTTGTTTGCAAACCATGTGCTGCATCCACTACAATATGAATTCTCTCGTTCCAAGTTAATACATTTGTGTTCGACATTTCAGCCAAAACATATCAATTTATCTTTTAGTTGGGCTGTTATAAAAATTAGCCCTGATTTCCCTATCATGTAAAGAAAATTAATAAAATTTGTAAGCTGCTAGTCAAACTAAACATCCTTAATCAGCTAATCCTAAATGTATGAACTAGTAATAGCACTACAGTTATATGAAGATTAGATTGGCTTAGCACCTCACCCTCCCCTTTTTGGTTAGTCTTTTGTTTTGAATCAGTGTATCATGAACAGATTAGCTAGAACTCTAAGGGGCAAGACTTGGTTACAGTTTCATAGGCCATGGTTGTTGTGTTGCATGAAAATAGCAGGCAAAATGAGACTGCCCACTGGAAAATACTTGACACTTATCAGGCATGAGCTGCACCTGTAAGGTGCCTTGGTCTTACTCAAAGCCAACTAAATGCAGTTATGGTGCTCTATCCAAGCCTTGCCCTATACTAAATCTTGCTCTTGATTTGACAGAAATAACTTATAAAGGGTCATACGGTGAAGAGCCTTTGGACACAAATGGTAACCAGTAAATAACTAAATACCTGATAAATGCTAAAGCAGATTGCCATTAGCCATATACTCATATATGAGTGCCTTTTTTACACCCTCATCGCAGTATCCAACAAGAGAAACCAAGTTTTTATGATAAACTATCATTAAAAGTTGTGCCTGTATTTCAAACCAATTCAACAATTCAATTGGATGAAAAACTTTTAGCTGCATGATATAATCACAGTTTCTATTTAAAATTAAATACTCAAGTAGTTGAAAAGATTGGCTGTAATGTCCAATCTAACCTCTGCTCGAAATTCCTTATAGCCTTGGTTTGAAGAAGCAGAAAGCAACTTAACAGCAACTTGAGTTTCATCTTTCAGTTTGCCAATGTACACTTTACCAAATCCTCCTCTTCCAATGATGGTTCTAAAGTTATTAGTTATGCGCTTATGCTCACAACTTCTGTGTAGCTATACTGTTGATTCTTTGAATTGATGTTGGATTTGGTAATCATATCTACAAGAAGGAAGATTTTCACAATTGTAACAATCTCAATCTATTAAAAAATGTTTTCAGGGATGTGGGAGAATATGTATAGTTTATGTTCTAAATCCCTCAATGTTGTGTCCTCAAATGGATTTCATCTCACACAGTATTTTGAAGGTTAAATCCAGAGCCTACTATCCCAGACAGTAAATGCAAATAAACTCATGGGCTTGGGCCACCGAATCCATCTGCAGCAACATTATAGCCTTCTCCGGATAAAGCTAAAGGAAGTCCTGGATTGCATGCTCATCTATATTTTTCACTTCAGGATGAGTTGTCCAATTTTAGAAGGTCAGCATGGGCTCAAGATTGTATGAAGTGATCTCCTTAAGTTCTCTGGCTTTATCATTCTGAATATCATGAATTGAAGATGACTGGAACAGGTTCTTTTACAAAACAGCAGGGGATTGGGATGGCATGGTTTTGGTGTATAGAGGGTAATAACATTTTCAATTCTATTGAACAGTGAACTCCATTGAGACTACGGTTGATAATCTCTAACTCTGTGGCACAGTAGTTGGATTGTTATTTACCTATTTAATTTTTTGGCAATGCTAGGTGACTATAGGTATGGACCTGGTGTGCCGAAGCATATATGGGAACTTGGTGGGCTTGTGGCTGCATTTTTGTGTATCTGGAGATCTTACGTGAGTACTGAAAGCTTGCCAACTTTCCCATGGATGTAATTATTACTGTTATTAATATATTTTCTTTAGTCGAATAAAATGGATACCACTACAGTCCCAGGATGCCAATACTGAGAAAAATACATCCCACTTAAACTATAAAGTTAGGTACAGGACAACTGAAACATTACTCAAGCAGGATTCATACTCAAGAATTTCATGAAGAGAATGAGTGCACTTACCACTTGCTCGCATGTTGAATGGTCCATGGATGTATTCAAAATTGTTGATCAATTGCATAATTTGCTGTCTTAACTCTTGATTATGTGGTTGGCCACAATGGCCACGAGTGAAATCTAATTAGGCAGTTGCTTTATTTTCTTCAATTTCTATAATTATCTTTCATAATTTTCTTAAAGGCTTTGGTGTATCACAGGATAAATAGGACTAGCTCAGATTGGGTGATACATCTCTTGTAAATGACCTCACTTCAGTGAAAAGTGATAATGACTACACAGGAAGAAAATAAAGAAAGAAGTACCTCCTTCTCTTTTCCTTCTATAGATAACCAGTGCACTAAATATGAACAGAAGGACCAGGACTGCTGCCATAGATGATGCAACAATTGGAACAACAAACTCCTTTTTCTTCTTTCTCTTGCATGGAACTGACAGACAAAGATCTGGATTTTTGCCAACACTTGCATAAAATGCATCAGGGTAATAAGCCATGGTAAGTAAATCCTTAAACATAATCTACTTGGATAGATGGTGCAGTCATCATGCAATACAAATTGATGTTTGAAATATAAATGACATCTAATTGTACATATAAGTGAAAGCAGTTATAAAAGGAAAAGAGAGTATACACAGGAATGTGACAAAATGAAATTAGAACTATCAAGTACATTAAAATATTGGAGAAAGGAAGATAAGCTAACCTCAAGACCAATTTCCCATCCCTAAACTTCTGCGGAAGAGCCTCAGGTACTGAACCCGTGAGGTTGTTCCCACTTACATTTCTGCAAAGATATTGTTATGTAGATCACCTCAATTTCCTTCCCCAAAATTTATGTTTGCGATACCAAGATCAAAGCTCGACAACTTACAGGGCGTTCAAATTCGGCAGTTCTGACAAAAATTCTGGCAGTGGCCTGGTTAAGTCATTGTATGATAAATCCCTGAAACAGGAGTTAGCAAGATTTTTGGGAATAACATATCCACATATGTTAAGCTAATTTTTTTTTTCTTTTTGAAAACTTGATATGAAACTGCAAATCTGCAAGACTTGCATATCGCATTTTTCAATTAAAAATTCATGGCATTAAATCCCACAAAATACTCTCCAAGCATTGACACCTTCGGTAATTAAGGGATCCATCATCCATCTGCTGATTGGTAATCTCAACCTAGCAGATGGAGTTGCTTCACCTGCTGGTGTCTAAATAGGACTAATTTATAGTAACTGAATGTTAAACATCAATCATAATTCCAATTAAGACTCACAAGGACTGCATTGCCTTGAGATTGGAGAACGACGCTGCAATCTCCCCGGTCAAATTGCTTCAGCTCAAGTTCCTGCTTGTCATTAAGAAAGAAGGAAGAGTTGTTGCCATTGTTTGAAAGATAATTTACATTTCAAACAAGATTTTTCTCATTTTAGAGAGGTGCTGTGTTTGAACATTTCGAACAAAATGACATAAATTCAATCAAATATCAGAAGGCATGACAGAACATTTTTTTTATCGCACATGAAAGGAGTTTGTTTCATTGTCAAATATACTAAAATAATGCATCATATTTTCAATTCAGTTAATATCAGGGTCCATTTTATGTGATCCTCCAAGTTTAGGTGGAGTTTCCCATAAGATGATATATTGATTGAAATATCACAGCACCAGTCAACAAAAAATTTGATGTTTTGGAAGTGCACTTACAGTGAGATAATCCTTGGATGATTGTCATTACTGCAGTTCAAACCGTCCCATGAGTAATCACTTGGGACACATTGGTCGCCTTGCCATTTTCTAGTCACAATTTAGAGTTTCTTGATGTCTGTGTTAGCTTCAACTATAATTTTTTTATTCAAAAAGAAAGTGGGAATGAAAGTCAGGTGAATTTGTTATACAAAATCATGTAGAAAGATGAAAAGTGACAGTTAGATCCAACATTTGCAGAAAGTTGAACATATATGCCTTTGCTATGATGATGAATTGCCAGATTGTAGCATATATGATGTTCAAAGTGAACTACCAACAGTTGCAAATTCTATGGTGGCCAACAAAAATGCAAGTCATGATACCATGCTGTTTCATCAAATCTGTGAAATAATTAGAAGATTTCTTTTGCAGTAAATTAACGAACTTGTATGACCCTATTCTATGTCAGATTTCATTGATAGATGAAAAAATATTGATATGGCCTAAAAGTGTGGTGGCTCTGATAAAAGTTGTATAACAAGGATTTCTCGACTTAAACTGCTACACCTTAAATTTTCATTTTCTATTTTGGCAACAAACAAAGGTTCATATGGAAAACTCTTCTTGATGGAGCAAAGCTATATATCAAGCCTTCCTATGCTTAGCAAGTTCCATTTAGAAAAGGCTCCCTCTTCCTAGTTATTGAAAGGACCATCACCAATATTCTTAAGTTGTATTGTATCAGCAGTTAAAGTATCTCTTATTCATATAAGTTAGCAGCAAGCTGAGCATAATCCTTGCAAGGAAGATAGAAAAGAGAAGAAAAAATACCATCATCTATGGCAGTTGGTTTATTTGGGAGCTCTTTAAAACAAAAATCTCAACAGCATTGAGGATTGGAGGAAGCTTAGTTCCCTCAGCTGCAGATATTGAAAAGTGAACCCGCTCTCCACTAATTGGCGGATCATTTTGGACTACAGTTTGTGGTTTTAGATAATCCAGTTTAACAGATTCTGTCAGGTAGCAGTTGCCATTTAAATTAATTTTCAATTCCCTCTGCTTTCCAGCTTCAAGCTACTCAATCTCAACAAAGTGAAAGTAAGCATAGCATTTTGAAAGAGAATCCGGTGGACTCCAGTATAAGCTCAAGGGAATGCTTGAGTTCTGTGTTTTGGCAGCAGTCCTCAATACTAATTCTGGTAATTTATAAGGATTCTCACTGCTCTGACTGTATAAATGGTTGCGTCTGTGGTATCTGGGATTCAATTAAATAGGATAGGGTTCCAAATGCGATCATAGGCATCATTTGGATACCTGAAAAAAAACAAAAAGAAAGAGAAGAAGAAGAAGAGAGAGAGAGATAATATTCATCTTCTGGATGAAACTGGAACAACTTTATATATTATTTATATGAGTAGGCATTCAAGTGCTTTTGTAGTTGATAAACATGAACAAGGTAACTAGAAACTTAAAATACTGTTGTCATGGAAAAAAAATTTATGAAATGCATCAGGGTGGTGAACATGAACAAGGTAACTAGAAACATTTTTTTCCTTTTCTTTTAGATAATTCAATAGTAACAATGGTGAGTTCACTTTTCTTAACATATAAGTTTGAGAAGATATAACTGATATATGATAATCCTGAGTGGTGTAATAGATCATAAAATGTTAGGGACACAATAATTATCTTCATATGCAATGGAATAAGTTCTAGCCATGCCATTGAAGATGAATATTCTGTGGAAGACAAAAGTTCCGTTGTAAAAATATAGGAAAAATGAAGATGAAGCAAATATGAGATGCAGGAAATTGTTGATATAATTTATTTTTAGCTCAGGAAGGTATAAAAGATTCACCTGACGCTAAAGTCAGAACTGCTCCTGCCAATGTCATATCCCCTTATTTTTGTTAGTACCCTGCCCTGAGTTTGATAAATGGAATTGTCCAAATGCCGCAGTTCCAATGCTGAAATGAAGGGTACCCCGCTGCCAGTGTTTACTAGACACACGTCTATGTAATCCGTCAAGGGAACGTGAATAATGTCATAATAATAACCATATGCACCAGAATTTGTTAAATTCACTGTTGTCCATTCATTGACTCCAAGATGTAGGTCAAATATTGGTTTCTGGTTTTCACCATCGTAATTCCCATATACGAATCTTGCCCTCATCAAATAATTATTGTTTTTGCCTTGCTCTGGTCTCAAGGTGTAACAATTCCTTGTTCCTTGGGGAAAACTTCTGAAGTTCTTTTGTGACCGTGGAAGATCTTCAGGTGAATCAGGCGATACCGTCTTAACTATTCCAGTATCTATCAATTCTTTATCTGGTGTGTAAGGGATTTCGGTTTCCTCGTCAATGTAATCTTCATTGCTACCACAATCAATGCTAATGAATCCTTGAAATTTTGAAAAAGAAATAAATTGACATAAACAATCAATATGGTCTCAAATAAGGTACCAATGAGTTTCAGAACACCCCATCTTTTTCAGTGATAAAACTGGCACCAAAATTCCTAAGACACAAATTTTCAAAATAGCTTAAGCTCCAAACATAGTTGAGTCAATGTTGTTGCAACACCTACCTTTCTGTGACCTTGGAAACTCCCATGCTAAGACAAAACTGTATATGTATGTGAAAAGCAAAAAGTTGGTTTTGGTTTGTTTAAAGTTTCAGATTATTAAAATATACCCAACATCAAAGCATGCAAAATTTTTAGCTTTTCATTTAAATATTCTTTTTATTACATAAAGGTGAGGAAATACTGAGCATATGGGAGAGGCTGAAACCGTGAGTGTGATTTGTGTAATTAAAATAGTCTTTTTTTGCATATAACTCTCAGCTACAGTGAGCTGCTCTCTCTCTAGCAGCCCACTGTAGCAAAAAGTCAATATATTATATCAATAAGTTATTTTAACAACCTTGCTGTATAGGTATTTTTAGTGTTTGAGTTGCTAAAATGATTATTTAGTCATTTTAGCAACCTTATTGCGAGTGCTCTAACTAGATACGTTTGCTCTAGCTAACATTAGTGTGCCGTGTTAGCATCCCGACTCCACTAGTGCTTATCATTGCCACATCAGAATGTCATGTTATCCTTCTAGGCCTCTCATATCATGCCACATGTCACCAATTGATTCACCACATCAGCCATATCCAAGTCAGCTACATGCCAGTGCCACTTACATTAGCACCTTCCCCTACAACGTCTACAAACTCATTTACGGAGCTAACTCGACTTGACCATAACCAACTTTGACTCAAATTCGACACTCCAATCCAATCCGCGAGTCAAGTCTTATTTTTGGCTGTTGGGTAGTGTTAACGGGCACCTTGCGGTGCTAGTTAAGAAACAACTTTATTTCAATAAAGTCAACTTTTTGTTAAATTTCTGACTGATTTTATAAGATGTAAAACCAAGAAAGCTAACTTTTGAGTTTTACTTGTCATTTCAGTATTAGTTTCAGTTATTTTATCAATTTATACTAATTTTTTATTAAGTAAACTCCACAATAAATCATCCTTAACGGATACCTTACGGTGCCGGTTAATATTTGCCTTAGTGGTTTTGTTGAATCAATTTAATTGAACCAAACCATTGACCAAAATTTCCATATTGTTGACCCACTCCTTTGACCGTTGACATTGACTTTGATCAAAATGTTCAACTTTGATCAAAATGTTAAAACTTTCCAACAATGCCTATTTTTCTCAATTTATTTAACATGCTATCATAGTATCTTTACCAATCCTGAACATTAGATTTGGGACCAATTAAAACTAATATCAATACTTTCTATAAGTCTAAGGATTTAATCTAATTTAACGTATAATAATAATCATTTACGTGGGTTTTAATCAGCTCAACTTGTAAAGTTTTGATGGTTGTATAAGAGATCTAGGGTTCAATCCCTACTTACACCAAAAACTGATTGGTGTCTTAGTTTGGTGATAAAAGAGCTATTATCAGGAGCGAACGCCATAAGTCGAAACTCTCTCTCTCCAAAAAAAAAAAAAAAGTCATTTCCCATTATTAATGATGTGCCAAAAACCTTTTTCTCTCATGTGATCAAAGAGATTAAATTTTATGTTTACATGATCTAATAAAATATTGTCACGTCAAACTATTTAAAATAAAAGTATAGAAAGTATTACAAAAAGGCGAAAATACATTATTAGTCCCTAAAGTTTACCTAGTAAGTGTTTTTAATTCCTAAAGTTTCACATGAGTGCTATTAGTCTCTGAAGTTTAAAAAATGACCTCAATTGGTCATTCCATCAATTTCTATTAAATTTTATTGCTTATGTGTCTATTAAAATAGTGATGTGTTATTTTTTTTTTATTTTTTTATGATGTGGCAACGATTTTTATTATTAACTTATTACATGATGTGGCAAACCCACCACCCATCCCAAGTTCTCTCTTTCGATCCCAATGGCCAGTGCCTCGTGTCCACCATTCACCAGTGCAACAAATTCAACCTCCATGAAACAAACTGAACTTCCGTAAAGAGCAACAAATCCATATTAGACGAAGATCAACCCAAGATCTAAGCTTGAATTACACAACCCATTACAAAACATCTCTTATGAAAACCAATAACCCCAGCTACGGCAAATTAAATCTGGCTATAAATCTTAAAGTGGGTCACTTTGGAAACAAGCTCATCCATAATAAAAAAATTTGGGTCTGTTAGAGAACAGGTTTAAGCTCACAAAACCTCAAAAACACAAGAGGCGATTTAAAATATGGACTAAATTGGAATCTAGGGTATTCATTTGATTGCTTTTCATGGCCATTGAGTTTGTTTGAGGTCGTTGCTGATGTTGGTGATGAGGAGGAGGGGTTGGGAGCAGAACCAAGAAGAGGGAGTGAAGTACTGACCGGAGCCATCTGTGGCGTTTGAGACAAATGCAGACTTGAGGCCGATAAAGAAAAATTTAGGATGACAGAGAGCACGGGAGATTGCTGACATGTAATTTGTTAATAATAAAAATTGTTGCCACATCATTAAAAAAATTGACACATTACAACTCGGGAATTCAAGGTAACTAATTTTGTTTTTCTAACCATCTAGTTAGTAGGCCATTGTTTGAAACTAAATAAATTTCTAACATCTCAAGCCTTAGAGGCTCGATTTTCAGCTTATAAACCGAGCCTTAGAGGCTTGGTTTTCATGCTCTTAGGCTTCGTGACGTGGCTGATTGTACACATGGAAATCGAGTCTCATAGACTCGATTTTTATAGATGACTCTCAGCTGCCTGATATTTGTGCTACAAGATGCTACATAGATGCCACATTGAAATTGAGTTTTAGAGACTCGGTTTGCTAAAAGTGAAACCGAGTCTCAGAAACTCGATTTTTAAATTATGGTTAAGAACTACTCCACTTGGCAATCATGTCTGGGTCCCTATATCAGATCTAATTTTTTGTCTGGGTCTCACGAGTCTCATACACACATTTAGCAATAATCAGACAAACACTCCTTGTAGTCTTCTCCTCTTTCACTCCTCCTCTCACTCATACAATCTCAGCACATTTGCACATCCAAAATGTCAGGTAAGGGTCTGTTGATTAGTTAGTGTATATAGTGTAGGATTTTGCTAGTGTTAGTGTATATAGTGTTAAGATATATTTGTATCATGGGTATGTATTTTTTGTTTGGTTTTGATATTTCTCTTTAGTTTTTGTTTTGTGCCCTTTCTCTATGTCTCTAGCAGTTAAAATCACATAGTCAATCCCAGTTGTTATTGATGATTAAACTATGTCTCTATGTCTGCTTACAACCAATTCATGAAGTAAGAGGAAGTGTCCCTTTTGTGCGTGTGTTACTGATGATTTTGCCACTTCTCATAGCTACTAGTACTGCTAGTAAAATATTAATGTTTCGAAAATGCTAAAATTTCTATTAGTTTTATTACAAAGTGCCTATTAATCGATATGGTTAAAAATGTAGTTAATACTACATCAATTGTATAATAAATAAAGTTTTTAACTTTCTTTTTTCTTTTGTTCAAAAATTCACACAATTTGTAAATATTATATAATAAAAGGATTGTGTGTATTACACATAAACTTACCTTATAGCAGGATCAAAAACTTACCATTATGATTAACTATCTCTCAACCCCTTCATCTAGTAGAAAACTTGAGTAAAATAGATTATAGAAAGAATCAATAGATTCAATATCCTAATCAGCTTGTACAATACTAATATTAATATCCCCCCATTTGGTCACCTTACCATCTGTAGCACCCAACAAATTATAAATAGAATTATCATCCTTATCCTCAGCTATCAAAAGCAAACCAGAAACTAACTCTGTTAAGGCACTCCCTCCAAACCACTCATCATGTCAACCTTCTATGTTAGTGTCTTAAATCACAATTCTAACCAAACATATTACAGGACAGTTTCTGAGGAAACCGAACTATTTGGTAGCATCTTCATAACAGCCCCTGCAACTCAAACTATTTGCAGGGATTTCGCAGAGCTTGCATATTTGAAATGTATCTACAACTCAAAAATTCAATTAATAAAGCAATACAAGAAGGCAGTTGGGTTCAGTGCAGGCTTAAACCTAACTAGCTCCAAAAAGGGCCTTATTTTACAATACTTCAAAAGGAAAATTCCATGCATTAAAAACAAGGGGCAAAGTTTAAGTAGCCATGATATAGAACCAGTTATTCTGTAATGATGCATATCTTACAACAAAATGCCGATATCATGCATTCAGGATTCAGGATAAAAACAAGGTTGCGTAAATTCAAGGCAGCATAACCCCCATGGTGATGAAGTCCTAGGCTTTCTACGAAGAGGTTATGTCTTCATCAGCGTTCTCATATATCCATTCCTCCAGATCTCTTCCTAGGGTAACTTAACATTTTAACTAGTTCAACAGTCACCTATTTCACATTATAACGAAAACAATTTCTACGATTTCTAGAGTATGTGTTGTTAAGGTTATTTTATTAATTCAACAATTAAAATACTTCGCAGAACTCCAATCATCAGTTTCATTGTATTACCAAAATAACTGCTTATAGTCTTGTGGCCAATGAGCTTTGGCTCAAATGGCATTTCCTCCTCTTGCAATAATGGGTGAAGGGTGAGGTTGTAGTTTCAAAACCCATGGGGTGCATGGGTAACTTATCAACTTGGGGGAACAAAAAAAAAAAAAAAAAAAACAAACAAACAAACAAACAAAACCCAGCTTGTAGTCTTTTTATGTGCGTGTGAAGAGAAATGATAACCCACAGGCTACAAAGAGTGCTTAAAAAGGAATGGTTTCAGCAACAAGCTCACTTGGACAGATATACTGGCAAAATAACATGATTTGTATCGTGCTTTAGTACTTCTGGTACTACATAACTTCCCCCCTCCTTCAGCATCCTACTCCGCCTTCAAATTGACATTAGTATTACTTGACGCAGCCAACAAAGAGTTCCAAGAAAAACCATTATTAATAATTATTATGAGTCCTAGTCTTTCTAGGAAATGGTAATTTAGGAGGTTTAGTCCTTCGATGAATATTATTGCAATAGCCTAAGTATTCAATAAATGATAGAAATATAAACATTGAATTCAATACATTTCAACCCTTCATTTTAATCTTAAAGGGTGTGTTTGCATTCTTTTTCCTAAGCGTGATTGGTTTGCCTACAATTTATCTTACGTTGTGTCTTTTTCTATTCACTATTTTCACACCAAGTAGCCATCAAATGGGGGTATCACTACAAAGCCCCTGTTTGGGTAGTCTATCCCTAGCTAGTCCATCAAAGCACCAATGGTTATTTGGCAGAAATTGGTCTGATTCCTTCAAAGAATCCCTCTTCAGGCTCACATTTGTTGGTTACCTATGTAGGACAGATTAATTACCAAGGATAGACTAGCAAAATGGGGTGGTTATGTATTGGAAAGGCAAGAGCTTGCTTGCTATGTCTTCTAGGCTGGGGCTTAGTGCTGTGATTTTTCATGTATACAGGCAAAGAAATGCAATCCTGCTTGGGAATAAAGTCAGCTCAGAGGAGCAGCTCGTTGCTGTCATTCGAAAGAATGTGAAAGCCAGAATTCAATTCAAGGGCCCTTCCCTAATTCTAGAAATCTGCAGATTTGCAATGGATGGTAAACTCCATCACAATTAATGATGTAGGATTTGCTAAACACATACGAAATGACTTCATTTTAATTTGTAATGTATACGATGATGATTCCCATGTAATATAATGACACTAAACTCTAAGTGGAAGACAATTGTATGTAGCAATTGAAATTTCATGGGATTTCAAAATAGCCTTAATGAATGAACAAAAAAAACTAAAAAAGAACTAAACAAACAAAGTGAGGGACTGAAACTTCAACACAATCACATGACAGAAAGTTTTATGAAGCAGAGATTTTTATTACCACAATAGCAACCGGTAACAATGGCCAGATTTGTAGCATAAGTAGCACAAATAATTGCTAGACCATGAACGTTTCAATGCTTTGACACCAATCCAACTCCTCCACCAACAATCCCAGCCTAAATCCAAAAAAAAAAAAAACAGGTCAATTTCTCAAATTGTCAACACCAAATAAATTTCTTTACTTTGAGCCTCACTCCCCAAACCCAACTGAACTATAGCAAATTGGTTTAGAAATAATGGGTTTCAATTATTTTCAAGTAAATAGAAACATAAAACTTTAAATTCAATACCTACACTCCCTTTACTCTCTGAAACTCACTCCCCAAACCCAACTGAACCCAGTATAGCAAATTAAATCCTCATCAAATATAAACAAACCAAGAAACATAATCCGATTCCACAGCAAATAGAAACAAACCTAGAAACCCAGAGACATAATTCGATCTCAAAAAACAACAAAGCTTCGATCTTTTTTAACAGTTCTATTAGAAATTCAAAATAGAAACCAAAATAGAAAAAAAAAAACAAATTGAAACCAAAGTTTCTTTGATTTTTCCTACTGTTTCCCAGCAACCAAACGGTGAAAGTGAAACACACTTTGAAGCAACTCACCTTTTATTTTAGTTTTGAGAAACCGCGTAGATTGAGGAACTCAAAGCTCTGTGAGTAAGAGTGGAGACTTTTTCAAACCTCTGTACACCTCGTTGTGCTTTATCAAATCTTTCGTGCTAGGTGATGAATGTCAAATGGACTGAGTGAGAGAAGAGGGTGATCGGCGAAGTGATGAATGTTTGACGGAGTGGGAGAAGAGAGTGAGTTAGAGATGCGCTGAAGTGTGAGAGGGAGAGGGTGAGACTAGTCTAGTTTGTGTGACAGAGACGGTGAGTGAGAGAGTGGATACTTTAAGAGTGAGGCATTAATTTTAAAAAAACCCCTATTTGAAACTGAGTCTCTAAGACTCGGTTTCTCAGTCTTCCACGTGGTTCAACCACGTCACAGCCAGATTGCCACGTGGGAAATCGAGTTTTAGAGACTCGATTTCCACGTGGCGTCCATGTAGACCTCTTGCCACGTTAGGTTTGATCAAAACATAAAAACCGAGTCTTAAAGACTCGATTTATAGGTCCAAAATCGAGTCTTTAAGACTTGAGATGTTACTTAGTAATATACTTAGCGAACCAGACCTACTAACTAAATGGTTAGGAAATTATGGCTAATTACCCATTTCGTCCTTACAACTCCACTAACAAAAGTTGAAGGAGGGACTAACAATGCTTATTTTATAAACTCTAGGGACCAACAATACTCACTTGAAAGTTCAAGGACCAAAAGCACTCAGCAGGTAAACTTTAGTAACTAACATTATATTTTCACCTTACAAAAACCTATTTCCTATATAATAATCAAATTTCATATAAAAGAATAAATAAATTCAAAAGATGCCGCTAAGCTCGTTGTGACTTGTGTGAAAGGCTACACTGGATGCCCTAAGCTTACTATACATATACTCCCTCTCCCGACTTTGTCCCCTTAATTTGAAATTTGTCTATTATATGGTTTTAATTAAATATTATAATTTAAAAAAAAAATTAAGATTTGTTTGGATATCGCTTATTTTGATAAAATTAAAAACTTATTACTAAAAGTACTGTAGATAAAGATAAAAGTTATACTCCCTCTCCCGACTTTATCCCCTTAATTTGAAATTTGTCTATTATATGGTTTTAATTAAATATTATAATTTTTTTAAAAAAAAATTAAGGGCCTGTTTGGATACAGCTTATTTTGATAAAATTGAAAACTTATTACTGAAAATACTATAGATAAAGGTAAAAGTTAGCTGAAATAATACAGTAGGGCTATGAATAGTACCAAAAAGTGCAATAAGGTCCATGAATAGTAACAAAAATAAGCTGAATAGTAAAATAATTTTCATTTTTTATTGGTATCCAAATGGAGGCTAAATATTATAAATCTAAATGAGTATTAAATATTAAATTATTAAAAATTTTAATTGAGTGGCTTTTTTTTTTATTACTTTTTTTATAGCTAATTTTGACTGATACTTTACACATAGTCAAATCTAGAAAATAAAATGTCAGCCGTGAAACAGCTAATTCAAGTGAATTCTTGAAATCGAGACAAAATTATAATAATAAGTCACTGTTGGCATTGGTTCATATGCTTGGATCCAATAGGCGTCCCCTTGTAAAGCCCAATATTAAAGGAAATCTGGAGTCCACCCAACAGAAAGAGATAGATGCTGACGCTCTCCAGAAGAACTTTA
The DNA here is from genome assembly GCF_932294415.1 of Quercus robur. NCBI lineage: Eukaryota > Viridiplantae > Streptophyta > Magnoliopsida > Fagales > Fagaceae > Quercus > Quercus robur. The sequence continues at coordinate 17,442,992 of NC_065538.1, read as the reverse complement.
TTTAAAAAAAAATAAAAAATAAAAATTAAAAAAAAAAAACAACTATATTCATTCTATATCAATATATTTCTATTGCCTTTCTATCAAAAAAATAAAAAAGAAAATGTCGCAGCCACTTATCCAAACGGTGCTGTGTTATCAAGACTCACACATGTGGCATTAAATAATGAAGGAAATGGGTTACGAGATCATATCTATCCCGAGTAATGCTACAGTTATAAATTATTTTACAATATTTTTACAAAATATTGATGTGACCAACATTTTATTGGTTTTTATCTAGGTCCACAATTAATATCACTTTTTTCATTTATCAATAATCACTCATCACATCAGTAGTTTGTAAAATTTTTTGTAAAATAGTTTGTATCTTTAGTATAATTCATCTATCCTAGACCTGCTTGACTCGGTCAAACTATCTAACTAGTGGTGGCCTGATCCAAAACCCATTCAATTCAATAAGAGTGGTGGTTAACAATGGATGTGCAACTTCAATAATTCCATCGGGTTGAGTGGTGGGTCTCACTCTCAAAAAATTGGTCAAATTGATCTAATCACCCCTATCAACTCTGTTAAGATCTCCATTGTCTATGACAAAAATCATTGTTGTCTATTGGTGGAGATCTCAAGATCTCCGATGAAGATTTTCTGCCTCTCTCCATTTCAATCGAAACTGACTTGACTAGATTGAATCTGATTTGATTTGATCCGATGATGCTCTTTGGTCAATGACAGGCCCCCATTCTATTACCCAACAGGATTTGGTCGGGTCTAGATTGAGCCCAAACCCACTAGCAGCTCTACACGTTACTCAGGGTGGTCATCTCAGGGTGGTCATATGACCACCCTGAATTGATTTTTTTATTTTTATTTTTTGTTAATACCTTAAAATTTTTGAATTTTAAATTAATATGGGTGTTGACCATCCGAGAAAAAAATCTTGACTACCCTAAAAAAATTCTTGAACACCCTAAATAAAAATTTGAGTTCATTAAAAATAAAGTTTGATCACTCCAAAATTTTGGTCCGTTGAAGGTTGAACCAAAGAATTTCAAAAAATGCAATTTTTACAATATTTTCACAATAATTTCACAAATAAATCTTAAGTAGTAAGTTGTTACTGGCTGTTATTGGTGGACAAAAAAATGATTTTTGTGGTAGGTTCAATTAGAACTAGTAAAAATAGCTCATCTATGATTTATTATAAAAATGTTGCAAACATAACACTTTTCAAAAATTTCCCAAACAAATACAATTTAGCCTAAAAACCCAAATCAAATGTTTGATTGTGGTATTTAAATTGTATTCTCAAAAGACACACCTTTTCAAATGGCTAGTCTATTAGTGTTTATTTTAGTCTAGTTGAATCTGTTGGATTTATGTGATATATTTTGTACATATGCATATGCACTAAATTAAGTAATGCCTGAATACTTTATTGAATATGATTAATATAACAGTTGAATGCCTAAATTGAATATATTGAATGAACTTATAGTTTACCCTTTATTATTTTGCACTATGAATAAATTTCTTATAAAGAAATCACTTGTATTGTAAGATTAATATTCTAAGCAAAACTGTATTGACTTTAATAATTTTCTTTCATATCATAGGCTATGAGAAAATGTCTCATCTTTTCATCCTATTGATTAGGTTGAAATAAGAAGAGCATATTTACAAAGAGGTTTTTGTCAACTTCTTGGCCATGATTTCCCTAAAAAAGAAATTAATGGAGCATTGTGTTGATTTAATACTAATTAGTTTAAAGAATACAAAAATTGGTTGGAATAGATCATTAAAAAAAAAGATGATGTCTTTTGTTTATATTGTTACTTATTAGGCGAGATGTTCGTAATTGGATGGGATATCAGTAGTTTAATGATTGTTTAGTTGTATACATTGAAAATGATGTAGTTGATAGAATTGATAACGAAACTATCATACATCAATTTCAAAATATGAAACTCGTAGAATAGAATTTTAAAGATCTATGTATTTGCACTTTTTTTGTGATATCAATATATTCAAATTTTATTTTATTAAATTTTGTTTAATTTAAGTTTTTTAATGACCACCTTGAGAAAAATTCCTAGAGCCACCACTGCCTAAACCCGATTTGACCTAACCCATGTATACCCCTAGACTGTAAAGATTCATTCTCTCAATTGTAAATATTAATAGAAAACTAGATTTCTTCATAAATTTAGATTCTTTGTAGAGAGAAGGTAAATACCATATTTTTTACTCTTGAGAAACTGAATAATTATTATAAGAAATGACTTTAGCAAAGAAGATTGTTAGGCAGCTTAAGGCATAGGCCCATAGGGGCAATGAATTTGAAGGGAAGAAGCCATGGAATTCACCCAAATTATTATTCAGAGTATATTTTTGCTTGATCAATCAATGAGACAATGTTCAAGTCTCTACTTTTTTATATATAAAAAAACTATAAATTGATAGTTAATATGGGCGTCAAAAAGATGGATTCTCAAAGATAACTCACAAAATCAAGTTTCTGGCCTTACAACTAATTTGTATGAACTAAGAATGAAATGATCCACAATAGGAAACTTGAACAAGAACTTGATTTGAATAATGCTAGTTTTATATTAATAAAGAACTTAAAAATAAGCTTGTCGAGGATAAAAACTTCTAAAAGCAAAGGTACATTCAATCTATGATATTTCTCTCTACATTCGCAAACTTATCATATTGCATACAAAGAACACTTGACTTCTAATCTTTGTTTGATAACTACCTAAGATGGGGCCATAAGCCTTATAGCTCAATTGACGCTTTCTAGTGAAGATGTCTAGGTTCTAATGCCCCCTCCCCAAACTACCAAATATCCCCCCCCCCCCCACCCCCCCCCCCCCCCCCAAAAAAAATCTACCTACTATGAGGCACAATATTTGATTCATACTCCAAATGGGTCATTTTGAACGGAATGTTTGAAGTTGTTAAATTACCCTCAATTGCCATCCTTTGAGTTCTTTCTTGAGCCATCTCTAGAGCCAAACATTCCTTAAGTTCTGCCAACACATGAATCATGTCTAGCCTTTGGATAGCATATGATGGTATGCATGACATTGCTATCTCTATTTCTTTCTAGGCAAAACTGGTGTTGAATTCTCTTTCTAATCTTGGATCAACAATGTTTTGAACATCACCCCTTTCAATCAAAGGATTAACCTAGTCAAGTATGTGATTGTTTTTCATAGGGCCTCTTACTATTGCAGTGCGGCCTGTGATTAGCTCAAACAAAATAATCCCAAAGCTATAGACATTGCTTTTCTTATTAAAGTTTCCAGATGCTTGAAATCTGCATGTAAAACATATGTGGATAGATAAATACAAGAAACTCATAGGTTGATTTAATTCTGCTAGCTATTACTTTCATTATATCCTATCGTAGTTGCACTTAGTGATTAAATGATTGATTGCTTGGACCTTAAATAAGCATCCTAATGCTCTATATAACACTCCCATTGGTGAAGAAAGGGAGTTGTGCATCAAAATTATTATAGTACCCTGATGCTTTATATAACTCCTATCGGTGAAGAAAGTGAGCTGTGCATCAAAATTATAAAACTATGTACTTGTAAAAACTGCAAAGTTTTGAAATTTTGTTCAATTAATTGAAATTTGTGAATTTTATAGTGTTTGGATGCATTGGGTACTTGGAAATCAATGTTTGATCTTTAAAGGCAGAAAATATTTTTAATTAGTGGAAAATTTTATGATAACAGGCTTAGTGTGTTGCAGATTCCACTAGAACATATATACATGACACTTAAATTCACCCTTAACTCCAATTATATATATGAATTTCAAATCAATAGGTCTCAAAACTTATGCAGGATCAACGTATCCCAACGTGCCAGCTGGGCGAGTTGACACATGAGAGTCATTTTCCGTTGTGAAGGCTCTAGACAAACCAAAATCAGCTATCTTGGCTTGCATGTGTTCATTTAATAAAATGTTGGAAGGTTTCAAATCTCTATGGATTATAGGTGGCTTGCAACTATTATGTAGATACTCCAACCTTGCAACTCCACCAATATACCATTGGTAACTTATTCTTAATATATTTATAACTGAAATACAACAATATTGAAGATGAATAATCATGTAATTGATTTGTTTACAAACCATGTGCTGCATCCACTGCAATATGAAGTCTCTCATTCCAAGTTAAGACATTTCTGTTTGTCACTGCAGCCAAAACATTATCAGTTTATCTCTTTAAGTTGGGATGTTATAAAAGATATCTCTGATTTCACAATATTGTGAGAAAATTAGTAATATTTGTGAGTTTTTAGTCAAACTACACATCCCTAATCCTAATTATATGAAATAGAAATTGTACTTTTTTATATATTAAGCTTAGATTGGCTTGGTGGTACCTCACATTTCCTCTTTCTGGTTTGTTTTTATTGTTCTTATGCTTTTTATTGGTGTATCGTGAAAATATTTCCTGGGCCTTTGGATAGTTGTCATGCCCACATTCTAATATGCTTAGATAGTACCATAGGTTCTTCACTAAGGGGCAGGACATAGTTACAGTTTCATAGGCAGTATGCATTGTATTTCATGATAAAATCAAGCAAAATGAGACTACCCACTCGAAAAAACTTGATACGCATCTGGTATGAGCAGCACATGTTAGGTGCCCTGCTCTCACTAGAAGCCAACATTCTTTTGATTTGACAAAGGTAACTAATCGCGGAAAAGACTGTACAGATTCTAATATGCTTAGCTAGCACTATAGGTGCAGTTATGGAGCCTTGCCCTAAACTAAATCATGCTTTTAATTTGACCAAGCCACAAAGTTAACTTATTGTGGGTCATATGATGAAGAGCCTTCAGACACAAATGGTAAATGGTAAATACCTGATAAATGCCGGTGCAGATTGCCATTAGCCATGTACTCATATATAAGTGCCTTCTTTTCACCCTCATCACAGTATCCAACAAGAGAAACCAAGTTTCTATGATGGACTATCATTAAGAGTTGTGCCTATTTCAAACCAATGCTCCAATTTAATCAAATGAAAGTATTTTAGCTGCATGCCTCATGCAATCTTAATTTCAAATTAAATTAACATTTTTAAGTAGTCAAAAAGATTGGCTGCTATGTTCAATCTAACCTCTGCTCGAAATTCCTTATAGCCTTGGTTTGATGAAGTAGAGAGCAACTTAACAGCAACTTGAGTTTCATCTCTCAGTTTGCCAAGGTACACTTTTCCAAATCCTCCTTCTCCAATGATGGTTTTGACGTTATTAGTTATGCTCACAACCTCTGAGTAGCTATAATGTTGATTCTTTGATTTGATGTTGGATTTGGTGACCATATCTACTGCAAGGAAGATTTTCACAATTGTAAAATGCAAAATCTATTAAATAAATTTCAAGGCTTGCGTGGGAATATGTAGATTTTATGCTCTAAATCTCTCATGTTTGTGTACTCGAATCGATTTCATCTCACACAACATTTTTGAGGATTAAATCTAGGGTCCACTATTCTAGACAGAATGAAAATAAACTCTTGGGCTTGTGCCACCAAATCCATCTGCAGCTACATTTAGCTGACTTTATTTACAGTTTCTCCATAATATTTTGTTAGTGGTAAAGCTAGAGGAGGTCCTGGATTGCATGCTCATCTATGTGTTGTGCTTAAGGTAGAGTTGTCCAAATTTATATGGTCAGCATGGGCTCAAGATTGTATGAAGTGATCTGCCCAAATTTGATTGCCTTCTCAATCTGAATTCCAAGAATTTTAGATGACTGGAACAAGACCTTTACAAAACCACAAGAGATTGGGTTGACATGGTTAATAATCTCTGTGGCTCAGTGACTGGATTGTTATCATTTATTTGGCAATGTTAGGTGAATATAGGTACGGACTTGGTGTGTGGTGGTATGTATAGGAACTTGGTGGTGTCGTGAAAGAAATAGTCAATTGTTTATTTGTTTTTTAACTACTTTTTTTTTGTGTATCTTGAGATCTCATATGACTATTAGAAATCTTGCCAACTTGCCCATGGTCCCATGGATGTGATTAATACTGCAATTAATATTGTCATTTTGGTTGAGCAAAAAAGGGTATCACCACAGTCCCAGGATGGCAATCCTGAGAAAAATACATCCCATTGACATCATAAAGTTAGGTAAAGCACAACTGAAACATGACTCGAGCATGATTCATATACGTGCATTGCATGAAGAGAATGAGCACATTTACCACTCAGATATTGAATGGTACATGGATGGATTTTTATCGAATGCATTATATTCTGTCTTGATTGTGTGGTTTGTCGCAATCGCCACTGGTGAAAACTAATAATATTCTCAGCATTTCTATTCAATTTCTATAATTGATTTTCATAACTGTCTAAATAGCTTTGGTGTATCACAGGAAAAATAGGACTAGTTGGGACTGGGTGCTACATCTCCTGTAAACAACCTCACTTCAGTGAATTGTGATAACAATTACTGAACCAAAAAATAAAGAAAGACGTACCTCCTTGTCTTTTCCTTCTACAGATAGCTAGAGCACTAAAGATGAACAGAAGAACCAGGACTGCTGCAATAGACGATGCAATGATTGGAATAACATATTCCTTTTTCTTTTTTCTCTTGCATGGAACTGACATACAAAGATCTGGATTTTCGCCAACACTTGCATAAAATGCATCAAGGTAATAAGCCGGTAAGTTATTAAACATAGATAGATGGTGCTTCCATCATGCAATACAAATTGATGTCAGAAATATAGAAGACATCTGATTTTACATATCAGTGAACAACGTATACTTTTTCTTGCATTTGGAAAAGAGAGAGAAAACATGAGAAGGTAAAAAAATGAAATTAGAGTTACTAAGTAAATAAAAATGTTGGAGGGAGGAAGTTAAGCAAACCTTAAGATTAATTTCCCATCCCTAAACTTTTGCAGAAGAGCCTCAAGAACTGAACCTGTGAGCTTGTTCCCATTTACATTACTGCAAAGATATTATTATGCAGATCACCTCAATTTTCTTACCTTGAATTTATGTTTGCTATACCAAGATCAATGCTCAAAAACTTACAAGGTGTTCAAATTCGGTAGTAGTGCCAAAAATTCTGGCAGAGGCCCGGTTAAGTCATTGTATGACAAATCCCTGGAAAAGAGTTAGCAAGATCCACAGATGTTAAGCTAAACAATTTTTTTATTTATTTTTTGACAACCTAATGTTCAACCGCAGGACTTGCATAGAGCATTTTCCAGTTAAAAATTCCTGGGATCAAATCCCACACATACACTCTCCGAGCATTAACACCTTCTGCAATTAAGGGATCCATAATCTCAAGCTAGCAGATGGTGTTACTGGACCTGCCGGCTGCTGGTGTCTAGCTATCACTATTCTATAGCAACTGAAAGATAAATATCAATCACAATTCAGATTAAGACTCACAAGGACTGCATTGCTTTGAGATTGAAGAATGAAATTGCAATCTCCCCTGTCATATTGCTTGAGCTCAAGTTCCTGCTTGTCATTATGAAAGAAGGAAAAATTGTTACCATTCTTTAAAAGATAATTTGCAATTCAAACAAAGTTATTCTCATTTTGTGAAAGTGACGTGTTTGAGCATTCCGTCGAAATGAATAAATCAAATATCAGAAGGAATGACATAACATTTTTTTATAGCATAAGAAAGGAGTCTGTTCCATTGTCACATTTCCTAAAATGATGCATCATCATATCAGTAAATATGAGGGTCCATTTGATGTGTGTACAAGTTGAGGATTTTTTCACATTAGACAATATATTGATTGAAATTTCACAGCGTTTCAACACAAGTTTTGATGGTTTGGAAGTGCACTTACAATGAGATGATCCTTGGATGATGGTTGTCATTGCAGTTCAAACCATCCCATAAGTATTCACTTGGGACACATGGATCGCCTTGCCAGTTTCTAGTAACATTGTACATTTTCTTGATGTCCATGATAGCTTCAAATATAATTTTTTTTTTAAATTCAAAAAGAGAGTGGGAGAGAAAGGTAGGTGAATTTAAAATACAAAATCATACAGAAAGATGAAAAGTGACAGCTAGATCCAACGTTTGCAGAAGTTGAGCGCCTATGCCTTTACTATAATAAATAATTGCCAAAATGTAGCATATATGATGTTCAAAGTGAACTACCAACAGTTGCAAATTCTAAGGTGGTCAGCAACAATGCAAGTCATAATACCATGCCATTTCATCAAATCTATGAAATAATTTGAAAATTTCTTTTGCAGTTAATTAATGAAATTGCGTGATCCTATTCTAATTTGGATTGGACAGTTAAAATGGCATGGGAGTAACACATATTTCATTGATGGATGCAAAACTATTGACATGGCCTAAAAGTGCGGTGGCTCTGATAAAACTTTTCATTTTCTATTTTGGAAAAAACAAAGACTCATCTGGCAAACACTTCTTGATGGAGCAAAGCTCTATATTGAGCCTTCCTATGCTTAGGAAGTATCATCGCATATGCTAATGGCAACTTGAACTAGAATGTTCCATTAGAAAAGGCCCACTTCTTAACCACTGAAACACCCATCACCAATGTTCTAAAGTTTTGTTGTATCAGCAATTGTAGTATCTCTTCTTTATATTAGTTAGCAACAAACTGAGCGTAATCTGTCCTCTTAAGAAAGATAAAAAAGAGAAGAAAGCATACCATCATCTATGGAACTTGTTTTATCTGGGAGCTCTATTGACTGAAAAACCTCAAGAGCATTGAGGATTGGAGGAAGCTTAGTTCCCTTAGCTGCCTGTATTGAAAAGCTAATCTGCTTTCCACTAATTGGTGGATCATTTTGGACTATGGTTCTCGGGTTCAGATAATCAAGTTTGACAGATTCAATCAGATTGCATTCATCATTCAAATTAATTGTCAATTCCCTCTGCTGGGCAGCTTTAAGCTTCTCAATCTCAGCAAAGTGAAAATAAACATAATATTTTGAAAGAGAATCTGGTGGACTCAAGTATAAGCTTAGGGGAGTGCTAGCGTTATGTGTTTTGACAGCAGTCTTCAAAACTAAATCTGGTAAGTTATAAGGGTTATCATTGCTCGAAGAATAAACGGTTGAGTTTGTGGCAATTGGAATCCAATTGTCAAATAGTAAAGGGCCCCAGATGCGATCATAGACATCATTTGGATACCTAATTGAAATAAAATAAATAAATAATTCAGACTGCCAGAATAAGATGATACTGGAACAACGTGATATATTATTTATATGCATACGCATTCAAGTGCTTTTATAGTTGATGAACATAAACTGCAAAGTTAAAATACTGTTGTCGTGGAAAAAATTAATGAAATGCAGCAAGGTGGTGAGCTCACTTATCTTAACATACAAGTTTGAGAGCATATAACAGTAAATATGATAATCCTAAGTGGTGTAAGAGTTATCTTAAAATAAAAGGCAACCAATAATATTCTTCATATGCAAGCCATCCTAATGAGGATGGAATATACAGTGTCAGAAAGCAGTTCCTTCTGTAAGAAGTAATTATTTTGAGCTCAGAATGGTGTAACTGACTCACCTGAATGCATTTTCAGAACTGTTACTGCCAATATCATATCCCCATACATTCAGAAATGATCCACCAAGTATCTATTCCAGTATCTATCAAGTCTTTATCTGACTTGTAAGGAATTCCAGTTTCCTCGTCAATGTAATCTTCATCGCTGCCACAGTCAATGCTAATGAAACCTTGAAATTTTGCAAAAAGAAAGAGCAAATTAGACATAAGCAATCAATATGGTTTTCCAGAGTTTAAGCACACTTTTTAAGAAGAGACCCCAGCCTTATCTCTCTCTCTTTTTATTTGTTGCTTTCCTTCTATTTTAGGATTGCATCATCATAGCAAGAAGCGCCCGAGACACCAACGATGAGCAATTGATAGAGATTCTTCCATTGTATTTTATTAGCTTAATTTATATAGCATCCCCATTCACAATTGATAGATACTCTTTGTTTTGTACTAATATGCTACAAATTAAATGAATATTAAAAGCTAAATAAATTACACTTTTCTAACCTAATTTTTCACCCTATTTATGTCCTCTCTAATTTTGAGGGAATTACAACAATATTCAACACGCCGACAATCGGTCACATGCAAAACATGTGACCCGTGGGCAGTTTCTCACTAGGTTGTAACTTTTTTTTTTTCTTTTGTAAAATTTTTAAAAAAAAGATTGCAATCTTCTCAAAAAAATAAAATAAAAATAAAAATCAATCTCTTAGCAAAAAGTACTAAAAAGATGTTTTATTTCATTACAAACCAGTTAAAAAAGGGTTTGGCTTACCTTCAGTTTTTAACTGGAATCTTCTTTTATTTTAATGAGAAACTATTACATCATTCACTAACTAAATAAAATATAGAGATTAAAACTCATTACCATTTATTATTATAAATTTTTTTAACTATAATCTCCTTTTATTTTAATGAGAAACTACTATATCATTCCACTGCTTGTCTTTCGTTGATAACCTCTCTTTGATATTCTTCATAGAAGGAGATACATAGATCAACTATATATAGCTGTATTGAGTCTTGCAGCACAAATAATAATATTATTTTCCTTTAACTGCAACTCAATTCTCAACTATTTATCAATACAATTATATTAATGAATTTAGGTGGAAAATATACAATCACTTAAAAAAAAATTATCTCATATAAGTTGATTTTGATCCTATTTATGAAAGGGTTAAGTGCTCTAAGGGCATCGGATAAATATTAATAAATGTTTAATTATAATGTGCACTACTCGAAAATAAAATGTATATATGTGTTAATGATTCATTAGATTACACGTATAAATTAATTGTGGTTAATAGTGTTTTTTTTTAATATATGCAACATATTGATTTTATTTTTTGAAAAGTGTGTATAAAAAATTATTTAATAAATCATTAAATGCATCTTAACTATTGCTTTTAGTGAGTTAACAAAATCCTTTATAACATAAGGGACAACTTGACATTAATTTAACGTTTTGTTTGTTTCAGTTATAATGTTTTCTAAAAAATGAGTCATTTTCCAAAAAGTATTTTCTAGAAAACAATATTATTTTCCTATGTTTGTTGGCAACCTTAAATGAGTTGAAAAATAATCTTCAAACTTCCCATATTTAGCTTGCTATGAGATAGAGTTGTTTTCCAAAAACAATTAGTGGAAAACAATTTATAAAAACAAACCATACTTTTTCTATTGATCAAAGATAGCTTTCCATTGACTCATTTTTTTTTTTTTTTTTTTTTTATGTTACCAAATACTAAAAAAACTAAAAACTATATTTACATAAGATTTTCTATCGAAACAAATAGAACGTAATTGTTTAAAGATTATGTACATCAAATCAAAATAAGATCATAAGATATGGCACAAAGCTACAAAGTATTAATTGGTAAAATTCAGTTGCAGACTTGCATCATTTACTTCTTGTACTTAATTGGCAAAATTTAACTTGGTCTTTTAATTTTCTTTTCTTTTTGGGAGCTATGATGCCGTTTGGATTCAGTGTTTCCGTTGAATCCTGCGTTGCGTTTTTCTCCTTTTTTTTTTTTTTGGAAGGAGACAAAATTTACTGTTCATGAGACAAATGTTATTGTTCACGCACTGCTCCAGTACTGTTCATGCACTATTCATGGACCCACAACCACTTTATTCAGAAAAAATTAAAAATGAGTCCCACAGTACTATTCACATATTTAAAAATTATTTTGCTACAGTATTTTCAATTTCAATTTTCAATTTTAGCAAAATAAACTCAATCCGAATGGACCCTATATCTTATAAATTAATAATACCTATAGATTAATGTACGGGCAAAAGTACAATTTCTATGGCTGGAGTACCACTTCTGTACGTGGCCGAGTCAGGCCAAATTCAAATACGGGCTGAAAGTATTTAACTGACGACGGTGAAGCCCAGACTCAAATCAAATATTGTAACCCAAAAAAATTGGTCCATAAGAGCGGGGCTCCAATTGAGAATGTTAGATGCCAAATACGAATAATTGGTTCTATGGATTAATTGCCCTCTTGCTTGCACTTCTCCCACTGTAATGGAATCGGGCTTTGTGTGTGAACTGTGAATTGGACACAAGCTGAACCCAATAACGTGTCCAATTAGGCAACGAACTCGAATTTCTAATAATCAATTAATTATGTTACCTTCGGCTGCTATGAGCCACATACGCTGTAAACAACCAGTAGGTTTTTTTTTTTTTTTTTTTAATTATATATTTTTAATTTAATTTTATCAAATCAATAGTTATAATGTTTTGTCAGAGACGACAAGAGCTGCATGATGACCTATAATGCTTTTAATCAACCAGTCTTTCTCCTTCTCTGAATTGAGCTATAAGGCTCTTAGTACCCATTTAGTTTCAGTGTCTGTGTGTCTGTATTTTTATTTTTAGCGTTTTTCTCTTTTTTTTTTAGCCCGCATTTGATGATTTTTCTACAGTAAACAGTGCATTCATGCACTGTTTACAGACCTGTAAATTTCACTTTGCAGTCACTTTTTCATTAAAAATGAATCACACGATACTATTCACACATTTAAAAATTATTTTGCTACAGTATTTTCAGTTTTTAGTTTCAACAAAATAAACTATATCCAAACGGCCCATAATCAGCCGGTCTTTCTTCTTTTCTGAACTTCTCTGACAGAGAAGGCAACTAGTTTGAGAAAAAATAAAAATATCACTTGGGAAAAACTTAACACCACGGGTCAATGCTGATCAACAACCGATTTACAGTCTGTTGTTCTTTCTGCTGGGATGGATTTTCAATCATGGTCACAGATGGACCAATCATATATAGCTACAATTGTTGTAGATCAATGCTTCCATAGCTGCCGTTGTGGATATATATATCTTCCATAGCTACAATTTTGGCTTATAATTATAGCTTACAAACTTGTTTAATTACGATCATATTCGGACGACTCAAAGAGAAAAGAGTCAAAAGGAAAAAACCAATTCAGAAATACGGTCACCAAGGGGTTTTTTTTTTTTTTTTTTTTAAACTGAAATCTCTTAGTAATTCTAAGCAAAAGATACCTAGTATTCGAAACTCCCTCCTCCAACAATTGAATTATCTGAAGAAAAGGAAAAAAAAAAAAAAAAGGCTATCATTTGAGAAAGGAAAAAGAGACATTACATTAATTTGTGACTACGGATATAGCACAGGAAGATTAAAATAGAATAATAAAGAAAAAAAAAACATTTTTTAATATAAAAAAGAAAAAACTACTCTTCCCAAAATTTTCTTTTTAAAAGTCCAAATACCAATACTTTTTCCATCTTCCATAAAAGTGATGTCAAAATTTTCTTAAAATGAATTATTAACCATTACCCTAAGGGCACCAATTAGAATGACTCAAAGAAAAATTACTCTTCCCCAAATACCATAACTTTTTCTTTAACTAACTTTGAAAAATAAGTGAGTTTCAATTAGTTCAACTGATTAAGTCTCTAATGATTGAATAAAATATCTGGAATTCAATACTCGCCTATACCAAAAACTGATTGGTGTCTTGTGTCTTGTTCTGATGATAAATAGTTATTATTAGGAGCGAATGCCATAAATTGAAACTTTAAAAAAAAAAAAAATTACAAAAAAAAAAGTTCATTCTTGCTAAAAGCTTTGTAGGTCAATTTATTGAAACCTTTTGATGTTTCAAAATGAGATATTTAGGATTCAAATCATTCTTTCCCCCTTATAACTAAAGATGCATTGGTGTAAAAATTTAAAAAGAGAACAAAGTTTAGGAAAATTTTAGATAGCTGAATCAAGTCCAAGGGGGATTGCTACACTTCGCACACTCGATACATGCATCATTTATTATAGTTAGATCAAATTTTGCTACGTATGATGAGTCCTTTGTTCTTATCCATTGGCAAAAGGGGCTTAAGCGTTTAAGACCATAGGTTAAGCCCCCAAAGCTTCCAATTAAATGAATGATGTTGCCATTGATGGCAATATGCATACCATTGATTGGAATCACATCAACATGATAAATAAAATTTTCAATTATAATTTTATTCTGTGTTAGAAAGTTAACACATTAGTTCTGTAAGGCATAATTCAAAAATATATTAACAATTTTTAAAAGTTTATATGTTAAATTACATTGTGCTAATAATAATGAAATATTGAAATTTCATTTTTAACGGTAGTTCTCATGATTTGTAATATTTTACATATAAAATTTGTTTATTGACAAACAAATATAATCAATTATAAAAAGATTATAGTGTTTCTTGAAGATCCAAAGCTGAATTAAGAACAACTTCATTACATGCTCACTAAATTGATGATTTAATTCTTGTAATTGAGAATTTATTGGAACATATGAAATATCAAATTGATAAAGATGTTTAATTATAAAGTCATATTATTGATGAAAAAAAAAAAAAAAAAAACGATTCTTTAGGTGGATTTAAACAGCAAAGCAAGACCCAAATCCTAAAAGTCCCAAGTTTCTAACTTTGGCTTTGGGTATCAAGAACAAACAACCAACATATTATTCCAAATAGATAATCATAACTCACAATTCATTTGCATTATCTTTCAAAGGTTATTTATTTATTTTTATAAGAAATTTGTTTTTGTTTTATTAGTACAAATAAAAAATATATATATTTGGAGGGCCGCTACCAACACATTCAGATTTGCTGCATCATGATCCATGTTAGCCTTTCTCAGCAAATATATGCTCATGCTAGTATGTGCTTATAGGAGGATGAATGAGCTACTTATACGAGGATGAATGATACAAGGCAGATCGATTTTCTACCATCTTTATTGTTAAAGGATAGGGTATTCCTAATTCCTCTAAATGAATTCGAAGGGAAGTTTCTCCAACTCATTATTTGGTAACTCAGAATATCTATTGTAGGAATGATAGGCCCAGTAGTACATATTGGGCCGTGGGCCATATCCGAGGACACCTAGTAGTTTGAGGACAGGTAAATGTTATCGCAGAAGTCCACTTTAGTGAATGAAGAAAGGGGTCTAGTCATGAAGGTTCAGGAAGGTAGTTCAAGGAGGAGTGCCCCCTCGGCTAAGCAAAGTAGAGGTTAGAAGTTGTGGTCTGCTATTAAGAGCAACACTCCGGAGGATTTTATTGATAAGGATAAACATCATGAAAGCATAGGACAAAGGAAAGCTAAGAAATATCTAAGAGAAACCTGCTACCACCATATTGAATGCTCTGCAACTAACTCTCTGACCACATTAATGTGGAAGTGATACCTGAACAGTGATTTTTAGCCTTACAGCTATTCCCAGAGATTTCATGAAAGTGCTAATGGGACAAGGATCAAAACCAACTACTTAACCTACACGTGGATGGTGGATATGAAAGAAATAGGATAGTATAAAAGAGAAGGAAGCCCCTGAAGGAGGGGGATCGGAAAATTGATAGAAAAACATTGTAGCAATAAGAACTGGACTTGTAATCAAATTTAAAAGAAATATATACAAGAACTAATCTACTCGAATTGTGCCGATGATGATTTTCTTTGGATAAAAACAATTTATCTTTGCTTTCTTGTCATCTGGACACTATAATTGTTATCCAATTCATTAGAGCCTAGTTTTCTAATACACTCTCTACAAATTCATTGTATTAGGCTCTTTAGGCCTAGATCCTTCTATCTTTTGGGCTTAGGAACCAAAATCTGCCCTTACATCTATGATGATTGTTCTTAATCTATATTAAACTCCAAACATAATATCATTCAATTTAAATGGACTGAATTTTAATTTGTTGATTTCTTTTCAAACTATAGGATTTAAAATTAAATTTTGTACTAAAAAAAAAAAAAAAAACCACCTTTAATTGTTTATATTTACTTTAGAGAACATCCAACTAGTGCATCATTGATATATGATTTTATCAATGGAAAAGTTAAGTTACAAAATTAGTTGTAGTCTAAGGCTACAACCTTACTCAATAAAAGAAATACTATTACATATTTTGAAAATCTAACCGTTGAATTGCATGTTCTTTATGCTCTTAATATACATGTCAAATTCTTTATCAATCGAATATTATTTACTACATGACTTATAAGTTTATATTTTATGCATAATTTTGAAATACAAAAACTTATAATTTAAATAATTTATTGATAACATAACTATTGATCTTTAATTTTTTTAGAAATTTACAAGCGTGGAGGATATAAGAAGAAGATGTAATCTAATGGTGGATTTGTCAAAATTCACATCCAATAAAAGATATTGAGTCAAGTTGTAGCCATAGGTTATAACTAATTTTATAGCTAAACTTTGTCATTTATCAATAGGCACCTAGTACATAATGGATTGGAAAAATTTTCCTCCAAACTAGTTTGGTATTAAATTTTTTTCCTTTTTAAATTACCATGTAATAAATTGGAAAATCTTTCCTCCAAACTAACTCTATCCAAAGAAAATTATTATCTAATTAGCAAAAAGTTTGCCTACAAATTAGTTTGTAGGCAATGGCTTCAAACTCCCATTAAAAAAATTAATATGGCTATATATTTTAAAAATCTAACCATTAGATTGCATGTTTGAAAATAAATGTCAAGTTTCATTCAAATTGGATGTTATTTAATATTCGATTCATAAACTTAATTATTTTTTATGCAAAACTTAATGCTATAAAAACTTAAAATTTAAACATATAATTGATATATATGACTAATGATCTTCAATTTTCTTGAAATTTTGCAAGAAAGAAGAATATAATAAGAAAATGTTATCTAATAGTAGATTTGTCAAAATTCATATCAACTAAAAATATATGTAGAGAGTTTGTAGTCATTGCCTACAAATCATCCAATTATAATTCATAATCTTCTTCATTTTTTTTTTTTTAAGATATAAAAAAAATAAAAAAAACCTTTTGTCTCTTTTTTTTTTTTTTTTTTTTTTTTTTGGGAGAGAAAACCGTACTCATTGGTATGTATTATTAAACTAGAAAATCTAAAAGAAAAATGAAGAACAGATAGTGGAACATCCTCCATCCAAACCGTCAAAGGAAAAGAAAGTCTAACTCTTTATGCTAAAACATGGACTATAGAATTGCCTACCTCCTTACATGAGAGTAGGAGTGGGAATGATGCAAACCCGAAATAGACCTAAAGTCTTTTACAAGATGACCTATGCTCAAGAGGGAGGAATTTCCATCAGCAAGGGCTTTTATAATACATTTTGAGTCACCGCCAACGTCTCCAAGGTTTCCACCAATAATGGTTGAGCTATCTTCTTAAATAAGGCAACCATAATTTCCTTGTTTTCATTTCGAATTACCACATTAATCCCTGCCTCGCTTGATTCCACAAACATAACCCTATCAAAATTTGCCTTCACTTTAGGAGCATCTAGAGGCTTCCACTTGGACCTTGCTCGGCTCGGCCAATGAACGTGAACCCAAGTCTTTCTCTTATACTCAGATAGAAGATTAAGCATATATTCTAGAATTTTATGGGAAGGTAAACAAGGTTCATTACTTCTGATTTTGTTTCGTCGACACCATACTGAACAGGCCACCCTTGCGAATAATTCCAGCTTGGGAAGTTGTGTATCCACCACTGAAACAAAGGCCCTAAGGGGAGTGAAGATAAGGATTATCAATTTTCACCTAGCAGAAAGATTTCATTACAGTGATTTTATGGTCACTTCATTACAGTGATTTTATGGTCACTATAATCCTCAATGTCTTCTACGGGGAGGTAAACAAAGTTCATTACTTCTGATTTTATTTCGTCAACACCACATTGACCAGGCCACCATCGCAAATAATTCCTGCTTGCGAGGTTGCGTATCCACCACTAAAACAACGTTCGAAATGGAGTGAAGATGAGGATGATCAATTTTCACCCAGTCAAAAGATTTCATTATAGTGATTTTATGGTCACTATAATCCTTAATGTCATTCTTATTGAAAATGATTGCTGTTTTTTCTCTATTTATGGTCACTATAATCCTCATCATTTGGGAGATCATTGTTATGAAATTTTAAAGTACTCGCAACGGTATAAACCGTACCGAAGTATAGTTTAACAAGAACAAGGTCGAACCCACAGGAACTTGAATGAACGTAGAAAAATTAATCAAATCCTAACCAAATTAATTATAATCTAGTTTAATAAAAATTGGTTTTTTTTTTTTAAAAAAATTAAATAAACTAAACAAATAATTAAACTAAGCAAAGATATAATATAAAGCATAAAAGAGATGTAAACAATCTAGATAAATGGCCTGTTTGGATGTTAAAAAAAGGAGGGAGAGTAGAGTAGAGGGAAGGAGAGTAGTTCAATTACCTTGCTTGGGAGTTTTTTAAGGAAGGAGGGGGAGGGATTTGGAGGGGTTTCAACTACCTCCAACCCCTCATTTTTAATTCCTCCAAATTGGAGAGATTTGGAGGGAGAGTAGAGCACATAAATTATTAAATATGTAAATTACCTAATTTACCCTTATTATATTAAAAAAATTACAAGGCATTTTAACTTTAAAAAAAAAACACTGTAACCACAATCTCTCTCAGCTCTCTCAGCCAAAAATTTCTCTCAAGCTCTCTCAGTTCTCTCAGCTCTGTAACCCACGATTTTCTCTCAAGCTCTCTCAACTTACGCTGGCTCTCTCTTTCTCTCACGACTTCTTCACTCTTGGACTATCTTTCACTCTTCTCCCACACGCCTAGCATTCTCTCACAAAGGTAAACTCTGTTTGAATTTCTGTTTCATGGGTTTCTTAAGTTGAATCAAATAAGTATGTTCTTAAAATTGTGATTTTATTGAGTAATTTCTTATTAATTGTGATTTTATGCGGTAATAACATGTTATTTGTGGGTGAGTTTCTGATCTGAAGGCTTTTTTTCTTAAATTTTAAAATTTCAAAGTATTGCTCATAACGTGTTTGATAAAGTGCTTGAGTGAGTCTAGATTGTGAACTTGCATAAATTTGTATATTTTGGCTATGAATCTGTGTTTCTTGTTTATTTTTATTGGGTAATTTCTTGTTTTTTGTGCATGGGTTTCTGATTTGGGTAATTTCTTGTTTTGTTTTTGTTTTTGTTTTGTTTTTTTTTTTTTTTTTTTTTTTTTTTTTTTTTGTTTTTTTTTTGTGAATGGGTTTCTGTTTTGGCTCCTCCTAAGCCCCAACCAAAATTGTACTCTCTCAGCTTTTTGATGTTCAAGTTTGAACTGGAAAATGGATCTGATTTATGTTTTTGGCATTTGGGTTTTGAGAAAACTGTTAGCTTTTAGCTTGAAATCGTGTTTGCTTTCATTTTTCCCTGTTGTTTGGTTGCTGAGAAAATAATGATGTCTGGTCCTTAAAAATGTCTCCCCGAGAAGAACTCTGGTTCTTGCAATTAGTGCTGCCACTGAGGAACATAGAAAAAAAAAAACCGAAATCGAATAATGAAGACAGTCAAAAGAAGCATAGGATTGATAAGGGAAAATCTATTCTTAGTTCTTCTAAGAAACGTAAATCCAAAGCAAATACTGCCAGCCCTGTAACTAGTAAATCATGGCAGAAGTGTAAGTCTATCAACCATAAGGTTTCCACAGCTTTATTATCTATCTTTTCCAGAAAAGATTAGAAACCCCTGGACACTTGAAAGCATGGAGAATAAAAATGGTAGTTGCTGCAATTTTTCTGTTGTTTTTGTCTTTGAATATGATTAGTAAATATATTTATTTTGATGCAGAAGCTTCCTCAGGAAGCAACAAACCTATCACATGAGTTAAACAAAAAAGGTCATGTTGATGAAACAGTAATCTGTGGAGAAAGTGTTGCCACTGAGACTCTGCAGGTAAATGAATCTCTTCAGCACAAAGTTTGTTAGATTTCTTGTATTAGCGTCTTAAATATAGGCTATGCGGGTCAATTGTGAATATCATGACATATTTTTGTATTTCTTATATGTCTACATGCAGGTTGATCAGGTTCTGGGGTGTCGAGTTCAAGGCAATTACACGGGCCTTTCACGTCACTTATCTGTGAATGTAGCTGATGACCTATGTTCTAAGGACTTACTAATTTCAGAAAATCAAAACAGACTCTCAGAAGAAAATTCTGCTTGCGATACTGATTTAGATGTAGGAGCTGCTGAAAATCATATTGAGGGTTGTCAGAATATTGATAAGAGTTTTGACAGGGAAGAAAGCATGAAGAATGAAATGAGAGTGGATAAAATATGTGCTGATTTTTTGGCTAGATTAGGATTACTGCTTGACAGTGAGTTTGTTGTGTTTTCTAGTCCACCTGTGGATTTAACTAGCTTGTTGGAGGCTGATGCCGTTGGGCTGTCTGTAAGTAGGCTCTGTCTTGCCCCTGTGTTTGCTGTTTAGTTTGTTAATGAATTTCCCTTTCAACCAAAAAAAAAAAAAAGAAAGTGGATAAAATACATGCATACAAAAGATCTGCAACCAAAGAATGTAAAAAAGGAAATGCCATGGATCTTTTAAGAAAAGATATCAAGGATTCAGATTCTTGTGCTATGAATGGTAAAGATCAAGATGAATCTGCTGTAACTACAGAGAATTTTGAAAAGGCAAATGAAAGAATGGTTACGGAGGAGAATACTGATGTCAGTTTGAGAAATCAAGATATTGATGAAGTTCCAAAAATTTATGAAACAGATGTCTCTAATGAAACCAAAGACGATAAAGAAGTGGATTTAGAAATGGGAATGAGAAGCTCTGCAGAAAACAAAATTCAGGAAGCCACCTTGGCTGAATCTGCTTGTGTTGATGGAGAGAAGGTATCTTATGAGTTTTTAGTTAAGTGGGTTGGAAAGTCTCATATTCATAATAGTTGGATTTCTGAATCCGAGCTCAAAGTTCTGGCAAAGAGGAAACTTGACAATTATGTCAGTTAGGCAAGTAATGTTCCAAGACAATTTCATCTTCTAAAAACCTTTTCAATTGATCATTGAACTGTAAACTCTTGGGATTAATTTTTCTTTGGCACCAACTTGTGTTTATTTTTAGTTTTTCTTTCTAAAACAAGTCTATTGGCAATTACAGATACGGTCATAGCTCATTGTAACACTGTCCTTTTTTATGTGGCTTGAAAACTTTGTTTGCTTACATTCATTTTTATGCTTTTCACTTCTTAGTTGTCTGGCATGATG
The DNA here is from genome assembly GCF_932294415.1 of Quercus robur. Lineage (NCBI taxonomy): Eukaryota > Viridiplantae > Streptophyta > Magnoliopsida > Fagales > Fagaceae > Quercus > Quercus robur. Next base: position 17,421,791 of record NC_065538.1, on the reverse strand, counting down.
CAATGTCATATGAGGCCTTTGATTCAAAAATTGGTTGTACTACCAATGCTACTGCAGCCTGTAGGTCATACTATGCTCCTCCCATGTGGCTTTGTTGAAATTGAGTTTAGCTATGATGAGAGAGAGGATGAGAGTGAGAGAGGCTGTGACCATGAGCTCCTGCACTAGCTCCATGGGGTTCAAACTTCGAAGAAAGTTACAAGTTACAACACAGAGTCAGAGAGATGTTCAGACTTAAAAAGAAAGTGCGTTGTCAATTAAATTCACGTACTAAGAAAAAAAATATATATTAAAAATAATAATAATAAATGAAAGAAACACTCAAAATTTCAATATTTTGTTGATTTTTTCAGTAAACAAACAAACCAAACATTTTTTTCTTATTTTAATTATTATCAATTAAAGATGGTTTTTTTTAGTATAATAAAAAAGTAGAAAAAATATTTAATCATAGACTAATGTTGATTATTTAATTCACATAAAAAAAATTATCAAAAAAAAAAAATTCTAACAAATTAATCATAGACCAGTGTTGCAAGTCCATTTTTAAATAGGGGTAAATTTGTCTATTTTAATCATTTCCTCTCCTCTCCATCCTAATTTTTAAAACATCCAAACAAGGGGAAGGGTTAATTACTCCCTTCCCCCTTACTAATTTTAAAAACATCCAAACAAGGTAGAGAGGAATCATTCCCCTCTACTCTCCTCCCTACTACTCTCCTCCCCTCTACTCCCCTCTACTCTCCTCCCTCTCTAAACTTCCAAACAGGCCAAAAGAGTTAAGGTTTTGGAATCCACCTTGTTAATTCTTATCATCATATATTCAAAATCATTAATTTTTCCCAACCATTACATGATAATCTAGAAATCAATCTTGCTACCATGGAGAATATTATCATTAAAACTTCTATTTAAATATCTAAAGCATGCTCTTCTTTGGTTCCTTGGTATAAAATCAAATCATCAATTGTATCTGTAGTTAAATAAATCACAAGAGATATCCAATTTTAAAATCAAGAAATAATAAACCAAGCATTCAATTAATTAAGACAAATCATAAATCATGAGGAAAACATGATTAAACTTATATCTAGAATCTCATCTTAGTCAATTGATATGAAGCAAAAACAATTTAAATCATTAAAAAACAAATATTGTGGAAAAAATCAAATCACATAAATAATACTAATAATCCTTAACAAGGTTTCATCTTCAACCCTAATTATAAATTTAGCTAATCGTGATAATTGAAATAAAATACAAGAATAAAATACTAAACATTAAACTAAACAAATAAAATAAAATAGAAAATAATCACAATGCTGTCATGGAGAAAAGCCACATGCGGGCCCCAGCATTAGCCTCACTTTTCTGTTTGCTCATATTTATATCACACAAAGACGCGCACTTCAAAGAGAAGCCGCCTGACTCTATGAAAATTCCTAATACAAGTGAAACTAGGATGGTAAGCCACACGTTATGCTTTAAGTTGTGCCCAACTGAAACCGAAGACTAGCCCAAGAGTGTTTGTGTTTCAATAAGAAATAGAGAGGCCCACCAACAATTAACAAATGTTCATTTAAACCTCAAGCCCATGTATCTCTTCCACGTGAATAAGCTCCCTATCTATTAGTTCTTTTCTTTGCTCCTTCACGTATCTCCATGTCCTTCTTTTCATGTTGGCTTTGAATCAATAAGCCTGGACCTCTTTTCTTTAATTTTCTTTCTACTTGCTTAGCACGTCATGCTTTTATTTTCTTTACTTCATGCCCTCCAGGTCCTTCAGGTTGGGTTAGCAACTGACTGAGCCCCACTTAGCATGTAAACCCTTATCACCTATTAAACAAAGATAATATATAATTAGTCGCAAAATAGCTTAAAAGTATGGCAAAAAAAATGCAAATATGAGAGTATTTTATTATATATGTTTCATGCACATCAATCATCCTCACTAAAACATTAGAAAATCACTATAATCTATGTCATTCTTAAAATTTATTGATAACCACATCATCTAACCTAATTAATTTGAGATAATATATATATATATATATATACTTTCTACTTTCTTTCTCTCTCATTCTTACTGAAAATGACTGTTGTTTTCCCTCTATTTATGGTCACTATAATCATCATCATCTGGGAGATCATCCTCACTAAAACATTCTATGACATTCTTAAAATCAATACCTAATTAATTTGAGATAATATATATATATATACTTTCTACTTTCTTTCTCTCTCATTCTTACTGAAAATGACTGTTGTTTTCCCTCTATTTATGGTCACTATAATCATCATCATCTGGGAGATCATCCTCACTAAAACATTCTATGACATTCTTAAAATTTATTGATAACCGCATTATCTAACCTAATTAATTTGAGAGAATATTATATTATTTTCTTTTCTACTTTCTTTATCTCTTTTAATTAATTCATCCTTAGCCTTCACAAGTGTCCATTCTTAATATTCTTAGGTTGAACCTGACACCTCTCCCTTGTTAAGCACTATGGCTAACACCGTGACCAACATACCAGGTAAGCTCCTTATGAGCTAATAATAAGTATTATTAAATTTATATTAGATTTACATGATTTATAGTTTCTGAACTTCCATATCACCTTTATCTTAATGTATTAAATATTACTAAATTTGTTTTCATTGCTAAATTAACTTGTGATTTAAGAATAATACCTTTGCGTAGGAATTTACTACTTATGACTTTATTTTAAGAGTGATTTTTATTTAATCAAAATAATTTCTACTTAAAGGATTGTATAATATATTTATTCATGCTTATTTATACTATACCTTTTTCTATTAACCTTATAATGTACTATTTTATGTTAACCTTATAATATCATGAAAATTTATTTGAAAGTTTGTTTCAATTTTTTAGATATTTTAGTCAATTTTGCTAATATTTACAAATTATTACCTTTATTTTATTTTAATTAATTACTAAATTAATTATGACATCATCATGATTTGACCTCAATCAACTTCAGTCTAACTTTAAAAATCTTGAACCTCTCCTTTTGCTGGTTCTTTGAATGGCCTGTTTGAAAACCATGGGTCACATCCCCTAACCACATCCCACATCCGCCTGTCAATTTGCTTCAGCTTTAAATTTGTCAATTATGAAAAATAGACCAATAAAATACATATATAAGGATGGTTGGATCAATAAGAAAATATATAAATAGAACTTCCCCATGCCAAACCTTATTGATGTGTGGGAACACGTTTTTGGGTAAAAATGCCACCATGGCATGTGGGCTGTGGCTCACTTTTCAGATATTACAAATGAGTGTGAAGAGCAAGAGCCAAGAGGCAATTTTTGGGTTTGTTTTTTTTCTTGTTCGATAGTGTCTCAATAGGACCATCTCAAACATTCTTAGCGCTTATACCGCATCACATGACTGTTATATTTTCCAAGTTTCAAATATTAAGCTTGGAAGCAATTTGGAAGAATAAAATGAAAACGAATGTGTGGAGATATGTTGGCCGGCTTCATCATCATCAAGACCATTCTTGTGCACTCATTCGTCGACGTGTTTCTTGAAAGTGCTATGAATATATACAAAAAGATCCAAACTTATTTTGAATATGGCTTCAAAAGGATGAAAGAAGGATATCAATGTTTTAAGTCGCAATATGGTGAAAGAAGGATTTCTTTTCGGATCAATTTCTAATGTTTTGGTTGCAAGCTAAGGACAATACAGTTCTATATGGATGTTATATTTAATAGTAAGTAGGTTGAAATGGGTTGTGTCACATTCATGTCAACCTAACACCACCCATTTATTAATCATGTCATGTGGGTTGGATTGTGTCAACCCGTCCCATTAACAGGTTGAATTAGGGTTGAATAGTCATGACATGATTATTAAATGAGTTGGGTTTAGATTGAGCCATTTAGTCAAATACCCTTACTTTGACATAACACAAACAAGACACGCTAACCTGAATTGACACCCCTACCTGACACCATGCAATACATTCCATCTTGATAGTTGTCATGTACCCCCGGGACATCAAGTACCCTTCCTGACACCTAATATGTGAGAGTCACTAAATAACCAGGGAGCCGACATGTACCCCCCTATTGTTCGGTACCATACTTGAAGATTTGCAATGCAACCTACCTAGTGTCTACACTTCCAGCATGCTGTGGTAACAAACGAGCAAGATCTAACAAATGGTCCTTTACACTTGGCTCTCAAACTCTAGCATGTTCTCCACTCCACTATCACCATAAGGAAATAACATGCACACATCTTTTTACATGTTCATATCTTCCAAGTATTGGAAGTCAAACTTGAAGATCTCTGGACATTAACTCCATACACTCCCTATAAGGGATAAGCGTACATTCACGGGAGCTTGGTCAACTCTACACCACTATATAAGCAACAAGCCTCCTCTTCTCCAAGGCACGCCAAATTTCTTATCTCTCATACTTTTGGAGTTATTGGAAATCGTTGAGTCACTAACTTAATTTTCAGAGGGTCTTTGGCCAGCACCCTATCGGTGCTCTCTGTAGGTTCTTCATCCTTCATTCTTTAAGTACCCCTCCTATCACTGCATGTTTGGATGATTGGATCATTGATGATTTTTTGTGCATCATCAATGCTAAAAGCTTTAGCTTTTAATAACCTAAAAAACTACTTTATCTATTTTAACACCCCACTTTATAACACACCCAACATCAAATGATCTATTTTCTTACCATTTCTTTTAAATATTTTTTCTTGTTCTTTCTCTATTCTTCCATCTCTCTCTCTTTCTCTCTTTTCTCCATCTCTCTTTCTTTCTCTAAAGAAAGAACAACCATGAACAAACCCACACATTTTTCTTCATAACCTAGCAAACTCACAGCTGCCACCACCACCACTACCACCCACAAATCAAAATCCCGGGCCAAAACCAAATAAAAAAACCACAACCCCCACATCACAACTATCGAACCAACCTAGCCACAACCAACCACCACCACAATCACAACCATCCCACCATAACTTTGATTTAAAATAAAATAAAATAAAAAAAACGCAACAACCACCACCATTACCACAAACCCATCTCAACAACCATCATAAACAGCCACAAAATTGAGCAACCCAACACCCTTACAACCTACCATCGCTACCACAAACATCCATAGCCCACCCATTGCTGCAACAACTGAATTCAGCCAAAGCCAACCAAAATTGAAAAATAACAAGTCTAACCCAGCCACAAATCCATGATGAACGAATCCATGATGAACGAGAGAGGAGATAGAGAGAAGTGAGAGAGAGAAAGCGAGGAGAGGACAATGAGAGAGAAATGGAGAGTTAGAGAAGAAATACGAAGTGAGAGAGAGGAGGCGGAGAGCTTTGGCCATGGGTCTTGGTGGTGGTGGTGGCACTGTTAAGAGAGAGAGAGAGAGAGAGAGAGAGAGAGAGAGAGAGAGTTAGAAAATAGGGAGAGAAAGAGAATGACTAAAAATAATATTTTTTTTTTTTAATTTTACCTTTTAGCTATAGTGAACCTTTTAGCTACAATGAACTGGTATTGATACCATTTTATTGTTGCTAAACATTTTAGCTTTACCACCACCAATGTAGCATGTTTTTAGTGTTTTGGGGTGCTAAAATAGCTTTTTAGCAATTTCAGCACCATCAATGTGAGTGCTTATTGTTATTCTTTACTCATGGTGGTAGTATAAAGGAAGTAATTTATGAGAGAGAGAAGAATCCAGCTATAGATAGTTTAATGGCTTAATGCCTTATTCACTAATTACTAGAATCTTGACATGGCCACAAGTGGTCTTTAACCTTTAGATCAAATATAAATCAATGGTTTAAAAATGTGTAACTCTTACATTCTTTTTAGGATCACCCTGGGGGAGGACAAAATTTTCTATGTTTTTTTATGGACAAATAATATTCCATGTTCAACTTTAGTATTTTCTCTTATCCTTTTTAGGTTTTTGTAATAGCGTACTTGTAACAAATATGAAGTTAGATAATTTGACTGTTGTGATCCATGTGTGACGGAAGTGTTAAATTGAACAAAAATTATAAGAGTTGAGTGATTTTTTTTTAATTCAACAAAAATTATAAGAGATGAGTGATTTTTTTTTTTTTTTTTAAATTCAATAGTTGGAGGTGAGCCAATTTGAACCATGAATGTCTCAATTGATTAATATAAGACAGTTGAACACAAACTTGTAGATGTACAATTTTTGGTTAAGTGTTGTCCATATTAATTATATTTACTACTCAATTGAAGTTTGTCCGAAATGTCATCTTCCACCACTAACATGTAACTACCCTTTTTTGAGGCAAAAATTCGTAGAACAACATAATAATGGTGACAAAGGAGATCTAGCAACACAAACAATCCGAGCATAGAATTAATCAATCTTGTCATTTATGGATCTAAGGTTTTTTTACAATTTTAGTATAGACGTGTTTTTAACTTGTTCCTTTAAAAATTAAAAAAAAAAAAAACCTTATTCCTTTAAAATAATTTTATCTCGTCTGTGTCAAATTTTATTTTTATTTTTTCTATTGCTAAATTTACTCGCATAGTCATCATCTCTATCAAACATAAAGTAGAGCAACTCAATTGCTTGGCTGCAGAAGGATTGGAGGAGCACAGAAAATTAGCGGCCGAAACGTAGGCCAACACAATTGTCATGGACCAGCGCTTCCAGAATCACTTATCGCTCTCCCATTAATGAGCACCTTAAATATATAATACAATATACATAAATAAACCATAACTCATTTCAGGAATTAGATTTAAAACGAAAAAAAAAAAAAAAATTACAAGAAACCGAGTCAAACACCAAAAGAGAAAGTGCGAGAGAGACAGACCTCGTGATAGTAGGAGTTGACGGCATATATACAATAAAAATAATAATAATAATAATATAAACTCATTCATAATAAAAATTTTACATCATTGTATCGATATGCCCATCAAAGCAACAGAAATACATCGTACTACATCATTCGTACTTAATTGAAAGAGATACAAAACATTAAACAAGAATAAAAGAAATTCTTGAACTACCAATCTAATTCTAGAAATTTCTCATATGAGCATATCGCATGGAAGGAAAACTTGACCACAAACATTTTGTTTAACAACTACCTAGCAAGGGCAGCAATATCTGATTCAAGCTCTAAGTAGGATGTTTCAAGTGGAATGCTTGAAGGTGCCATATTACGCTCAGTTGCTAGGCTTGCATTAGTCATCTCCAAAGCCAAACATTCTTTTAGTTCTGCTAATACTTGACTGATGTCTGGCCTTTGGCTTGCAATTGGTGGTATGCATGACAAGGCAATCTCCACAGCTTTCCAGGCAGAATTGGTGTGGAATTTTCCTTGTAACCTTGGATCAACAACACTTTGAATATCCCCACTTTCAATTATTGGATAAATCCAGTCAAGTATGTGAGTGTTTTTCTCAGGTCCTCTCATTATTACAGGTCGACCAGTGATTAGTTCAAACAAAACAATACCGAAGCTATAGACATCACTTTTTTTACCAAAGTTTCCAGATGCTTGATATCTGTATGTAAAACACAAGGCAATCGGATCAAGACAAGAAATCCATAGCTTGATTTAATTCAATAGGTTATTACTTCCATTATATCTAGTTGCAGTTGGTGTTTTTATATAGTTGAATTTATAGATATTAGTTTTATATGTATTAGCCCAAGAAGCCCAATTATATTACTCGGCCCTAGATTCTAAACCATATATATACCCTACTGAAAATTCCCTATAGCATAGAATTGGGATTATATTAAAGATTAACTATCATATCAAGGGCTTCTTCTATGGATGTAGGCCGTTAGACCAAACCACGTAATCATTGCATTCTCTCTCTTCTCTTTATACTATTTCTTTCTCTCTTTTTAGATTTTCATAATATCTATCGTGGTATGAGCGCCATAACTCTGATTCTAAAGTGTTGTTGGGCGTTGTAGTGCAATTCTATCTTTCTTCGTGCTCTTGCCTTTGTCTTTTTTGGTCAAGCTCCACAATGCTCTAATCCTCTTTGGAATAGATCAATCATTACCAAAGACATTTTGTTTGTTTGTTTAGACCCCTGTAAACTTAGATTGTTTAACCTAATTAATTAACCAAATTGTTATTTAGGTTTATTATTTAAATCTAGGTTAAACACAAACAATCATATCACTAAGTACAGAAAAGTAAAAAAGACAAGCGATATGATGACTCGAGAAAACCAATAAAACCATCTAGTTTCAAGGTAAAAAATTTGGGGAGGAATTAACCTAGACAATCCTCAAGGCAAAAAATTCGCTATAAAGAATGGAAGTTTTACAATAGATTTTTCCCTAAATCTAATGCTACCTCTTGTCATACTTACTTGACTCGATGCAGCTTTGAATCCAAGGACTTTTCTATCTGAATTTGGTGTGCACAAACACCTCCATTTGTGACTTTGAGATCTTACTTAAAGCTTTAGATCATCAGCAGCAGTTGATCTTGTATGCAGCAACTTATCTCCACTAGTTCTTATGATTGGATCTTCCTTTCGGTAGATGCTTGTTGAGTTAGAAGGTAATAGAACCTCACAGATCTCACAATAGTAACTCATAAAACTTCATAAGACTTTTGAAACTTGAATTAAGGTTTTCCTTTTTATATCTAGCAGTGTTGGACTCAAAACCTAAACGTTTCATGGGCTTTCGAGCCTGATTTAAAATTTGTAGAAAACGAGTTTCGATCAGTCGAATCTGTCTCTCGATTGGTCAAGCCTTGCAATTTTTGAATTCTTCTTTTTGTAGCTTGACTATTCTTGAATCTTGACTTGGATAAACTTGAGCAATGTCTAACATTGTTCTAAAACTTAAATATCTTAAACTAGACATGTTTTTGTACTCAATTTGCCAACATACATAAAATTAAAGCCTAAACATTTATTCCTAAATATTTAGAACCTAACACATTTGATGTCATTAGATGCTGATAGACTGCCATAACACCATTGTTGATATTGGAACCACCTCTGTTTTGCCCACTGCCACTGCCCTTGGGATGCTCCTTCGCTGATGTACTCAACCATGAAAGAATCACGGTCATCGAACGCATCATGCCTTGTTCAAAGTTTTTGCTTTTGCTCTCACACACCCATGCATTACCACATGCCTTTTGGACTCTTCATATGCTAGTGACCTACCTCCACACACCGGCCCTCTATGCCTATGCCATTTATCAACCTCCAAAATGTGCCACATCAGCTCTATGGCCATGTCATCAACCATGTTATGAGTATAAAACTAGGGGCAAAAGAGTAAACTATATGTAGACCTATATATATAAATAATATGTTATATGTTAGGGTTAATTTTAATAACCCAATACATATGTTTTCTCTAAAACAAACCACATTTGCCATGTTAACACCAATGCCACATTAGTTATGCCACGTTAGCATTCATGTGTCACCTCAGCTTCCGCATCAGCCTATCTTCTCAGGTCATCATGCTATGTCAGGAATCTAGTCAAGTTGGGTTGAACTGAATATTTGACCTTACCCAAACTGAACTCGGATCAGTTTGATGGGTGGACTACTTGATCAATTCAAATTTGGATCTTTGAACTAGATTGGATAGTTGAGTTTTGGTTTAAAAAAGACTATGGACTAACTTTGATAGTTGACTTTCAATTTGAGTTTGACTAGTGACCACAGTTGACATTTTACAACCAAATGTGTCCCACTTTGTTTTTTGCTTAGATTCTAATTTTTATTTTTTTAATAACGGGGAACCTCACCAAGGGAGGACCTTTTGGACCTACCACTAGGGAATAAACCATAGATATATGATCCCAACTGCCAGAAATGTGTATCAAGTGATCCAGGGGTACTCCTAGTAAAAATCAAACCTAGGATGTCTGGATTCATAACTCATCCCAAGCCTTCAACCACTGGGCTCACTCTGTTTCCTCATTTGAGGCTCCCAAGCCTCAAATCAGCAAAATAATAATAATGAAATTTGACCTTTTGCTCATTGAGTTCACCATCTATGATATTCATCAACTCATTCACATGCTTCATCACAACACTATTTTGTTGCCAATGGCCCTCAAGCTATAACAGCTCCTCCTTGGTCATTGATGCAGCCTTCTTAGGCCCTTATTGTCTTTTGGCATTCATTAATCGTTGTTGTTTGCTCTCAATTTGCATGTTCATTGTCTGATCCATATGTGATTGTCTTCATGGTCATCTTCAAGGCATCTTTATCTTCACAAGTTACATTCCAAACCCAAGATGACACCTTGAGTTTGAGGGGGGGGTGGGGGGGGGGGGGGAGGGATGGGTTAGAGATATTTATGAGTATTAACCTAAGAGGCCCAATTATCTTACTCAGCCCATGTACGCCTAACCCTAGCTCCTAATCCCTTTATATAGGCTGCTTAGGCTTCACTATAACATAAAATTGAGATTATAGTGAAGAGTCGTCAAGGGCTTTCTTTGTGGACATTGACTGTAAGGCTAAATTACATAATCCTTGTGTTTTCTCTCTCTCTGTGTCTCTCTTCTATCTTTACGCTTTCTTTCTCTCTTCAAAGAATCTATCAGTTGATTACTTTAATTATAAGTAATAGCTTTTGGCATCCTGATGCTTTGACAACTCCCACCAGTGAAAATACTGAGTAATATCACCTTGTAACAATTTTTGTCTGTTCTCAAATCCCATTAGAACATATGTAAAAGATACTTAAATACAATCCAACTCCAACATAAAAAAAGAAAATAAAAAAGTATATCAACCAGTAAGTATAAACACTTACTCTGGATCAAGGTATCCTAATGTGCCAGCTGGGCAAGTTGACACATGAGAGTCACTTTCAGTTGCAAAGATTCTAGACAACCCAAAATCAGCTATCTTGGCTTGCATATGTCCGGTCAATAAAATGTTGGAAGTTTTCAAATCTCTATGAATTATAGGCGGCTTGCAACCATTATGAAGATACTCTAACCCTACAACTCCACCAACAATCCATCATTAAGTCTAAGTAATAATTTATATATAAAAAAAAATCCAAAATGTATTAAAGATCAATAGTAATGTAATCAATTTGTTTGCGAACCATGTGCTGCGTCCACTGCAATATTAAGCCTCTCATTCCAAGTCATCACATTTGTGTTTTTCACTACAGGAAAAATATATGAATATAACTGTCTGTTGGGTTCTATTGGAAAAGGTATTGTTTTGCAAATTCAAGGCATAAGAAATTATAATTGTAAGATGTTCGTCAAACATATGCATTCCTAATCCAAATAGTATGAAATAGCAATAGCAATTCAGTTGTATAAAGCTTATACTAGCTAGTTGGTACCTCACCCATCCCCCCGTTTTGTCTGTTTTAATTGGTCGGATGATCAGAAATTTCAAATTGTTGTATCGTGAAAAGATTAGCTGGACCTTTGATGAATTCTTAGGCATTTTAACCTACCTTCTCTCTCTCTCTCTCTCTCTCTCTCTCTCTCTCTCTCCCCACATCTTAATATGTTTATTTGTTGCATAGGTGTTTCACTATGGGGTGGGGTAAGGCCTAGTTTCATTTTCATAAGAAGTTATCATTTTCACGCTAAGAGCAGGCCAAATGGGACTACCTATTGGAAATTATTTGGCAAGCATTTGATATGAGTAGCATCTTGTTTGGTGGTTTGCTCTTACTAAAAGCCAACCAAGTGCAGTTATGGAACTCAATCCAGGTCTTGCCCTATATTTAAAAATCATGCTTTTGATATGATAAAGGTAACCTATGATGAGTCATAGGAATACAGGATGAAGAGCGCTCTTCATCCTGTATTCCTATGACTCATCATAGGTTAAATGGTAAATACCTGATAAATGCTGGTGCAAATCGCCATTTTCCATATACTCATATAAGAGGGCCTTCTGGTCATCCTCGTCGCAGTATCCAACAAGAGAAACCAAGTTTCTATGATGAACAATCATCAAGAGTTGTACCTATATTTCAAACCAGTTCTTCAGTTAGTTGGATGAAAATCTTTAGTTGCATGTCTCATGTAATTACAGATTCACAGTTTCAATTTAAAAAAAAAAAAAAAAAAAAAAAAAAAAAAAATTCAAGCAATTCAGAAACAGGCTGCAATTTTCTATATTACCTCAACTTGAAATTCCTTATAGCCTTGCTTTGATGAAGGAGAGAGCAATTTAACAGCTACTCGAGCTTCATCTTTCAATTTACCAAGGTACACTTTACCAAATCCTCCTCCTCCAATGATGGTTTCGAAGTTATTAGTAATGCTCATAACCTCAGAGTAGCTATACCGTTGATCCTTTGATCTGATATTGGATTTGGTAACTATACCTACAGCAAGGAAGATTTTCAATAAAACTATCAAAACAATGTTTTAGAGTTGCGTGAGAAAATGCAAAGTCTATGTTCTAAATCTCTTATGTTTGTGTCCTCAAATCTATTTTATCTCACATGTTATTGTTACTAGGATTAAATATGGATTCCACTTATCCTAGGTTGGGGATGCCAGTAAATGCTCACGCTTGTGGCCCCAAATCTATACACAGTAACAGTTTACCATATTTAGGTTAAGGTTTCTCAACATGTATAGCTAGAGGAAGTCTTGAATTGCATGTTTGTCTGCATCTTTTGCATTTTAGCAAGAGTTCCCCATTGAAATTTTGTATTAATTTTTTTCAGAATAATAAATCTTATAATCAAATATTTTTTAATTAGTCACACTATACTCAAACAGAATGCAGAAATGAGTTTTCTACAGAAGAGAAGTTTTATTAGTAATTAGAACATTGCACACAGACACACTTTGTTAAACATATTAATCACTCTTCATTTGCACTATTGCTTTTTATTTCACTTACACATTTTTCCAATTAGTAGGAAGCCTTATATATACCATACAAAAGAGACAGGCTTCCTAAACTTACCAAACTACTTGCAAAAGGTTGAATATTTAAAGATACAAAGTCAACAAAGCAACTATTTCGCATTTAGATAGGGTTGTAAATGAGTCGAGTATTATAGTTCAGAATTGTTAGTTTTATTTTATTCTGAACACATGTCAAGCTTGAGCTCATCAGCAAACTAGATTACATATCCTAGCTTAGTCCATTTTCTTGTCAAACAAGTTTTAACTTGTTCGCGAGTTACTTGATTAATTTGTTCTTTTCCCATATATAATAATTAAAGACCCAAACTAAAATGTTTTATCTCTTCACAAATATATGTTAATAATTAAATTCACCAAACCTATATTGTTAAAACTCTTATATAATTTTTAATACAAAATGGACTATTTATATTCTCAATAAATTATAAATAATAATTTAAGATCTTATAAACTTATTTACAAACTTACTATATCCAATTTCAAGTTTATAAAAATATATATACATGTATGCATATGAATATGTATTATTATATAAAGGAAAAGCATACAAACATGTTCTCGTGTTGTAAATCAAAGGTTTTTGGTACTTTACCTCTTGGGTTTGGTATCAAACCCTAAGCAAAACTCAATGCCATGGAAATGGATCTACCACCATTCTTATGAATATGAACTATTATATATGTGCTCACCAAAAAAACCCTAATGGAATAGGTTTCCTACATGAGCGCCTATCTAGGAATCCTTATGGGCCCAAATGCCAACATTTTATATATTAGATGAAATTATTAAATTCACCATTTCCTAACAATTTAAATTTTTTAGATAATTTGTAATTTATCATGGTATGAGGAATTGGGTTCAATCCTCTGTCTCCAAATTACCTCTCATTTAATAAATAAATAAATAAAAATAAATAAATAAATAAAAAGTTTTAGGCCCCACTTAAGGGCAGCTCGGGTGGACCACACATGAGTGTTAGATTAAATGACCAAATTAATTATTTCCTAACAGTTCAAGCTTTTAGGGCAATCAATTTTATCAATGTATACTTAAATCAAGCTTTAGACCTATGAGTTTGTACATGAATGCATTATTATGTTTGAGCTTAACTCATTTAATAGTCCAAGTCTAAACTGAGGCATGAGCTTGGCTCATATGCTAAATATATGAATATAAACAAGTTTTTCCCTAGTTGAGTTTGATTTGTTCATAAAATACTTGGTTCATTTACATCCCATCATCTAACATGTTATGCCCAAGTTGCTTATGTATTCCTAAGCCATTGAATGCCAAAGACAACCATCCGCCCACTAAAGTGAGATGTTATCCCTATCTTATTTTGTAGCTACTCTAAAGACATGCAAACACAAAATAGCACACATGCAAAATGCTTCAAGAACAAAGCATTGACCTATTGATAGAATCAATGCTAACTCTTACATAGTCCCCATCAACACCAACTACTTTCTCATGGCGTTGAGCTGCCATCAAAATTTGGAGCACTTCAAGATAGATTATCCCTTCATGAATATAACTGCTATATGTTCTTGAATATAACCTTTTAGTATATTTTCTCAAATAAAATGATGATGTACCTCAACTACTTCGTCCAAGAACGAAACACATTCTGTGCAGCCAACTTTATTCTCTACTTTATTTGTTGAGAGAGACATTGTTGGTTGTCGCTAGCTACACCAAGATATTGTCCCCAACTAGAATTGAACATATATCCAGTTGTGGAATTATGTGTTGAAATATCTCCAGTACAATCAGCAGTGGAAAAACCAACTTCATAAAGAATCCCTAGACTAGATAATATCCTTAACATATTGTAGGATGCGTCAAACTTTTTCCAAATGTGGCTTGCTAGGATACTACATAAACTGCCTTACTATCCCAATTATATAAGCAATATTTGGTCATGACAACGCTTAGTAGATTAAACTACCCAGTACTTTATTTTTGTTTTGTGGTATGATTGTGTCCATCATAAACTGAATTAGGCCTCTGCATAATTGGCTTAATTAATCAAGTTGGTAAATTTGGCTTAAAATTAATCGGCCAAGGTCTAAATTCCTAACACAGCCTTTTTCAGAAAGATCACTTATGTTTAGGTAGGCAATATCTTATATGGGAAGCTATCCCCATCCAGGGAAAGAATGCAATGCAGTAGTGCACGCCATTAATATGATAACCCTATGCATTCAATCTTGGGATCTTATATAACTTCTAGAATTCTTGCCAACCTGCCATGGATGTAGTCATTATTTTTATTAATATTTTTTTATCAGTCCAGTAAAAAAGGCAACAACAGTTGAAGAATACTACCCACTGACACAATAAAGCTACTTAGAGCACCACCGAATCATGAATTCATACCAAAGCATTGCATGAAGAGAAATGAGTGCATTTACCCCTTGTTCACATGTTGAAGTGGTATGTGGATGTATTTATTATTGTCGATCAATTGCATAATATTGCCATCACGACCGTGTCGTGTGGTTGGTCACAATTGCCTCTGGTGAGAATTAAACAATGTTCGTTTTACTTTCATAACCATCTTAAAGGCGTTGGTGTATCACAGGAAAATAAGACTGGCTAGGATTGGGTACTGCATCTTTTCTAAACGACATCACTAGCAATTACAAGAAAGAAATACCTCCATGTCTTTTCTGTTTATAGATAGCCAGACCACTAAAGATGAACAGAAGGAGCAGGACTGCTGCTGTGGACAATGCAACAACTGGAATAACAAACTACTTTTTCTTCCTTCTCTTGCATGCAACTGACTGACAAGGATCTGGATTTTCATTCACCCTTGCATAGAGTGAATCAAGGTAGTATGCCATGGTAGGTAAGTTATTAAACATTAATGTTGCTGTCTTTATACAATAAAAATTGATATTGGAAAAATAAATGAGATACTCCTAAGATTTTACGTACATATAAGTGAAGAAGTATATATATATATATATATATATAGTTTTTTTTCTAGTATTAGGCACACAAAAGTAGTTATATATAAAAGGAAGAGAGAGAGAGAGAAAAAAAAAAAAAAAAAAAAACAATAGAAAATGACCAAGTGAAATTAGAATTAATAAGCAAAAGGAATTATGAAGGAAGATAAGATAACCTCAATGCCAACTTCCCATCCCTATACTTCTGCAGAAGATCCTCAGGAATTGAACCTGTGAACTTGTTCCCACGCAAATCACTGAAGAGACAGTGTTAGGCAGATGACCTCAATCTCCCTACACGAAAATTTACGTTTGCAATACCATGATCAAATCTCAAAAACTTACAGAGTGTTCAAATTTGGCAGTTGTGCCAAAAATTCTGGCAGCGGCCCAGTTAAGTTATTGTATGACAAATCCCTGAAAGAAGAGTTAGCAAGATCTTTAGAAAACATATACAGAAATGTTAAGTTAAAGAATATTTTTCTGTTCTTGAAACCTGATACTGAACTTGCATATAACACAATTGTATAGGTGGTGTTGCTGGAACAGCTAGTATCTAGCTAGTACAATTGTATAGTAACCAAATGCAACATATCAACCAAAATTCAAATTAAGACTCACAAGGACTGTATTGCTTTAAGATTCGAGAATGAAGTTGCAATCTTCCCAGTCAAATTGCTTGAGCTCAAGTTCCTGTTTGTCATTATGAAAAAAGGAAGAGGAGTTGAATTTTTGGTAGATAATTTGCAATCCAAATAAAATTAATCTCGTGCAATTAGTCAGCACCCATGGACGAAGGGAGGTGTTATGTGGTTGAACATTCGCTTTGTTTGTTTTGATGTAAAATATTTTCAGAAAAATATTTTCCTATTTTACTATGTTTGTTTTACAGTAAAATATTTAGTCAAAAGTAAAATATTTTCAGTCAACCAAATCAACTAGACAAATTTATGTAAAATATTTTACACTTAAAAATTTTGGTAAAACATTTTACATTTTCTTTCAAGCTCTCACCCAAACACTTCCTCAGACCTCACCCCTTAGTCCCTCTCACGCTCTTTCCCTTCTCACTCTCAAGTTCTCCCTCCCCACAAACTAGAGCCACCTAGCCACTCTCAGTTTCATCAGCACCACTCATCTCTGGTAGCTCTCATCACTGGCTCCACCTCTGCCATCGTCGCCTGACTCCCCTCCACACCTCCACCGACTGAGTTTGGTTCAACCACTCAAACCCACCGATTCTTTTTTTCGATCTGACCATACACCAGCTCTTACTCCACCGATTCTCTTACCCAGTGGCGGCGCCACATAGAGGTCAGGGTGGTCCCAGGACCACCCTGACCTGAAAAAAAAAATTATATGTAATAATTAAATATTTTTCATTTATCCACCCTTAAAAAAAAATAGGAACACCCTCAAAATTTTTTTATGCCAATAAAATTAAAGAGAGATGTTATGTCCACAACATTTTTACAATATTTTCATAACAAATCACAGGTGGTTAGTTGTTATTAGTTCAAATTTGAACCTAGCACTAAGATTACTTTTTTATGATAACAATAATAACCAGTAACAACCTACCACTTAGGATTTGTTGTAAAAATGTTGTGAAAATGCCATGGACATATCATTTCTCAAAACTAAATTTTGGTGGATTATTTGTTACATTTTGGCCGGTACCAGTTTTTAGAAGAAAAAAAATCCCTAAACGGACAAACTTGTCAGCACAACATGTCATTACCTGCGTCGAATGCCTAAAAAACAAATCCAGCCATCGCAAAGGTCACCCCTACTTCTTCTTCTTCCTTTTCTTCTTCTTCATATTGTACTATTTTTGGTTGTTGTTTTTTATTATTTAATTACATATTTATGTTTTAATATTATAAAACAGTAATTGTTATGTAATAACTAAATGATCTGAGTGTCAAAAAAGAAAAACTAAACGATTTGTTTTATTTGAGGTTTACTTATTTGGGTCAATAATTTTATGTTGTATAAGAAAATATAAATATAGATATATATTATTTTTAATTTTTTTTAGAAACCCCGAAATACCCTGAAATGGTACGTCGAAATAGATCAGTACCGAAATATTCCGTTCCACTAAACAAATCGAAACAGTGTCCAAAACAGTATTCATAACATTGCTTTCAAGCAAAAAGAGAAAGCTAAAAAAAAAAAATTGAACTAAAATCTAAAAAAGAAAAAATTGTAATAGAGAATCTAAAGAAAAAAAAAAATTGTAATAGAGCAAGCCCACCCAGGAACACCCTGAAAAATATTCCTAGAGTCGCCACTGCTCTTACCACCATCACACTGGCTCTACCTCCACCTTCATCAACTCACCCACTAGTTCTCATATCTAGTTTTTTTTTTTTTTTTTTGACCACTACATGGGTTTATTGATTTGGGCTTTTTGGCTGGTTTTATGGGTTGTGGTGGGTGGCTGAGATGTTTGTAGGTCCGTTGATGGCTAAGGTTTTAGGTTGCTGGAATGGTTTGTGGGCTATGGTGAGGACTGGGTTTGTGGGTTATGGTGGGTGGGTGGCCGGCTTTGGCCTCTCTTTTTTTGTTTTTCATTCTCCAATTTGTGGATTTGTGTGGTCAATGGAGTGTCGGGGTGGTGGTGGTGGGTGTGTTTGTGGCGATCTAGTGGTGATTTGGGTGGTGGTGGTTTGGTTTTGTGAGATTTTTTTTTTTTTTTTTTTTTTTGGGAGCTAAAACAATAGAAAGTCTTTATTTAACTGAAGAAATTACATGTAAAACTAGTAACTAACAACCACATGGAGTGGTGTTCCCAGAGAAA
Organism: Quercus robur; assembly: GCF_932294415.1. Classification (NCBI taxonomy): domain Eukaryota; kingdom Viridiplantae; phylum Streptophyta; class Magnoliopsida; order Fagales; family Fagaceae; genus Quercus; species Quercus robur. The sequence goes on along the minus strand of NC_065538.1, from coordinate 17,403,092 downwards.
GCACTGAAATACAATGGAAAACCCAACCCTAGAAATACTTAGCCTGTTCAAACTTGTGTAGCCATTAGTTGTTGATATTCCTTAAAAAAAACCCATTGACACCCTCAAGGAATATGTTCGGTGGACCTGGACTTGCTCAAAATTGTTTTGTGAGATTGTTAAAATTCTTTTAAAATATACTTTTTTTTTTTTTTTTTTTTTTACATTTTCAAGAATACAAACCAAACATGGTAAAATGAAAATATTTTACATGTAAAATATTTTACCTTTGCAAATATTTTACGTCAAAACAAACAAAGCGTGACATCACAAACAAGTAAATTCAGTTAAATATCATAAAACATGACATTACTTTTGGTCCACTCTATTATTGCGTGTGAAAGGAATCTGTTCCAATATCCCATTTCCTAAAATGACGCATCATAGTTCATATCAGTTTATAAAATGGTCCATTTTATTTTTATGTGATGCCTGCAAGTTAAAGAGGATACTTTTCCCTTCAGATGATATATTGATTGGAATTTCACGGCAAGCCTGAACACAAATTATGATGTTTTGGAAGTGCACTTACACTGATATAATACTTGGAATAGAATAGTTGTAACTGCAGTGCAAACCATCCCATGAATATTCCCTCGGGACACATGGATCGCCTTGCCAGTTTCTAGTCAACTTGTACAGTGTCTTGATTTCCATTATGGCTTCAACTATTATTTTTAATGGAAAACAAGAATTTATAGATGATTATTCGAAAAGAGAGTGGGAAAGAGAAGCATAAGTTTGAAATACAAAATCATATAGAAATATGAAAAGTAAAAGCTAGTTCCAAATTTGCAGCAGTTGAACACATGCCTTGGCAGAGATGATGAATTGTCTGAATGTAGCTTGTATGATTAGCAAAGCAAATTACCAGCGGTTGCAAATACTATGGTTTTCTTTTGTTGATAAGTACAGTTGCAGATACTATGGTGGCAAGTAACAACGCAACTTATGATACAATTTCAATTCATCATATTTGTAAAATAACTTGGAGATTTCTATTATAATTAATTAAATTTCCACTAAAGTATTGAGAATTAAGTAAAATTAAAACCAAATCTTGAAAGAATATGCTGGATTACATACCATGGAGGGTACAATAGAGTCAAAAAGCAAGTTACTATTTAGGGATTTTGATGATCTGACTACTTTGATTTCAAATTGAAGGTTGATATATGAAATCCAATTGTAGGTTTGAACATTTATTTGGTGGGGTGATCAACGTTTTTGAAAAATTATATTTTAGAGTTGCAATTAACAGGGGATCTTACCTTAATTTGGTGTTTTTGTACATCAAAGCTAAGGAATTCAAAATGGACAGTAGTTATATGGAATTGAAGATCCAAATCGACTTTTAACACATTCTTAAGGTTAGTTACATATTAATTTAATAAGCTTAATGGTTATTAGTGAAAAAAAAATAGTATTAGAGGATTTTGGAGTTAAGAGATATTTTACATAAAGTGATAGCATAAGTGTAAGATTATATATATCATAATTAGGCAGTATTATGTTTCTTTGGTTTAGGCTCCAAAGATCTTTCTAACTCCTTGTGCGAGATTGTTTTGCTTATTTGGTTTATGTGGTTAAGGTAAGTAAAATTTTACCCATCATGCTCTTATTTATTCCTTCTTTGTAAAACCTTGAGTTAGTCAATGCGTATCATTTCATGTCTACCTATTCGTTGTTGTCCTCAAGAATTATTTGTAGGTTCGGGATGAACTATAGACCTAAACATCTTATGTTCAATCCCCAATAGGAGTTCTCTTAGATTCCTTGATACACAGTTCTGGCGGTTGGGGTCGTGTATCTACGGTTTACTTACCAGGGTGGATCCAAAAGACCCTACCTTAGTGAGATTCCATGTCATAAAATATATGGGTGTGTGTGCGTTCTGCATTTTATCATTATTCCTAGATTTTTATGTTTCTTTTGAAACATTCTTTTGCATTGCGAACAAACCTAAATATGTTTTATTTTAAGTAATGGATAAACTACTCTTTCTTGATTATAGCTCATCAATGATTTCAAGGACCATGTTCATAGAGGCAATGCATGGACTGTGATAGGGATTATGTTGTTCTTATATATGGTGTTATGGAGGATATGTTGGTGGTGGTTGAGAAGGTTATACATGACCCTTTCATGGAACTAATACATAGGACATTCTTCTGCTTGTGAGGCCCAATAAACAAGACATGAAGTTATTATATCTTATTTTGGTTATATTATTATATCCTTCATTGGATTCCTGTTTTGGTTATGTGGTTATGAATTTATATGTTCTTCTTCTTTATTTTTTCCCTTGATAATTTGACAATGAAAATGAGGATGGGGGGATCTGGACTTTGGATGTTTCCGTTCGAGACACTCGAAAGTGCTAGTTGAGCTACCGGGCTCCTTCTTCTTCTTCATTATTCATTTTAATATTAGATATCATTATTTCTTTAGTTTTAAATTTTTTACTTTAATCGGTAACTAAATCTTTGCACCTTGGTCTTTGAGTTACCTCTACAACTTTTGTATCCATTTATTTTCCAACTCTTTTATACCTACCTCATTGTACAAGCGAGTCACTTTGTACTTTTTTTTTATCAGTAATAAAATATTTTATTGAAAAACAGAATAAAAGTACAACAAAAAAGAAATTCCCTGGAACACAGGGAGTGAACAAGGGAAGCAAAAATCTACCCAAAACTGCATAAATCTTGGAAATCCAAAATAGAGGGTATGGCAAGGCCATTCAAAGCAGTCTTCTATTCAAATAAAAATAAAAGGAAAGTGTGCTTCAACTCAATGATAAAACACTCCTCCCCTTCAAAGATTCTATTGTTCCGCTCTCTATATACTCCACATAATACACTGCGGAATAACATCCCAAACAGGTGTTGCTCTATGTCTCCCAACACCTCCATGCCAGCAAGCAAGCAACTCAACTACTTGTTTAGGCATAACCCAAGAGATACCAAACAAGCTAAACACAAATGACCACAAGTCAGAGGCAAAAGGAAAACTAAATGAGGTGGTGGTCCATCGATTCCCAATCACTTTTTACAGGTCAAATTTTACTTGGTGTGCATTTGGATACCATTTATTTTGCTAAAAACAATAAAAAAAATTTCCAATTACTGTTCACATGAACAGTGCACTGTTCATTGCCTTGATGCACTGTTCATGTTCCATGAACAGTGCACCAGGAGCTGATCAAAAAAAAAAAAAAAAAAAAAAGCCGATGCAGACGCCAAAGCAAACCAAACAGAGCCTTAATGGTCTATATAGCTCAATTATGCATTATTATCATTATTTTTCAAATTAATCGTCTAGGTTTATAATCTTAAGGATCATTTAAGACGTGCATATTATGGCCTATAGGTTGACTCTTAGTTGAGATTTTGAGGGCTTAATATTTTAGAGAATTTTTCTTTGTTTTCTAGAAGTTTAAATATTATTAGAAAAAGTATACAAAACCCCCCATGCGGCTTCTCCATAAAATATGGAAAACCTAACATTTCGACTGTAACGTTAACCTCCCTGTTGTATTGTTTTGTTTTTAAAACATTAGTTGTACACACGAACCCCTGGGCTTTTTCAATGTAACACAAAAACCCCCTATGGTTTTGTTTTATGTGAAAATTTAAAACCGCATTTTCACATAAAACAATCCAACAAGGCACAAGCGGTTTTGAGTTACACTTACCACAAGGGGATTAAGTGTTACACTCAAACCCCTCCCCCCTCTCTCAAAGAAAATTGTTAAATTCAAAATCTAAAAAAAAAAAAAAAAAAAAACTAAACTCAAGGGTGTTCAGTGTTTAAGGGAAAACTAAATTGTGGGTTTTGTATATTTTTTCCAATATTATTTTGGGAGTTTACTTTACCAAAGATTTTTTTTTTTGAATGTTGTTAATGTTTTATCTTGAGAAGTCTATATATTATTGATGATTATTATGTGATTGGAATTGTTGGGAAAATCAACCGATTAATACAACATTCAGCGGAATTGCCTAAATTTATTTAAAACAGAGATTTCATATTTTGATTTAAATATTGAGGTTTGTGTTTAAAAATTCCAGGCATTTTAGACATACAGAATCACAGATTTTATTTTATTTTTTGGTGTGTAGAATGATAAGGATAAAAGGAGTCTAGCCTTAGACCGACGGTTCTGTGCGACCTTCCATACATAAGCAGACAGAGCCATAGCAACACCCATCGACAACAGCGACATCATCGTCACTGCCTCGCGCGACAAACAGCCATAGCAGACGGTTTCCAAGTGCGACGGTCTTAATAGTTGACGCCCTAAAAGCTGAAGGAAATGAATTGATGCTGACGGACCAAGTAATATGACTTGTTCCCCACGCTACAAGTAAGGGATTGACTTGTTTCCCACGCTATAGAATATTCAAGAAACCCCTATAAGGAAAGGATCCCGAAAAATACGCCCAAAAGGACTCCTATAAGGAAAAGACTTCTACTCAAAGGGAAAAGGGGATGACCCTTGCTACTATAAAAACCTTAACACCCTCGTGATCCAAGGGACGCATAATTTACCCTCTCTAGCACTCTAGAGCAGTGAGAATAGTTTTAACTTAACTTTCGGAGGGTATTTGGCCGGGACCACACCGGTACTCCCCGCTAGGTTCTTCCTTTTCGTCGTGCAGGTACCGTTGGCGACGTGCGAGTAACTTGTGACTCACTGGTGGCATATTTCCGGCATCATCAGTTGGCGCCGTCTGTGGGAACCGTTTTAGCACATTCTCGTTTCCAAGACAAAAGGGTTACATGGTACTCACTCGCTCAATGGCGACCACCAACGACGTTCAAGAAGAAGAAACCCCTACGACTGCGCTTGAAAGACAGGTGAGGACGCTCGCCACTGCCGTAGAGCGCCTCACAAAGCAAAACCACGACCTAGAAGAGCAACTGAGACAGAAAAATGCAGCTCCCAACAACCCAGGAGCAGATCAAGAAGGAACCAGCGCCGATAGGAGAAACCATGAAGGACCCCAGGCCAGCAACGCCCCGAGCAAACCTGAATGACAGAACACAAGCATCCCCTCCCTCGCGGAAACCACTCCGCCACTGGTTATCGCGGAGATGCAAGCCATGAAGGAACAAATGGAGATTATGATGAATGCTCTCAAGGGGCGAGTATCAAGCGACCTTGACGACCTTGTCAATCGAACTGATTCGCCGTTCACCTCCACCGTCAACTCCTACCCTTTGCCAAGCAAGTTCCGCATGCCGCAGATAGACAGTTATGACGGAGTCAAGGACCCACTGGACCACCTGGAGACCTTCAAGACCCTAATGCACCTTCAAGGAGTAGCGGACGCCATCATGTGTAGGGCCTTTCCTACCACGCTGAAGGGCGCAGCGAGAATTTGGTTCAGTCGACTGGTACCAAACTCCATCAGCACCTTCAAAGAACTCAGCGCTCAGTTTACCGCCCACTTCATCGGCGGCCATCGATACAAGAAGTCTACAGCTTGCTTGATGAGTATGAAGCAGCGAGAAGATGAAACTTTAAGAGCCTACATCTCCCGCTTCAACAAAGAGGCGCTCTCGATCGACGAAGCTGACGATAAGATACTTGTTGCAGCATTCACGAATGGCTTGAAGAAGGGCAAGTTTTTGTTTTCCTTATACAAAAACGACCCAAAGACCATGTCAGAAGTACTTTATCGCGCCACAAAGTATATGAACGCTGAAGATGCGCTGTTAGCTCGGGAAGAGAGGCCCAGGAAGAGAGAACGGCAGGAAGACAATCGGCAGGACCCAGGCCGAAAGAAGACAAGAACCGCAGACCGGAGGGACGAAAGGCGCCCTAAGCCCCTGGGAGGAAGGTTCACGAGTTTCACTCCGCTAACAGCACCGATAGACCAAGTCCTTATGCAAATTAAGGACGAAGAGGCTCTGACGTTCCCGGGAAAGCTGAAGAGTGACCCCAGTAAACGGTCCCGAGATAAGTACTGCCGATTACACCGCGACCACGGCCACGACACAGCTGATTGCTATGACCTCAAGCAGCAGATTGAAGCCCTTATCAGACAAGGAAAGCTGCAGAGATTCGTTAGCAAGGAAAAAGCGGATCCCCCCGCACAAAACCAACACCCCCGACGGGATAATGAGCGGCCGAGGCCCCCAATTGGGGATATAAGGATGATCGTAGGAGGAATGACTGCCGCCGGGTCATCCAAGAAGGCCCGCAAGACCTATCTTCGGATGATACAAAATGTTCAGCTGACAGGAGTCGTGCCGAAGATAACACGGAGAGAAGGTCCCGTAATCGGATTCTCGGAAGAAGACGCGCGACGCCTTCACCATCCACATGACGACGCACTCGTCGTCAGCTTGCGTGTAGGGGATTACAATATGCATCGGGTGCTGATCGACAATGGCAGTTCAGCAGATATCTTATACTACACCGAGTTCCAGCAGATGAGGATCGACAAGGGGCGACTGATCCCAACAAATGCCCCGCTTGTTGGCTTCGGCGGGAGCCGAGTATTTCCACTGGGCGCAGTCACCTTATCCGTAATTGTGGGCGATTACCCCCAACAGATAGCCAGGGACGTGACATTCTTGGTAGTCGATTGCTCGTCAGCCTACAACGCTATCCTCGGGCGACCCACGCTCAACTCATGGAAGGCGGTAACCTCCACCTACCACCTGATGATAAAATTCCCAACTGACTACGGAGTAGGGGAGCTGCGCGGGAGTCAGATGGCCGCGCGCGAATGCTACATAGCCATGATGGAAATGGAGGATCAGGTTCAGGCTTTAAGCATAGAAGAGCACCGGACGGTAACGGAGCCGGTTGAGAAGTTAGAAGAGATACCCCTTGACAATTCCGATCCTGGCCGGACGACCAAAATTGGAACGCTCGCTAACCCCACAGTCCGTCAGGAGCTCATAACCTTCCTTAGACGCAATCGAGACGTATTCGCATGGGGGCATGAAGATATGCCGGGAATAGATCCTTCAGTCATGGTGCACAAGTTGAATGTGTCGCCCGCCTTTTCACCCGTCAGACAAAAGAAGAGGGTGTTTGCCCCCGAGCGAGACCGAGCCATAGCAGAGGAAGTCAGAAAGCTACGGGAAGCGAACTTCATTAGGGAAGTATACTATCCCGACTGGTTAGCAAATGTAGTAATGGTGAAGAAAGCGAGCGGGAAATGGCGGATGTGTGTGGACTTCACCGACCTTAACAAGGCCTGCCCCAAGGATAGCTACCCCCTCCCGAGGGTCGATGTCCTAGTAGACTCTACGGCCCGACACCAGTTGCTGAGCTTCATGGACGCTCTCTCGGGATACAACCAAATCCGAATGCACGAAGCCGACCAGGAGAAAACGTCGTTCGTAACCAGCCAAGGCCTATTCTGTTATAAGGTCATGCCCTTCGGCCTGAAGAACGCAGGCGCAACGTACCAAAGGCTCATGAACAAAATGTTCGTGCAACAGATAGGGAGGAATGTCCAGGTCTACGTGGACGACATGCTAGTCAAGAGCCGGAGGGAGGAAGATCACCTAGGAGATCTCAAAGAAACATTTGATACACTCTGCTCCTACAACATGAAGCTCAACCTAGGGAAATGCGCCTTTGGAGTGACGGCAGGAAAATTCTTAGGATTCATGGTGTCTCAAAGGGGAATCGAGGCGAACCCGGACAAGATCTGGGCCATTATGGAAATGGCACCACCAAGAAGTGTAAAAGAGGTACAAAGCCTCAATGGAAAAATAGCGGCACTAAACAGGTTCGTGTCAAGAGCAACGGACAAGTGTTTACCCTTCTTCCGAACATTGAAAAAATCCTTCGAGTGGACCAACGAATGCCAGCAAGCATTCGAAGAATTGAAGATTTACCTCTCCTCCCCACCATTGTTGAGCCCGTCGCAGCCGGGAGAAGAGCTTTTCCTCTATCTGGCCGTCTCCCCCGCAGCCGTTAGCGCAGCCTTGGTCAGAGAAGAAGAGAAAGTACAAAAGCCCGTGTACTACGCAAGCCGAGCGCTTCACGGTGCCGAAGAAAGATACCCGCCCATGGAGAAACTTGCCTTCGCATTGATTACGGCAGCCCGTAAGCTCAAGCCATACTTCCAAGCTCATACTGTAAACGTCCTAACTGACAAGCCCTTACGACGGGCGATGAGCAGCCCTGAGGCAACGGGACGATTGGCGCTGTGGGCCATAGAACTGAGCGAATTTGACATTCAATATCGCCCGCGAACCGCCATCAAGGGACAGATCGTCGCCGACTTTATAGCTGAGTTCACTCATGGGGAAGGTGAGGGGGCAGCAGAGTCCCCTCAATGGAGCATATATACGGACGGATCGTCCAACAGGCAAGCCGCAGGGGCCGGCATCGTGCTGCTATCGCCCGAAGGAGACACCATCGAATGTATGGTCCGTTTCGACTTCCCCGCCACCAACAATGAATCGGAGTATGAGGCTCTGATAGCAGGGCTTGACCTTGCCAAAGCAGCAGGAGCCGCCAGGGTAGTCATCTACTGCGATTCACAGGTCATCACTAACCAAATAAATGGAGACTACGATTGCAAGGGCGAAAAGATGAAAAGGTACCTTGACGAAGTAAAGACAAGGGTGGGAGACCTAGAAGCCAAAGTTGTCCAGATTCCCAGAGAAGAGAACGAGAGAGCCGACCGTCTCGCGAAGGCCGCTTCAGCTGAACAAATGGTCATCCCTGGTAATGTACTCTCTTTTGTACAGCTTTCCCCACTAATAGATCTCAGCAACATGCAGGAAATATGCTCCGACAGCAGCTGGGCAGCACCGTTAGTTTCGTACTTAAAAAACGGGGTCTTACCAGATGAGAAGGAAGCCGCAAGGAAACTTAAAGTCCAGGCGGCGAGGTTCGTCCTGATAAAAGACGTCCTGTATAAGAGAGGTTTCTCCCGACCGTATCTAAGATGCTTGGGTACGGAAGAGGCAGACTACGTCATGAGAGAAGTACATGAAGGAATCTGCGGAAACCACTCAGGGTCCAGATCGTTGGTACACAAGCTTGTGCGAGCAGGTTACTATTGGCCCACTATGCAGAAGGACGCCGAAGCCTACGTCAGGGCCTGTGACAAGTGCCAAAGGTTCAGCAATATCATTAGACAACCAACCGAAGAACTGACCCCGATGACGGCCCCGTGGCCGTTCGCACAATGGGGATTAGATATTATGGGACCATTCCCTACAGCCGTGCGTCAGCTGAAATTCATGGTAGTAGGCATCGACTATTTCACGAAATGGGTGGAAGCTGAAGCTTTAGCCACGATTACAGAGAAGAACGTACGGAGCTTCGTCTGGAGATGCATCATATGCAGGTTTGGCATCCCTAGAGTCTTTGTCTCGGACAACGGGAGGCAGTTTGACAACGACCATTTCCGGGATTTTTGCTCACAGTTGGGAATAAAGAACCACTACTCCTCCCCCGCCCACCCCCAAGCTAACGGACAGGTCGAAGTCACGAACCGATTCTTGCTCAAGATTATCAAGACTCGGCTCGAGGGGGCAAAGGGCATATGGCCCGAAGAATTGCCAAGTATACTATGGGCATACAGGACGACGGCAAGGACACCCACGGGAGAGACACCGTTCCAACTGACGTATGGGGGCGAAGCAATTATCCCAGCCGAAGTTGGACTCACAAGCTACAGGGTGCACAACCATGATGAGAACAAATACGACGAGGCTATGCGACTACAGCTCGACTTGGTGGACGAGATCAGAGCAGCAGCAGAACAAAGGCTCGCCAGGTACCAGGACCGCATGGCCAAACACTACAACTCTCGAGTCCGACATAGAGACTTCTAAGTTGGAGACCTTGTTCTTAGAAAGGTCATAGGTACCGCCAGGGACCCTACTCAAGGGAAACTCGGCCCCAACTGGGAAGGACCTTACCGAGTTATATCGTGGCAGAGAAAAGGTACTTACCACCTAGAGACATTGGAAGGACAGAAGCTACCACACCCATGGAACGCCGAACACCTACGGAAGTATTACCAATAGGAGCGGCAGCATGAAGACCAACCTCTTTTTATTTTTCAGCAAATTATAGTTTAACTCCTCAGATTTATCATTTACTTTAGTTATTTTTTTCGCAACAATACTTTTTAGCCCAAGGGGCAGGATTTGGTTTTAATTACTTTTATTTAAATGCATGGCAATAAGAGGAGTTTTATTCAGAAATTACTGAAGTGTGTTTTTTCGACGGTCCACTAAGTTTGCAACCCAAAAGCGACTAAGTCCATAACACACGGACTAAAGAAAAAACTGACGGACCAATGAAGGTGTCAAGAGACACCAAGGCTAAAATGGCCAAGGAAACAACGGTCCAAAAAGGCTAAGAAGCCGACGGTCCAATAGATGAAGCTATCATCATACGGCCTAGGCCTTAAAAACTGACGGACCAATGAAAATGTCAAAAGACATCAAGGCTAAAATGGCCAAGGAAACAACGGTCCGAAAAGGGTAAGCTAAAAAGCCGACGGACCAATGGATGAAGCTATCTTCATATGGCCCAGGCCTTAAAAACTGACGGACCAATGAAGTGTCAAAAGACATCGAGGCTAAAATAGCCAAGAAAATAATGATCCGGGAAAGCTAAAGCCAAAAAAATCGACGGGACATACCCTAAAAACTAAACAAGGCCAAGGCCAAGTGCGTGACGGTCCGAAAAGGCCAACACTGTAAAGCTGACGGTCCAATGGATGAAAATATTATCAAAATAAAGGGTTTATATGATAGACGGTCAAATTGTTGACGGTCTTACCAAAAAGTGAGACTACTTACAAATAAGTTTCTCCAGCCAACAAGCCTGTAAAGATGACGAGCTAATCGAAAAAGGCTAAATAAAAAAAAAAAAAAAAAAAAAAAAAAAAAAAAAAAAAGAGATAACGGTCTCATTAAAATTAGTCAGAATCAATGTATATGTTTAAAGTGACGGACAACGGGGAGTAAATAGAGTTACAAGTAAAAAGCCCAACAAACATAAGGGCACTTAAAAACATTGTTCAAAAATTACAATTAACAGCAAGGATTAAGCGGCAGGAACGTCCTTGGAGACCCCGTCAGCTTTATCCTTAGCAATCTGATCTGAAGAATCAGCAGGAGTAGGAGCAGCAGGCTGGGCCAAAACGACCCCAGCATCGTTAAGCAAAAAATCCAAACTGAGGGGTTCGTCATCTCTATCAGCAGTGGGAGTCATTGGCACGGAGGCATCCATGGTGATCCTAGATAGATCCAGCTCCGGATAAGCTGACGCTACTTGCTTCAGACAATCATCAAAACCTGTGCCGTAATAGTCAGCACAGGAATCAATGAAGGACTGGGTGGTCTTGAATTTTTCCACTGCGTCAGTCCCAGCCGTCAGTACTTGCGCGCTCAGAGACGCAACCTCCTCCTCAAGTTTCTTTTGCTGGCCCTCAGCTTCTCCTAATTTCTCCTTCACATCCTTCAGCTCTGTGTTTAGGAGACGGATGGCCTCCTTGTATTGCGCCTGCTGATCCATCAGGCTGGAATTGTGCCTTCTCACCCGAGAAACGACGCCTTCTTTGGCCACGCACCGGTCTTGAAGTGCTTTAACACGAACCAAGGCCTGAAGGTAACACAACCGTCAGCTATTAAGCAAGATAAAGATCAAATTGTTCAAAGTAGAAAACATACCCGTGCAATATCAAAAAAGGCTGACGCTCCAAGGTCCTCCGTACCAAGCTGAGCACAAGGATCCAGATCCGTCTGTTTAATGAGGGATTCCACCCCCTCGACAGCGTAATCCTTGTGAGTCAACAAGGAATGGGGGCCCTCAATGACGGGGCCAAAAGAGGTCATCACCCCCTTCCCAGCACCATGGCCAGACTTGGGGGGCGACTTCTTGGAAGGGGCGTCCATAAGACTGACGGTTGCCTTCTTGGAAGGAGGATCATCTTTTCCGTCAGCCTTCCTCTTGATCGGACCCTTCAAAGAAGAATGAGGGGTTGACGTTCCCTCTTTCCCCTTGGCTTTGTCTTCTTCCTTCTTACGGGCAGCAGCGGCCCTCACCCTCTGCTTCGCAGCTTCCATCTCTGCACGAAGTAAGGTGACGGATAAGTAATGGCAGACGGAATAAAATACCAACGGATTAAAATAATACATTTACTTACGTTTTCTTGAAAATTCTTCCAACTTCCGAGCTTCGACCGTCGGCTCAGGACCACCACAATACAAATGTAGGGTGTCTAGGGTTATCAAATCCCTACACTTACGTTGCTCAAGCGGGGTGGTGAGTATCCGACGGATGAATTCTCTTTGTTCGTCAGACACCTCCGGACGAGCGATGGCTGAAACAAAAGAGAATAGACGGTGTTAAAAGAGACGGTGAAAGTTCCCTAAAAAATGGAAAGCGACGGTAAAAAGAAAGAGACGGGGGCAACCTGACTCCCTAATATAAGCCCATGTGTTATCAAAATAACCCCCGGGCAACTTATCCCATTCATCCGGGCGACACACCCAGTCCGTCCCTTTAACAAAGAAAAATCTATTCTTCCAATTCCTATTCGAATCCAGCATATCAAACACTAATCTTAAGTTCTTTTCACGAGGTGCAAAGTGATATGTCCCCTTGGCGGATACTTTATGTTGAGGTCTGTAGCAGTAAAAGAACTCGTCTAGCGAAAGTTGACGGTTCCCCCCCACTCAAGCGACCCCAAAGAACCTCAGCTCCAATAAAGATCCTCCAGGCATTCGGAGAGATCTGGCTGACGGACAATCCTAAGAAATCCGCCAGCTGACGGTGTAAAGCCGTCAGTGGGAGTCTAAGGCCAGCTGCGAACATGGCATCATACATCCCCACATCAGCCGTTCTCCCTGTATAACACTTCTCATTCTTTTTAGGGAGACGGAGGGGAATGTGATCTGGGATCTGGAAACGAATACGCAACTCAGAAAAAACTCTGTTGCTCATCTTTGGGAGAAATTTATTGACGGCCCACTCCTCTGGAAGGATGAAGGGACGATGACCTCCAGAACTCCCTGAAGTTCCCTCACTGGACTCTTCGTCATCCTCATCCTCATTATCGTCACTACTAACCTCCCTACCGTCATCCCTATCTCCGTCACTATCGATCTCTTCGTCACCTTCCTCCCAGTTCCCGTCATCTACAACTTCCTCCTCGATCCCCTCGACCTCAACCTCACTTAACACCTTTTCCCTAACTCCCTCAACACGATCCTCTACGTCAATACTAAGGGATTGGGCGGACGTTTCTTTTCCTGACGACTCCAAAAAGCCGTCGGACTCTTGACCTGAGCCAAAGACTTCGTCGTAGCCCGCTCCATCGCGGACTGACGACTGATCACTCGACGCGTCACTTGACATCTGACTACCTACAAGTGACGGATACACCCTAAGTTCCTAGACTGACGTTTTCAATAAAAGAGAAATTCTTGGGCAAAAATAAAAATAAAAAGGAAGCAAAAAGAAAGGAAGAGGAACTTACAGGTGAAATAGATCTTGAATGAATGAAACAAAGTGTGACGGTATTGGTAAGAGCTGACAGGAGCAAATCGTGAGTAAAGAGCGACGGGTTCTCTCTTAAAAAGATCTGCGAAGTTAAAATGACAAAATGAAGCAAGGCGTGATATTTATATAAGGAGAAAAAACGCACGGAATGCGAGGCGACGTCTGTGCCCAGAAACGAGGCCAACGACCGCTCGCCACGTGACCTTGCATTAAATGGCTCGCGGCTCGAGGAGGCATTCATAATTCGTTTTCTCTTTCAAAAATAACTCAACATGCTGACGGTTGTAAGCATCGAACATGTAGAGTAGGGGGCGACTGATAAGGATAAAAGGAGTCTAGCCTTAGACCGACGGTTCTGTGCGACCTTCCATACATAAGTAGACGGAGCCATAGCAACACCCATCGACATCAGCGACATCATCGTCACTGCCTCGCGCGACAAACAGCCATAGCAGACGGTTTCCAAGTGCGACGGTCTTAATAGTTGACGCCCTAAAAGCTGAAGGAAATGAATTGATGCTGACGGACCAAGTAATATGACTTGTTCCCCACGCTACAAGTAAGGGATTGACTTGTTTCCCATGCTATAGAATATTCAAGAAACCCCTATAAGGAAAGGATCCCGAAAAATACGCCCAAAAGGACTCCTATAAGGAAAAGACTTCTACTCCAAGGGAAAATGGGATGACCCTTGCTACTATAAAAACCTTAACACCCTCGTGATCCAAGGGACACATAATTTACCCTCTCTAGCACTCTAGAGCAGTGAGAATAGTTCTAACTTAACCTTCGGAGGGTATTTGGCCGGGACCACACCGGTACTCCCCGCTAGGTTCTTCCTTTTCGTCATGCAGGTACCGTTGGCGACGTGCAAGTAACTTGTGACTCACTGGTGGCATATTTCCGGCATCATCATAGAAGAATCACAGATTTCGTTGATAGATAGCAATCTATTGAAAAGGGGTAAAAGTATGATGGCTCTGATAAAAGTTTTATAACAAGAATTTCCCAACTTCAACCACTACACTATAAATTTGCATTATCTATTCGGCAACAAACAAAGGCTCATGATCACAAGTCTATAACAAGCTTTTCTATATTTAGCATATGACACTAACAACTTAAAGCTATAATGTTCCATTCAGAAAAGAAAACCCCCGAATAAAAATTATTGAAACGACCATCATCACCAAGTTAAGGTTAGAACTCTTATTGAATCAGCAATTGAAGTCTCTTATTAAAAGATAAGGCTAATCAGTAGAAAGGAAAATATAAAAGAGAAGAAAGCATACCATCTTCTATGGCAGTTGTTACATTTGGGAGCTCCTTTGACACAAAAATCTCTACAGCATTGAGGATTGGAGGAAACTTACTTCCCTCAGCAGCAATTATTGAAAAGTGAAGCCGTTCTCCCATAATTACCGGTTCAGTCGGGAGTATGGTCTGTGGCTTTAGGTAATCAAGTCTTAACAGATTCTGTCAGATACCGCTCACCGTTCAACAAAATTGTCAAGATGATAGGGTTCACTCTATTAGTATTTATGTTTGTTATGTAAATTTTTGGCCGCAGCAAGCTTGGAATGTTTGCTGCCTTTGTTGTGTTTGATAAAGTTTCTCAATGAACAGAAGGTTCAAAAACCAAATTCATTGTATATGTAACCCACAAACTCAATTCCACACTGTTGAACTCAACAGATAAAAGCTCAAAATGTGATTTGAAACCCAAGTTGGAATGCTTTTACAAAGATGGAGTTGTGTCAAACTTGGACTCAGTGTGAGATTCGAAACCCAACTTGAGATTTGCTTTGTTTCATTTGTGTGTATGAGAGGGCGCAAGATGAAGAGAGGAAGACCAATGAAACTGGCTCGGAATTTGGCTCTGAAAATTTAAGCACGAGCACAATTTGTGCGGAATAACGGAGGGAAACACAGCCGTTGTGTTTTGGCATCTCTCTTTGTCGATAAACTGAGTGGTTTTTTTTTTTTTTTTTTTTTTTTTTTTTTTTGATAAGAAACTGAGTTGGTTCTTTCTTATGGATTTTTAATTGATGTGTCAGTATATAATTCAGCAACAAAGTTTTACAGAAAAATTTAGTTGTAATATAAGATTACAACTTTACTCAATACTTTCTAGGGAAAAACTATGACATGACAGAGTGTAATTAGTAAAGAAAAAATTGTGGATCCATGTATAAGTGATGATTAACCACTCACAGTTTACTACACCAAAGTTGTGACAAAAAAATTGTTAGATGTAAATTTTGACAAATCTTCAATTGGATTATTTTTTTTTCCCATATATCCTCCATATTTGTATAATTTTCAGAAAATTAAAGATCAATAACAATTTCATCAATCAAAAGTTTATATTTCAAATTTTTATAGTTTAAAACTGTACATAAAAAATAAATTTATTAGTCGAATAGTAAATAACATCTAATTGGCATACAATCTGACATGTGTGTTAAAAACATAAAAACATGTAATTCAATTATTAGATTTTTAAAATATACAATCATTTTAATTTTTTTAGTGGGAGTTGGACTACAACCAGTGGCGGAGCCAGGATTTCAAGTCAAGAGGGGCAAAATTGGAGGTAAAATTACTCTAAGAAATATTAATCGATACTAATAACAAAATAAATAAACGACTATATGCCAAAGTCAAATATAAAATTTTACTTTAATTCTTTTTTTTTTTTTCATTTCTAATTAAATTTACTCGATTGAAAAATCTACTTCAATACGAGCTTGTTTAGAATTTGACCTGGACATATTACTATGAAGTTGCATATGTTCCTCAATGCCATGAATGCTTTTAAAATGTTATGTACACATTTGAGTTTATAGCAAAAACTCAGGTTTTTTTTTTTTCTTTCTTTTAGATCAGCAAAAACTCAAGTTCAGCCTGAAAATGGTTGATTACAAGAGAAAAAAAATTGTAAATAAGAGGCAGACTGGTGAGGTGCTACAGTTTGTATCACTATTTTTTTTTTCCCAGTCCTATTCAGCGAAGTTGAGTGCAAAACCAATGTACTAGTAGGTGGGACCCATTATTCAATAAAAGTGATGCTTCAGTGCTTTGTGAATGTAAAATTGTCTTCTTGTTGACAAGTTAGCTATACATATATAGTAAAAACTAAAAAGTTGTTTCAGTCAGAAGGGGCAAATAACCTTTTACTACATTTATTAATAATTTACTACAAATACATAGAGAATTTTTTAGAAAGTCAGGGGGCAGTTGCCCCCCTCCCTCAGCTCCTGACTACAACCAAGTTTGTAGCCAAATTTTATCTTAATTAATATTGCACAAATTGTACATTAGTCAATTTTAAGTGAATACAAATCTTCTATCCCACCTTTTGTTTTACCTTTTATGCTCCACCAATCATGATATGTTATAACCTGTTATAGAATTCACATTTTAAAAATCTCTTAATTGAATTACGTGTTTTATATGTTCTTAACATTCATGTCAATCGTATGTCAAAAAAAAAAAAAAAAAAAAAACACATTCATGTCAATTGGATGTTATTTACTACTCAATCCATAAACTCATCTTTATGCATTATTTTAAATTATAAAAACTTGAATTTAAACAATTGATCGATGACATAGCCATTAATCTTTGATCACTTTAAAATTTTGCAAGCACGGAGAATATATGAAAATAATGTAATCTAACAATAGATTTATCAAAATTCACATCCAATTAAAACATATTGAGAGGTGTAATATTGTTTGAAGTTACACTAGGTATAACTTGAACCCAACTCATATATATATATATATATATATATATGATTTTAGGCTAAAATGCAGAACTCGCCCTCTATGTCTCACCATAATTGATTTCGGTCCACTAGGTTTCAAGTTTATTTAATTAAGGTCTCTTCACCAACTTTTGTTAAATGTTGCGGTTAATTGTGTCCAAATTTTTAATTTTTTTTCTTCAATTTTTATTAAATTTAAAAATCTAATTAATAATTGAAAGATATTTTCCAGAATTTTTTTTTTAAAAATTAACAAAAGTTAATGGAAATGCCTTAATTAAATAAATTTGAAACTTAAAAGATTAAGATGAACAAAAGAAAAATTAGAGAATTAAAATGAATTATAATGAAACTTGTCGGTAAGTTTTGTATTTTAACCTTGATATTAATTTTTTTTAATACTCATTTTTAAAGAGTAGATTTTAATAAGATACAACATTGAATGAAACGTTACTTGTCATATCATCAGGAAAAAAAAAAAGTGTTTTTGATAAGGTCATGTCATCAATTGTCAATTACTACTTGCCTTCACCTCATCTATATCAAGAGTAATTCTTAGTTGCTTTGGGAGTGAATGATGCTCTCTCCTCATACATTTATGGTGAGGGTTCACTTATTAAATTCATGGTGAGGTCCACCAATAATGTGAGAGGAGCATCATTACGTTATACTTTGGGAGTACTTAAGCATTTTCCCTATATCAATACTCCATTGCCAAGTGACAGAGGACTCTAACTAGTAAAAAAGTTAACAAATTTTGGCAAACTTGGGTTTTAGACTGATATCTAAAACTACATTATACTTCTGAATTTCCAAACTAAATTTAACATGCATCTCCAGTAGTAAGTCATGTGGGTCAGAGGAGGAGGTGTGTTAAGGGAGGTCCAGGCATATGAGAAAGATAGAGAAAAGAGGGAGAAAAAGTAGAGGACCGGGAGGGAGAAGATAAGAGAGGAGGTGTGTTTGGTAATCATATTTTTCCCAGTTTTTTACTTAAAAAACTATTTTCTATTTTCTATTTTCTAAACCTAAAAACTTGTTTGGTAACTGAAAAAAAAAAAAAAAAAAAAATATATATATATATATATATATATATATATATGCTGTTTCCAAAATCTCTTATAATAAATCATATATATTATTTTGTGTGATTGCCTATTTCTCTACATACTTAGTATTTTATATTGGAGATCTTTCAATAGTAGTAATATTTTCACAGTTAATATAGTAAGTTGTATCTTGTATGGGAGTTCTATCTCTGGAGGTTTTTTCCCTTAACATTCTTAACATCTGAAGTATTCTTCATGATATGCAATAGAATGAGTTATAGCCACCACGTTATTGAAGATGAATATTCAGTGATAGAAAAAACTTCTGTTGCAAAAGGAAAAGAAAAATGAAGATGAAGCAAATATGAGATCCAGGAAATTGTTGAACTAATTTATTTTTTACCTTAGGAAGGTATAAAAGACTCACCTGACCTTAAAGTCAGAACGGTTCCTGCCAACGTCATATCCCCTTATTTTTGTCAGTGCCCTTCCCTGAGTTGGATAAATGGAATTGTCCAAAAGCCGTAGTTCCAATGATGAAATGAAGGGTACCCCATGGCCCGTGTTTATTAGACATACGTCTATGTAATCCGTCTAGGGAACATGAATAATGTCACTATGAACAATACGATTTGGACCAGCATTTGTTAATTTCACTGTTTTCCATTCATTAACCCCAAGATGTAGGTCGAATACTGGTGTTTGGTTTTTACCATCGTAATTCCCATAAAAGAATCTTGCCCTGATCAAATAATTATTGTTTTTACCTTGCTCTGGTCTCAGGGTGTAACAATTCCTTGTTCCTTGGGGAAAACTTCTCAAGTTCTTAGCATTTTGTTGAAGATTTGTAGATGAATCAGGGGATACCGTCTTAACTATGCCGGTGTCTATCAATTCTTTATCCGATATGTAACGGATTTTGGTTCGCTCATCAATGTAATCTTCATTGCTGCCACAATCAATGCTAATGAAACCTTGAAATTTTGAAAAAGAAAGAATAAATTAATTATACATAAGCAATCAATATGGTCTTCTCAAATAATGTACCAATGAGTTTCAAAACACCCTATGTTTTTCAGTGATAAAATAAGTTTGGCACCAAAATTCCTAAGACACAAATTTTCAAATAGCATAAGCTCCAAGCTTGGGCGAGTCAAAGTTGTTGCAAGTTTGCAACACCTACCTTTTTGTGGCCTTGTGAACCCCATGCTAAGACAAAACTGTATATGTATGTGAAAGCCAAAACGTTGGCTTTGGTTTGTTTAAAATTTCAGATTATTCAGATGTTAACCTTTTTTTTATACCAAAATTGTAGTGTTTAGTGTTTACTAATTAAAAGCTACCAGCCTATTACACAAGTGAATAGGAATTAATTATTCATTTGATAGAACAACTTCCTAAACCGCCTCGTTATGTTTAACAAATTTACACTGATTAAGGAACATAGTGACTCTCTAGTCAAAGAGACATTCAATTGAACAGACAAGTTGTATTAAAGCTTGAGAAACATTAAAATGCTGAGGCAATAGGGACCAAGAAAAAAAAATGGTGAATTGAACGTGCACATGGGCAGCTATACTAATGAAAAGAAACAAAAAATAAGTGAATGAACCTCTGGGATCAATCTTAACTGCACAATGCTGTGCATAGGGGTCGTTGTATGCATGCCAAATAATAACATTAAGATATCCTAGATGACTTTAAAAATAGTTCTGAACATGGAAACATGTTTGAAAAAATTTGCTATTCAGAACATTTTGGAAATTGCAATGCTTTTTCATTAGACAAAAAACATTACAATATGGAAAAACATTACAAGATTGATTGTGCAGTATCTTGAACAGAAAGGTTTGTCTTGACAAGGTTTCTTACAAATATCGGAAACATTTACTTTGATAGTCAAGTACAATAATAAGTATGCGTCTTCCTAGGAAAAAAAAGCTTTATCACAATTTTTTTTTAAAGTCTAGTTAATGAGTATCCTTAGGGTATTTTTAGGGAAAAAAAGCTTTATCACATTTTTTTTTTTAAAGTCTAGTTAATGAGTATCCTTAGGGTATTTGTTAATGGACAATTTTAAAAAAAATTATATCACTTTTATGAAAAATATAAAAAACTGTTAAAAAATCAATTATATTTTTATTTTCCTATAAAAAATTTCTAAAAATACTTCATAAACCAATACTTGGGGCATCCATTAAATTCTCCAAAAAAAAAAAAAAAAACTTTAAAAAGAGCATGTATGTGCCAACTATAGAAAGTCTCTTGGAAGCAATTGTGTACTCCAAAAAAGGGAGGTGAATTGGTACTAAGAAGGGTTGGAGAATGGAACAGGGTTGCTGTTATGAAACACATTTGGAACCTTTTGGCTAAAGTTGTTTCTCTTTGGGTTGCATTGGTCCATGTGGTTCTTTTGAAGGGTAAAGTGTTTGGAATGTTAAAATTCCACAACAAAACTTAGAGTAGGAGAACTTTGCTCAAATAAAGGAATGAGGCTAGGCAATTCTTTAAGTTTGAAGTAGGAGATGGTACTAACAACATCATCCTTCGGCTGGATTGGTGGCATCTAGAGTGTGTTGACCAATCGGCAATGGGCTTGGAGCCCAGCTAGATGAATTTTAATTGCATGGTACTTTACTTACAATCAATTCTAAGAAATAAAATCTTAACGATAAAATGAATTCTCTCTATTTTAACTAAAATGGATAAAATCCTGTTCTCCCAATTTTTACAATGAATTCATGAAATTGAAATAAAAATATAGTAACAAGCCATTCTTGGAATTGGGCCATATGCTTGGGCTCAATAGGTACCCATGTGGACAGCCCAATATCAGGAAATCGTAACCCACTATAACGCTTCTCCAGAAGAACTAAAAGAAAATTCTGTATTCAAAATAAATCCTCGCCAAAACTAAACTTGAAGATGCCAGAAAATTTTGTACACATAAACCTATACAAAAACTTTGATCGAAAAATAAGAAAAAATCTCAAACTCTAGTCAAAGAAATGGAGAGAGATTGGAAGAATCGTGAGCCTTTGAAAAAATTAAGAAGAAGAGGAAGAGGTGGTGAGAGTTTAATTGGGCGAGAACTAAAAACATGGTCTTGGTCTTTGTATTGTATCCTAGACTCGAATGTGCAACTTCTTTGCTCTGGTCAGGAAGTTTTTAGATGGCGTCATGGCGGAAATTCCTTTTGTCTTTTGTTTGTTGTCTTTTTTTTTCCTATGAAAAACTATTTTGATTAGGGAGTGTGATTGTGTGGATTTAGCTTTATTAAAAAAGTATGAAAAGGCACCAATCTAGCTCAACTTGCGCCGAGTAATAATGCTATAGACACAAAATTTATTTTACAATATTTTTACAAATTGCTAATATAGTTTTAATATTTTCCAAATAATTATTGTTAAGAAAAAATGTGATGTTAGCAATGAGCCCAAATTATAACTAGTAAGAATTTGTTACGTCAATAGTTTGTAAAAATGTTGTAAAATAGTTTATAGCTGTAGTATTATTCACTTGCACCTCTTGTTGTTTTTAAGAAAAAATTCAAGATTCCAATTCCCCCCCCCCCCCCCCCCAAATTTATTGAAGAGTTTGGCTTAACTTTTTTTAACTAGACATCTCATATTATTTTAAATATACATTGGCAAGTGATTGTTAGTTTTAATCTTCACATTTTATTTAGTTATTGGGTGATGTGATGATAGTTTCTCATTAAAACAAAAGGAGATTCCAATTAAGAAAGTATTAGAGGTAAGTCAAACCCTTTATCGAATTATATATATATATATATATATATATAAATCTAAGCAACGTTACACTACTCATTATTTTTTAATAGGATGACAATTTTAACAAATTTATTGTTGGATTACATTATTTTCGTATATTTTTCATACTTACAAAATTTCAAAGTAATCAAATATTAATAGTCATGTTATTAATCAATTGTTTAAATTTATGTTTTTGTAATTGAAAATAATACATAAAAAATGTGTTTATGAATGAAATGGTAAATAACATTCGATTAGTATGAAAATTGACATGCATAATAAAAACATATAGAACATGTAATCTAATGTTAAAATTTCTAAAATATAAATTCAATAACAAGTTATTGGGTGATGTAACACTGTTCAGAATTATACCAAATATAACTTGAACTCAACCTCTCTCTCTCTCTCTCTCTATATATATATATATATATGTATGTATGTATGTATGACTTGGTAGTCTTTTATTTGAAGAAAACTTTTTAAAAGTTTTATCTAGATCATTAAAAAAATATGTGAATTATAAGTTCCATTGCTTGACATCCTTATTAAAGTTAATATCGTAGACTTAAAAACAAAAGTCACAAACAGAATACGTACGGCTTGTCATAAACCAGTTAAAAAATTCAAGTATTTAATTAACACTCACGTCCAAATCTATTGGTAATATTCGCAAACACGGTTACATTCTCTTACTTGATTTTGTATTAAAAAAAAAAAAAAAAAAAAGGCAAAAAGACAAGCGGAGTCATTTATGCTTGAGACTTTTAAGTCAACTTGAGGTTAAGAGGGAACAATGCTCGAGTAAAAAGAGAACGAACAAAAAAAAAGAAGTGGACTAATTTTGATCATAGGAATACAGTTTCTAAAAAGAACAAAGGTCGAGTAAAAAGAGAAGAAGGCTGTATTAACTATGAAAGCTAGCACAGCAAACTACTCTACAACACATGAATTACCCGCTCCATTGTAAGAGACTAAGATCGAGTACAAGAAAACATGCATATATGCACAACAACTTGGCAAGCACCAAAGAAGAAGAAGAAGAGAGAAATGTTGGTTGACCAAAATTCGAAGAAGTACTTACCGGGAATTTCATCAAGTTTTCTTCCAGCGTTCTGATTATTTCCTGCAGCTAGTCTTGAGTTGCCAAGAAAAGTTATGGCTAAAACAAAGAGGAGCCGCGCTTTTAGATTTGATGCGCTATTCATTTTGGTCTTTCGCAGCAAACTTTTGTTCATGCTAGTATTTGTTATATTAAGACGTACGAGAGTGCGAGGCATATATATATGGAACTAGCAAATGACTTGCTCTCGTTTACTTAGAAGAGTGAGTAGTAAATGTAAAATAAGACTGCATTGACATATATGAGCCCCACATGCCTCACTGTGTTAGAGAAGCCAAATTTGACTCATTCTCTGTTATAAGTTATCACTACTAGTCTTTTACATATATGAGCCCCACATGCCTCACTGTTAGAGAAGCCAAATTTGACTCATTCTCTGTTATAAGTTATCACTACTAGTCTTTTACATATATGAGCCCCACATGCCTCACTGTTAGAGAAGCCAAATTTGACTCATTCTCTGTTATAAGTTATCACTACTAGTCTTTCTCAAAAAAGAAAAAGAAGTTATCACTACTATTAGAGGATAGAGTTTCCCTTTCAACTCACCGCGTGGTGACTCAAAAGAATATCTTAGTTTACTTTTAGTCATATAACCTATTTAAATAGTCATGTGATTTAGTGAGTTGAGCACATGAATGATCTTATAAATCACTACATAATAGGTGTGTGGAGAAAAAACTTTTTCCATTATTAAATAAAATTTTCATTTAATTTATTCTTGTTATTGTAGGTGAGGTGAGTGGAATTGAAACTTGTGACTCATTTCATGATGATTGCTCCTTACCACTAGGTTAAGAAATTAGTAAGGGTATTTTCTTCTTCTTTTTTTATTATTATTTTTAAAAAAATTTTTATGTAGAGGAATTTAAAGTAAGATTCATTATTTGAAAATAAAAGATCTTACCAATTAAGTTAACTGAAACTTATGGCAGAAAACCTTACCTATAGCCACATGACACAACATTGATTCCTTATCTATGTTAATTTAATGACGTAACGAATTAAATCTTATTAAACTTTGAAATTTCAAAAAGCAATAAATTAAACCTTTAGTCTATATTAAACTCAAAGACAATGTCATTCTATTAAAATGGATTGAAGTTAATTTGTTACTTTTTAAAGTATAGGGTTAAAATTAATTTTTCCCTTTATTTTTTTTTAAATATTAAGGAAAAAAAAACCACCTTCAATTGTTTATATTTACTATAGAGCATGTCCAATTGTGAATCATTAAGAAGGGATTAAGATCTAAAAATTTTAGGGTAGCTTTACTGTGGGACTTATAAAATCTTATACATTCATTTTCAAACAAGTAAATTAAATTTTCCTATATCATCATAGTTTAAATAAATACCAAAATAGAGAATGTCATTCTATTTACATGTTGATAACTTGGTAAAATTTAATCAAAAAGTCATTTGAATATGGATGGAATAATGGACAATTTTTGGGTATCCCATGGTGGAATTACCCTAAAAATTTAGAGGATTCGCTTTGTATTGATAGTAGTTCTTTTTTTTTTTTTGGGTGAAAAATACACAAAACCCTCTCATGGTTTTCCTGTAAAACACAAAACCCAACCCTTGAGTTTTTAAGGATAACACCAAATCCTACCATGATTTTTTTTTTTTTTTTTTGGGTGTAAACTGCTAATTGTATAATATTGAACCCCTTAGGGATTTAATTAGTGTAACACAAAGCCCCCATGTGGTATTGTTTCCTGTGAAAATATAACTCTAAATATAGACATGTGTTATCATATGAGCAATTCATCATTTATTTAAATGGATGTTTAACGGTAAACATAAAATAATATTACATGGGTTTTGTTTAAAACTTCAAAGGGTTTTTATGTTTTAACAAGAAACCATTTTTTTTTGGGGGGGGGGGGGGGGGGTTGTGCATTTTTTAGGTTTTTTGCTTTTTCCTTTTGTAAAAGTGTATTCCAACTTGTAACTCAACATTTAGGGCGAATTTGGTAGGCCTACTCAAACTCACATTTTCACATTTTAAACAATATTGCACACATTTCCACACATATTTTCACCAACATGTATTTCAAAAAAATACAAATAATATTACTCAAATTACTCTATCAAACACCTCCTTAATATCCATAACCTTAGCAAGTAGAGCAACCATGACTGTTAACAACACACAAAAGAAATTGAACCAATTTTTCCTCCAAACACATTGCGTAGTGTTACATAAAGTCATCTATGTGTATTTATA
Source organism: Quercus robur (assembly GCF_932294415.1). Taxonomy (NCBI): domain Eukaryota; kingdom Viridiplantae; phylum Streptophyta; class Magnoliopsida; order Fagales; family Fagaceae; genus Quercus; species Quercus robur. The sequence continues at coordinate 17,377,588 of NC_065538.1, read as the reverse complement.
TTATTTAAACAAGTCATATCACTGTTAAACATGTCATATAAGTACAAGTGAATAATTTTTTAAATCATCGTAGTAGGTCGAAGGAACTTTCCTCCTAACTAACTTTGTCCAAAAGAAAATTATTATCCAATTATAAATCAAGCTTTTCTTTCTATTTAGATGAATGTTATTTAAAGTTTAATTTGGTCAATCCCTCGTGTAAGGCACGGCAGACTGATATAATCTACCTAAAAAATTTGAAGGTTAACTTTTGAAGAGTACTCCAAATAAAGTAGGTAGACCAAAATCAAAGCCAACCCTCACACAATAAGGGTCTTTTAAAATGTTACCTGTACATGATTTAGGTCATTGGCTAAAATGAAATGTAGGCAAGTTCCGTGAACAAGCCTTTGGGTGTGGACTTAAGAAAAAGACTTTTTAACCCTTTCGGGTAAGTCAACAGTCAACACGACATATACATCAATGAAATTTTGAGCCCGTTTGTTTGGTTGTGGTCATATTGTTTACGCGTTTGTTTGACGAAAAACGTTTGGTTGTGGTCAATTTTATTTTTTTATCTTTTTGAAAACTTGATATGAAACCGCAAGACTTGCATATCACATTTTTCAATTAAAAATTCATAGCATTAAATCCCAAAAAAATACTCTCCAAGCATTGACACCTTCGGTAATTAAGTGATCCATCATCCATCTGCTGATTGGTAATCTCAACCTAGCAGATGAGTTGCTTCACCTGCTGGTGTCTAACTAGGACTAATTTTTAGTAACTGAATGTTAAACATCAATCATAATTCAAATTAAGACTCACAAGGACTGCATTGCCTTGAGATTGGAGAACGACGCTGCAATCTCCCCTGTCAAATTGCTTGAACTTAAGTTCCTGCTTGTCATTAAGAAAGAAGGAAGAGTTGTTGCCATTGTTTGAAAGATAATTTACATTTCAAACAAGATTTTTCTCATTTTGGAGAGGTGCTGTGTTTGAATATTCCAAAAAAAAATGACATAAATTCAATCAAATATCAGAAGGCATGACAGATCATTTTTTTTACTGCACATGCAAGGAGTTTGTTCCATTGTCAAATATACTAAAATAATGCATCATATTTTCATATCAGTTAATATCAGGGTCCATTTTATGTGATCCTCCAAGTTAAGGTGGAGTTTCCTATAAGATGATGTATTGATTGAAATATCACAGCACCAGTCAACAAAATTTTTGATGTTTTGGTAGTGCACTTACAGTAAGATAATCCTTGGATGATTGTCATTACTGCAGTTCAAACCGTCCCATAAGTAATCACTTGGGACACATGGATCGCCTTGCCAGTTTCTAGTCACATTGTAAAGTTTCTTGATGTCTGTGATAGCTTCAACTATAATTTTTTTATTCAAAAAGAAAGTGGGAATGAAAGTCAGGTGAATTTGTTATACAAAATCATGTAGAAAGATGAAAAGTGACAGTTAGATCCAACATTTGCAGAAGGTTGAACATATATGCCTTTGCTATGATGATGAATTGCCAGATTTTAGCATATATGATGTTCAAAGTGAACTACCAACAGTTGCAAATTCTATGGTGGCCAGCAACAATGCAAGTCATGATACCATGCTGTTTCATCAAATCTGTGAAATAATTAGAAGATTTCTTTTGCAGTAAATTAACGAACTTGTATGACCCTATTCTATGTCAGATTTCATTGATAGATGAAAAAATATTGATATGGCCTTAAAGTGTGGTGGCTCTGATAAAAGTTGTATAACAAGGATTTCTCGACTTAAACTGCTACACTTTAAATTTTCATTTTCTATTTTGGCAACAAACAAAGGTTCATATGGAAAACTCTTCTTGATGGAGCAAAGCTATATATCAAGCCTTCCTATGCTTAGCAAGTTCCATTTAGGAAAGGCTCCCTCTTCCTAGTTATTGAAAGGACCATCACCAATATTCTAAAGTTGTATTGTATCAGCAGTTAAAGTATCTCTTATTCATATAAGTTAGCAGCAACCTGAGCATAATCCTTGCAAGGAAGATAGAAAAGAGAAGAAAAAATACCATCATCTATGGCAGTCGGTTTATTTGGGAGCTCTTTCAAAACAAAAATCTCAACAGCATTGAGGATTGGAGGAAGCGTAGTTCCCTCCGCTGCAGATATTGAAAAGTGAACCCGCTCTCCACTAATTGGCGGATCATTTTGGACTACGGTTTGTGGTTTTATATAATCCAGTTTAACAGATTCTGTCAGCTAGCGGTTGCCATTCAAATTAATTTTCAATTCCCTCTGCTTTCCAGCTTCAAGCTTCTCAATCTCAACAAAGTGAAAGCAAACATAGCATTTTAAAAGAGAATCCAGTGGACTCCAGTATAAGCTCAAGGGAATGCTTGAGTTCTGTGTTTTGGCAGCAGTCCTCAATACTAATTCTGGAAAATTATAAGGATTGTCACTGCTCTGACTGTAAATGGTTGCGTCTGTGGCAACTGGGATCCAATTAAATAGGATAGGGTTCCAAATGGGATCATAGGCATCATTTGGATACCTGAAAAAAAAAAAAAAAAAACAGAAAGAAAGAGAAGAAGAAGAAGAAGAAGAAGAAGAAGAGAGAGAGAGAGAGAGAGATCATATTCATCTTCTGGATGAAACTGGAACAACTTTATATATTATTTATATGAGTAGGCATTCAAGTGCTTTTGTAGTTGATGAATATGAACAAGGTAACTAGAAACTTAAAATACTGAAAAAAATTTATGAAATGCATCAGGGTGGTGAACATGAACAAGGTAACTAGAAACATTTTTTTCCTTTTCTTTTAGATAATTCAATAGTAACAATGGTGAGTTCACTGTTCTTAACAAATAAGTTTGAGAAGATATAACAGATAGATGATAATCCTGAGTGGTGTAATAGATCATAAAATGGTAAGGACACAATAATTATCTTCATATGCAATGGAAAAAATTCTAGCCATGCCATTGAAGATGAATATTCTGTGGAAGACAAAGTTCCATTGTAAAAATATAGGAAAAATGAAGATGAAGCAAATATGAGATGCAGGAAATTGTTGATATAATTTATCTTTAGCTCAGGAAGGTACAAAAGATTCTGTAAGGTTGAATTTATTCAACCATCTAATTGGCTTTATTCCGTGCCAAATTTGCTTGTAATTCAGCATTTAGTTACCCTGTATTTAGGTGGGTTTGTTGTAAGGGTAGTGAGTGAGATAGAGTGAAGATTGCTCAAGAGTGTGCAAGAAAACAGAGACTCGCGGCTGGGACTCGCGGGTGACTCGCGGCTGCAAGCCGCCAGAAGCTACACACGTGCCAAGCATGCTGGAAGATGAACAGTCATGCTAGCTGGAGCACTACAGGACAAAACAGGACAACTGGCCATACGGTTAACTCGCGACTGGATCTTGCGACTTGGTCAAGCCGCGAGGTCAAGCCGCGAGACACCCCTGTTTTGTAAAACCTGACGTTTCACATTCCTCTCACACTCCAGTATAAATACCCCTTTAACCCACGATTGAAAGAGAGCTTCCAGAGAGAATTTTGAGAGAGAAACCCTAAAGAAAAACCAGATTGCTTCACCCACAATCTATACCTTAGAGTCTCTTCAAATTCCCTTACTCTCTTCCTCTCCATTGTCAAATCCTTGAGAGGCTTTATACCAAACCTGGTTCTCACCATTATCATCTCTGTGAGACAGTTGTTTGGAGTTCTGGGAAGCAGTTAGGAAGGAGCCAATCTTCATTGGTTGATGCTACGGTCTAGTAGCGGAATCCAGGAAGCTAGAAAAGAAAAAGGTTCGGCGCAACCTCGTTGGAGCAAGAAGCTTGGAGGGCAGCGGAGAGGTTTTTCGCCGAGGACTTCGGTTTCCTCTTCGATAACACATCGGGTGTTGTCTTTGTGTTTGCATCTTCCTTCCTCTCTATCTTTGCCTTTATTTTATCTGCTGTGGTTTTATTTTGTTATGGCTTAGATAGTTGTTTAACCAATTTCATATTATAGCATGTGTTAAGTTTCCGCACACCAGTTGTTTGACATATTGCTTGATTTGGTTAAGTTGTATTTTGGGGGTCTAAACGTTCAAAGGTGTTTTGTACACGTTTTTGAACTTTCAATTGGTATCAGAGCGGGTACACTTGTTGTGGTTTTATTACCTAAGTGTGATCCTAGACCCCTGTGTTGTGATTGTTGTTTTGGATTATACCATGCTGAATTGTAGCTTAAGTGTTTGTGAAAATGACACTATGCATATGTCTGAAAGGTGTCTTACTGATGATCTTGTAGAGTTATTAAAAACTAAGAAACATGCTAGAGTTATTGTTCACATGCTAGAATATCTTGAAAATCATAATCTTGTCTTACACAGTAGCATATCTGAGTCTAAATCATTGATTAAGAAATATAAAAGAAAGAATAGAATGTTGTGTGAGATGATTGAGAATCTGAAAATGAAAAATCAGTCTAAAAGAAGCATGAAAACTGATGATGAGTGTGTGTTTGAAGGTCAAGAATGTCTGTCACATGTGAACCTATTTGTGCATACCTCATTGAAGGTGTTTAATGCATGTTTGTGGTATCTTGACAGTGGGTGTTCTCGCCATATGACAGGGGATAAGTCACTGTTTAAGTCACTCAAAGAAAAGGTCGGTGACTATGTGACCTTTGGTGATGGAAGCCATGCTCAAGTCCTAGGCAAAGGAACCATTGAGATACCCGGTTTGCCTCTGTTGAAAGATGTGCTGTTCATAAAAGGGCTGAAGGCGAATTTGCTGAGCATCACTCAAATTTGTGATGACGATTTCCTGGTACAATTTTCTAAGAAAGGATGTTTGATCATCAATGAAGAGGGGATTCAGGTTTTGGAAGGAAATCGGACTACAGATAATTGTTATGGAATAGTTCCCACGGCACCAATATCGTGTAGAAGTGCTCGGGTGGATATGTTGGAGCTGTGGCATCACAGATTTGGGCATGCCAACTTCAAACAAGTAGCAAAAGTCTCCAAACTTGAAGCAGTCGAGGGACTTCCAAAGTTTGGAAAAGTGAAGAAGACCGTTTGTGGTGCATGTCAAATGGGGAAGCAAACTAAGGCAAGTCATCACAAGGTAAATGTGATAGCCACCTCTCGGTGCTTGGAGTTACTTCATGTTGATCTGATGGGGCCCACCAGAACTGAAAGCCTAGGGGGGAAGAGATACATTATGGTCATTGTGGATGACTACTCAAGATACACTTGGGTTGAATTCCTTAGAGAAAAATCAGAAGCTTGTGAGAGGTTGGAGATTCTGTGCAAGAAACTACAAAACGAAAAGGGGATACCGATAGCCAAAGTTAGAAGTGATCATGGAAGGGAATTTGAGAATGCAAGATTCGAGTCCTTCTGTGAGAAGAATGGAATTAAAAGAGAGTTTTCAGCTCCCAAAACTCCACAACAAAATGGAGTGGTAGAGAGAAAAAATCGTGTGATTCAGGAGATGGCGAGAGTCATGTTGCTTAACAAGCAAATACCTCAAAAATTTTGGGGAGAAGCTGTCAACACCTCGTGTCACATTGGAAATAGGATTTTCTTTCGAGTTGGTACAAAGAAGACTGCATATGAGATATGGAATGGGAAGAAGCCTAAAGTGAAGTATTTCCGGGTTTTTTGGAAGTAAATGCTATATCTTAAATGATCGAGAAAATCTTGGGAAGTTTGATGCAAGAAGTGATGAGGGCATTTTTCTTGGCTACTCTACTACAAGTCGAGCGTATAGAGTGTTTAACAAGAGAACAAAGGCTGTGATGGAATCCATAAATGTCAAGATTGATGATGCCTTACCTAAGGTGGAAATGATTGATGATGTAGAAGGGCCGAGCACCGAAGAGCCTAATGTTGAGGTAGAAGCTTTGGATATAGAAGGTGAAGAACCTATACTAGAAGTAGAATCGACTCCCATCAACTCAAGAATGGAAACGAGATCGATGTCTAGAACTTCAAGTCCTCTTACTCCTCCAGAAGTTCATCCTCCTATCTCTCGTAGTGATGAAGTTTCCACTTCAAAAAGGCCATCTTCAAGAGTTGTCAAGAATCATCCGGAAAGTAATATCATAGGATCACTTGACGACGGTCTTCGCCTTAGGAAAGGAAATATTCTGCTAGCCAATCATGTAACATATCACTGTTATCTTGCACAGTTTGAACCAAAAAGGGTTGAAGAGGCTCTTCAAGATGAGAATTGGGTTGAGTCAATGCATGAAGAGCTGAATCAGTTTGTGAGGAATGATGTGTGGGAACTTGCTCCACGGCCTGAGAACGTTCATGTTATAGGCACAAAGTGGATTTTTAAAAACAAAACTGATGAAGATGGAGAGATAATTCGAAACAAGTCTCGGTTAGTGGCTCAAGGATACACACAAGTAGAAGGAGTGGATTTTGATGAATCATTTGCTCCGGTGGCAAGACTCGAATCCATTCGAATCCTCATGTCCATTGCGTGCACTTTGAATTTCAAGCTTTATCAAATGGATGTTAAGTGCGCTTTTCTGAATGGGTATCTAAATGAAGAAGTATTTGTTGAGCAACCAAAAGGATTTGAGGATCCTCATTTCCCAGATCATGTATTAAGATTGAAGAAAGCACTTTATGGTTTAAAACAAGCGCCTAGAGCCTGGTACGATCGTCTTACACATTATCTTCTAGATAGAGGTTTCAAGAGAGGGTATGCCGATCGAACTCTGTTTGTCAAAAATGATGAAGATTATCTCCTTGTGGCACAAGTCTATGTTGATGACATAGTGTTTGGGGCAACTATCGAAGATCGTGCTACTGAATTTTCTGAGGAGATGAAGAAGGAGTTTGAGATGAGCATGGTGGGGGAGCTCACATTCTTCTTGGGTCTTCAAGTCAAACAACAGAAGGAGGGTATATTTGTATCTCAAGAGAAGTATGCCAGAAACATTGTCAAGAAGTTTGGACTAGACTCCAAAAAACATGCCTCCACTCCCATGAGCTCTTCCACTAAACTGAATGTGGATTCGTCGGGAGTTGAAGTAAGTCCCACATTGTATAGAAGCATCATAGGAAGTTTGCTCTACCTTACAGCCAGTAGACCGGACATTGCTTTTAGTGTGGGCGTTTGTGCCAGGTACCAAGCTAATCCGAAGGAATCTCATCTGACTGCTGCTAAACGAATCATTGGATATGTGAATGGTACTGCAAACTATGGTCTGTGGTATTCAAAAGACTCAAATGCTTGTCTTGCTGGGTATTCAGATGCTGACTGGGCTGGCAGTGTAGACGATCGGAAAAGCACTTCAGGCGGCTGTTTTTATCTTGGTAACAATCTTGTTTCGTGGATGAGCAAGAAGCAGAATTCAGTGTCTCTATCTACTACAGAAGCAGAATACATCGCTGCTGGAAGTTGCTGCACTCAACTTCTTTGGATGAAGAAATTACTTCATGACTATGGAATTCCTCAAGAAACGATGTGTGTCTTCTGTGACAACACCAGTGCCATCAATCTTTCCAAGAATCCTGTTCAGCATTCAAAATCCAAACACATAGAGATACGTTACCATTTCATTCGGGATTTGGTAGAGGAAAGAGTTGTGTGTCTTGAGTTCATACACACCGACAATCAAAAGGCGGATATCTTCACCAAGCCTCTCGATGGTCCACGGTTTGAATCACTCCGTAAGACCATTGGTGTTGGTACAATTCCTTGACTCTCTTGTGTGTTGTGTGCTTCACATATTTATAATATGATAAATCTGTCTATGTTGGGGCACACACCTTTCTGATTAGTTTTTTGTGCACCATGTTTCTTGTTTGTTTGTTCATTTGTGAATACTGTTGCTTCTTTTTATGTTTGTTCAATCATTTTTGTTTCTTGTGTCAAAAATCCAAAAATCACATAAAAATTAGAAAATCAAAAAGCTTGATTGACCTTGTTGAGTATTGTCTCAAAACTTGTTTTGCCTTGTACCTTTGTGCTAATGGCTTTGTGCATTTTCGAGCATTGCTTATTTTCATGCACTTATATCACTGTGGGAAAAATCTTGAATTCTATGTGATTGGTGTAAATAGATCTTCAAACTTGTCATGAATGATTAGTGAATGGTTATGTTGATCTTGAGACATGCATAGACTTGTGTCTATATATCTTCCCACTTTTTTATTTTTTTTGCTAAAAAGAGCTCACCAAATGTAAATCTCCAAATGAAAAGAGATATTGAGCTGCAAAAGCCTGTCGCACATTCTAGTATTTGACTAGGAAAAAGGGTAAGCGACCTTATATTAAAAGTGAATGTTCATTCAAAAAAGGCCAAAGGCCTGTTCTTCAGAGAGAAATGTTATATATCTCTCTCACAATGAGAGATAATTGCCTCAAAAGATCAAAAAGATCAAATGTTATGATTGAAAGTGGAGTCAAATGATAAGCTCCAAGTTATGTTATCAAGTTGTGTGGGAGGTCATATATACATATTTCTATAATTGAGATGGGTCACATGATCTAGTGCTAATTGTGTATGCCTTGGTTGAATTAATCATTGACGCTTCGCATTAGACGAAGGACTATCTCATTGTTGATATCCACACACAACACACAAGTTTATGTTCAATGAATGCCATATTCATTTGTGTGATTGTACTTGTTGAAATATGTTCTCACATGCTCAATCTTTGTTAATTCAAGCACAAAAAGGTTTTTGAGTGTTTTAGGTGTTTTTGGAAAGTATTTTGTTAAAAATATGAAAATTTCAAAAATCCAGTTTTGCCCTGTTTTGGCGGCTCAGTCGCGGGTATGTCAAGTCGCGAGACGCAGTCGCATCTTCGCTGGTCATTTTTGGCGACTTGTTCGCGAGTGGAAGGTCCAGTCGCGAGGTTCACTCAGAGATTTTCGCGGCTCAGCTCGCAACTCACTCGCGGGTAGACCTTCCAGTCGCGAAAAACACTTAGAAATTTTTTTTCAACTTTTTGTCCTAAAGCGTTTTGGCGGCTTGATCTGGCGACTTTTTGGCGACTCGATTCAGTCGCGAAAATCGCGTGTTTTGGATAAACAGGGGCAGTTTTTTAAACTTTTTATTTTTCCCTCGATCTTTTTGTGACTGTTCATTGTCTTTCTCATCTGCTCTCACACTGTGTCACCGTGCCTCCATTTTCGATCTCCCATACTTGTCCCTTTTCAGCTCAAAATCGTCGACTAACAGGTATGGTTTTCTGTCCTGCACTCTATTTTACTTGTTGTTATGGTTTTCCCTCTGGTTCATTCACATTTGATTGTGATTTTGTGATGGGTTTTTAGCTCAACTATTATTCTTTGTTCTAGCTTCGCTTGGATGCTTGTGTTTCTGTGTTTGAGCTAGTTTATGTTGGTGGTTGTGTTCTTCATCATGTGCTTAGCTAGGGTTAGCTATTTTTGTCTGATCTGCTGTTGATATCATGTTTCACTATGATCCTGTGTGGTATCTTGTTGATGTGTTGTTGAATTTGGTCTGTTTTCAGCTGATTATGTGGTTGTTTTTGGTCTCCCTATACTGTGTAGTTCAAATTTGGGCCCTTGGTGTCCCTCACTGCTATTTTCTGACCATTCTCATCCAGCTATTAGGGTTTCTTCATTGTCCCTAAAATTCCACTATCCCACTGCTAATTTAGTTTGTTGGATTGTGTTCTGTCATTTCCTTTGTTCATAATGCAGACTAGTCATGTCGCCTTTCAAAAAGGCTGCTGTGAAAGGAGGTGGTTCCAAAGGGAAGGAACCGGTAATTGAGGTTGACGATTACCCACCTCAACCAAGAGGGACTCGTTCTTCATCAAGGAGATTCGATCCCCACAAGTTCAGATCATATGCAGCCTATCAGTCATATGAGAATTTCTTTCTACATGCCACACCATTACTAGAAAGAGCTGTGGATCAGTCCTCACTTCATGACACTGACATTCCGAAGTGGTTTGCTCACAAGGACTGGAATTACCTTCTCTCTGATCCGGATGACGTGTATGACGAGTTGGTAAAAGAGTTTTATGCTAATGCAATTGTGGAAGGAGATGAACTTAGGTGCTGGGTTCGGAAAAAGAGCTTTTCTGTCTCTCCTACATATCTGGCAGAAATTCTTCGCATCAACAGACCCATTTTCCGACATTCACCGGTTTATGATGATCTCTGTCCTGATGAGGAGCTTCTCAAAGAAAGTCTTGGTCCAGACTTGGAGTTCTCACCCAATGGCAAATCCATCAGTGTTTCCTCTCTTTCTCCAAAACTGAGAGTGCTTACAATTGTGATGTTTCACAATTTGTACCCTTTATCAAGCACTGGGTATATGAACCTCGGACGTGCTTTGTTTCTTCATGATCTAATCTCTGATGTGGAAATAGACATCTGTGCTCATATCTTTCATGTTCTGCGCAAAACGGTTCTTCGAACTGAGTCTCGGATATGCGTACCGTTCTGCAGTCTCATTTCACGGATCTTGAAGCTCAAGGGAATTTTTCCAACGGCTGATGAATCTCCTCTCCCCAAACCAAGTCCAATCAACATGCGTACATTCAATGCAAGCGTTGGACATAGTCGGAAGCGAGCCAAACCAGAAACTTCTGCATCTCACAGTGAATCTCAGTTTAGCACTCTCTCCCTAGATGAGAAACTTGATCGTATTGTATCCTCTGTCAACGAGTTGAATACAAAGATGTCTGGACTCACAGCTTCTCTGCATCATCAAAGCACTCGATGGGATATGAAGTTTACTTCTCTTCAAACTCAATTGGATCAAATTCAGAGAAAACTGGAAGAAGATGACTAGCCTATTCCATGACAAAAAGGGGGAGTGATAGGCATGAATGATGAATGATCAGAGGGGGAGGATATTACCTAAGGGGGAGTGTCATTACCTAAGGGGGAGTGTCTTTACATTCTTCTTCAGTCTTTAAGTTGATATATTGTGTTTTGTAAACTATTATTCAGGATATTTTTTTGTGTTTGTACCCATGTGCTTTTGTAAGCTTTTAGGGTTATTGTTTTATGCATAGTTTGTAGGCTTTATGGTTTGTACCTTGCTTAGTGCAGCCTTTATGCTATGTTGTATTCAGTACTTTAATCTAAATGTTCTGCATTTTGGTTTATGTACTGTCACTCTTGTGCCCTTGTAGGATTGTTCCTAGATGCATATGCCTTGTGTGCTATGCATTGGTTGAGTGTTGAGCATACAAGTGTCTTGCCTTGTGCTTGTTATCTTGTATGTTCTTGTGTTCATTCCAAGTGTGAATGAGCACTGTGATCACTACCTTGTGGTGTTCACTTGGTTGATCAAGTCATGGTTTGTTTATTAACTCCATCTTTGCTTGATCACATATTGCCTGTTTCATATGCATTTATAATTTTCTGCTTACAATGATCATGGTGTATTGTTGTGTTTCAGGAGTATTATGTTCATATGATTCAAGTGCTTCACAGCTTCTAGAGTTAGGTGTGAGTGAGTTTTGTTCAACTGTTCCCAACTCACATGTTAAGTCTAGAGTCTGTTTTAGGGTTTTGTCACGGAATAGCCAAAGGGGGAGATTGTAAGGTTGAATTTATTCAACCATCTAATTGGCTTTATTCCGTGCCAAATTTGCTTGTAATTCAGCATTTAGTTACCCTGTATTTAGGTGGGTTTGTTGTAAGGGTAGTGAGTGAGATAGAGTGAAGATTGCTCAAGAGTGTGCAAGAAAACAGAGACTCGCGGCTGGGACTCGCAGGTGACTCGCGGCTGCAAGCCGCCAGAAGCTACACACGTGCCAAGCATGCTGGAAGATGAACAGTCATGCTAGCTGGAGCACTACAGGACAAAACAGGACAACTGGCCATACGGTTAACTCGCGACTGGATCTCGCGACTTGGTCAAGCCGCGAGGTCAAGCCGCGAGCCACCCCTGTTTTGTAAAACCTGACGTTTCACATTCCTCTCACACTCCAGTATAAATACCCCTTTAACCCACGATTGAAAGAGAGCTTCCAGAGAGAATTTTGAGAGAGAAACCCTAAAGAAAAACCAGATTGCTTCACCCACAATCTATACCTTAGAGTCTCTTCAAATTCCCTTACTCTCTTCCTCTCCATTGTCAAATCCTTGAGAGGCTTTATACCAAACCTGGTTCTCACCATTATCATCTCTGTGAGACAGTTGTTTGGAGTTCTGGGAAGCAGTTAGGAAGGAGCCAATCTTCATTGGTTGATGCTACGGTCTAGTAGCGGAATCCGGGAAGCTAGAAAAGAAAAAGGTTCGGCGCAACCTCGTTGGAGCAAGAAGCTTGGAGGGCTTAGGTGCACTGGGTAGATTAGGCTTGGAGGGTCTATTGCTGTCCTTTTATCCCAACTGTATTTTCTAGTGGATTGATTACCGCTTGGAGGGCGGCGGAGAGGTTTTTCGCCGAGGACTTCGGTTTCCTCTTCGATAACACATCGGGTGTTGTCTTTGTGTTTGCATCTTCCTTCCTCTCTATCTTTGCCTTTATTTTATCTGCTGTGGTTTTATTTTGTTATGGCTTAGATAGTTGTTTAACCAATTTCATATTATAGCATGTGTTAAGTTTCCGCACACCAGTTGTTTGACATATTGCTTGATTTGGTTAAGTTGTATTTTGGGGGTCTAAACGTTCAAAGGTGTTTTGTACACGTTTTTGAACTTTCAGATTCACCTGATGCTTAAGCCAGAACTGCCGATGTCAAATCGACTTATTTTTTTTAGTACCCTTCCCTGAGTTTGATAAATGGAATTCTCCAAATGCCGCAGTTCCAATGCTGAAATGAAGGGTACCCCGCTGCCAGTTTTTACTAGACACACGTCTATGTAATCTGTCACGGGAACATGAATTACGTCGTAATAATAACCATATTCATCAGCATCTGTTAAATTCACTTTTCCCATTCATTAACCCCAAGATATAGGTCAAATACTGGTTCCTGATTTTCACCATCGTAATTCCCATATACAAATGTTGCCATGATCAAATAATTATTGTGTTTGCCTTGCTCTGGTCTCAGGGTGTAACAATTCCTTGTGCCATTGGGAAAACTTCTCAAGTCCTTTAGACACTCTGTAAGATCTGCAGGTGAATCAGGGGATACCGTCTTAACCATTCCAGTATCTATCAATTCTTTATCTGATATGTAAGGGATTTTGGTTTCCTCGTCAATGTAATCTTCATTGCTACCACAATCAATGCTAATGAATCCTTGAAATTTTGAGAAAGAAATAATTAGACATAAACAATCAATATGGTCTCCTCAAATAAGGTACCAATGAGTTTCAGAACACCCCATCTTTTGCAGTGATAAACTGGCACCAAAATTCCTAAGACACAAATTTTCAAATAGCTTAAGCTCCAAACATAGTTGAGTCAATATTGTTGCAATTCCTACCTTTTTGTGGCCTTGGGAACTCCCATGCTAAGACAAAACTGTATATGTATGTGAAAGGCAAAACGTTGGTTTTGGTTTGTTTAAAGTTTCAGATTATTAAAAATCTTATAGTGCCGGTTAACATTTGCCTCAATGGTTTTGTTGAATCGGTTTAATTGAACCAAACCCTTGACCAAAATTTCCATATTGTTGACCCACTCCTTTGACTGTTGACATTGACTTTGATCAAAATGTTAAAACTTTCCAACAATGCCTATTTTTCTCAATGCTATCATAGTATCTTTACCAATCCTGAACATTAGATTTGGGACCAATTAAAACTTATATTAATACTTTCTATAAGTCTAAGGATTTAATCTAATTTAACATATAATAATAAAGTCATTTTCGTGGCTTCTAGTCAGCTCAACTGGTAAAGTTAACTGGTAAAGTCTTTGATAGTTGTATAAGAGATCTAGTGTTTAATCCCTGCCTACACCAAAAATTGATTGGTATCTTGATCTGGTGATAAAAGAGCTATCATCATGAGCGAACGTCATAGGTTGAAACTCTCTTAAAAAAAAAAAAAAAAAAGTCATTTCCCATTATTAATGATGTGCCAGAAAACTTTTTCTCTCATGTGATCAAAGAGATTAAATTTTATGTTTACATGATCTAATAAAATATTGTCACGTCAAACTATTTAAAATATAAGTATAGAAAGTATTATAAAAAGGCGAAAATACATTATTAGTCCTTAAAGTTTACCTAGCAAGTGCTTTTAATCCCTAAAGTTTCACATGAGCGCTATTAGTCCCTAAAGTTTAAAAAATGACCTCAATTGGTCCTTCCATCAACTTCTGTTAAATTTTATTGCTTATGTGTCTATTAAAATAGTGATGTGTTATTTCTTTTTATGATGTGGCAACAATTTTTATTATTAACTTATTACATGATGTGGCAAACCCACCACCCATCCCAAGTTCTCTCTTTCGATCCCAGTGGCCAGTGCCTCGTGTCCACCATTCACCAGTGCAACAAATTCAACCTCCATGAAACAAACTGAACTTCCGTAAAGAGCAACAAATCCATATTAGACGAAGATGAACCCAAGATCTAAGCTTGAATTACACAACCCATTACAAAACATCTCTTATGAAAACCAATAACCCCAGCTATGGCAAATTAAATCTGGGTATAAATCTTAAAGTGGGTCACTTTGGAAACAAGCTCATCCATAATAAAAAAATTTGGGTCTGTTAGAGAAGAGGTTTAAGCTCACAAAACCTCAAAAACACAAGAGGCGATTTAAAATATGGACTAAATTGGAATCTAGGGTATTCATTTGATTGCTTTTCATGGCCATTGAGTTTGTTTGAGGTTGTTGCTGATGTTGGTGATGAGGAGGAGGGGTTGGGAGCAGAACCAAGAGGAGGGAGTGAAGTACTGACCGGAGCCATCTGTGGCGTTTGAGACAAATGCAGACTTGAGGCCGAAAAAGAAAAACTTAGGATGACAGAGAGCACGGGAGATTGCTGACATGTAATTTGTTAATAATAAAAATTGTTGCCACATCATTAAAAAAATTGACAGGTTACAACTCGGGGAATCAGGGTAACTAATTTTGTTTTCCTAATTATCTAGTTAGTAGGCCACTGTTTGAAACTAAATAAATTTCTAACATCTCAAGCCTTAGAGGCTCGATTTTCAGCTTATAAACCGAGTCTTAGAGGCTTGGTTTTCATGCTCTTAGGCTTCCTGACGTGACTGATTGTATACGTGGAAATCGAGTTTTATAGACTCGATTTTTATAGACAACTCTCAGATGCTCGATATCTGTGCTAAAAGATGCCACGTAGATGCCACATTGAAATTGAGTTTTAGAGACTCGGTTTGCTAAAAGTGAAACTGAGTCTCAGAAACTCGATTTTTAAATTGTGGTTAAGAACTACTCCACTTGGCAATCATGTCTGGGTCCCTATATCAGATCTAATTTTTTGTCTGGGTCTCACGGGTCTCATACACACATTCAGCAATAATCAGACAAACACTCCTTGTAGTCTTCTCCTCTTTCACTTCTCCTCTCACTCATACAATCTCAGCACATTTGCACATCCAAAATGTCAAGTAAGGGTCTGTTGATTAGTTAGTGTATATAGTGTAGGATTTTGCTCGTGTTAGTATATATAGTGTTAAGATATATTTGTATCATGGGTATGTACGTATTTTTTGTTTGGTTTTGATATTTCTCTTTAGTTTTTGTTTTGTGCCCTTTCTCTATGTCTCTAGCAGTTAAAATCACACAGTCAATCCCAGTTGTTACTGATGATTAAACTATGTCTCTATGTCTGCTTACAACCAATTCATGAAGTAAGGGGAAGTGTCCCTTTTGTGCTTGTGTTATTGATGATTTTGCCACTTCTCATAGCTACTAGTACTGCTAGTGAAATATTAATGTTTCGAAAATGCTAAAATTTCTATTAGTTTTATTACAAAATGCCTATTAATTGATATGGTTAAAAATGTAGTTAATACTACATCAATTGTATAATAAATAAAGTTTTTAACTTTCTTTTTTCTTTTGTTCAAAAATTCACACAATTTGTAAATATTATATAATAAAAGGATTGTGTGTATTACACATAAACTTACCTTATAGCAGGATCAAAAACTTACCATTATGATTAACTATCTCTCAACCCCTTCATCTAGTAGAAAACTTGAGTAAAATAGATTATAGAAAGAATCAATAGATTCAATATCCCAATCAGCCTGTACAATACTAATATTAATATCCCCCCATCTGGTCACCTTACCATCTGCAGCACCCAACAAATTATAAATAGAATTATCATCCTTATCCTCAGCTATCAAAAGCAAACCAGAAACTAACTCTGTTAAGGCACTCCCTCCAAACCCTCATCATGTCAACCTTCTATGTTAGTGTCTTAAATCACAATTCTAACCAAACATATTACAGGACAGTTTCTGAGGAAACCGAACTATATAGTAGCATCTTCATAACAGCCCCTGCAACTCAAACTATTTGCAGGGATTTCGTAGAGCTTGCATATTTGACATGTATCTACAACTCAAAAATTCAATTAATAAAGTAATACACGAATGCAGTTGGGTTCAGTGCAGGCTTAAACCTAACTAGCTCCAAAAAGGACCTTATTTTACAATACTTCAAAAGGAAAATTCCATGCATTAAAAACAAGGGGCAAAGTTTAAGTAGCCATGATATAGAACCAGTTATTCTGTAATGATGCATATCTTACAACAAAATGCCGATATCATGCATTTAGGATTCAGGATAAAAACAAGGTTGCGTAAATTCAAGGCAACATAACCCCCATGGTGATGAAGTCCTAGGCTTTCTACGAAGAGGTTATGTCTTCATCAGCGTTCTCATATATCCATTCCTCCAGATCTCTTCCTAGGGTAACTTAACATTTTAACTAGTTCAACAGTCACCTATTTCACATTATAACGAAAACAATTTCTACAATTTCAAGAGAATGTGTTGAGTCAGTTGACTATCTATGCACCTGCTGTTAAGGTTATTTTATTAATTCAACAATTAAAATACTTCGCAGAACTCCAATCATCAGTTTCATTGTATTACCAAAATAACTGCTTATAGTCTTGTGGCCAATGAGCTTTGGCTCAAATGGCATTTCCTCCTCTTGCAATAATGGGTGAAGCGTGAGGTTGTAGTTTCAAAACCCATGGGGTGCATGGGTAACTTATCAACCTGGGGGAACAAAAAAAAGAAAAAGAAAAAAACAAACAAACAAAACCTAGCTTGTAGTCTTTTTATGTGCGTGTGAAGAGAAATGATAACCCACAGGCTACAAAGAATGCTTAAAAAGGAATGGTTTCAGCAATAAGCTCACTTGGACAGATATACTGGCAAAATAACATGATTTGTATCGTGCTTCAGTACTTCTGGTACTACGTAACTTCCCCCCTCCTTTAGCATCCTACTTCGCCTTCAAATTGACATTAGTATTACTTGATGCAGCCAACAAAGAGTTCCAAGAAAAACCATTATTAATAATTATTATGAGTCCTAGTCTTTCTAGGAAATGGTAATTTAGGAGGTTTAGTCCTTCTATGAATATTATTGCAATAGCCTAAGTATTCAATAAATGATAGAAATATAAACATTGAATTCAATAACATTTCAGCCCTTCATTTTAATCTTAAAGGGTGTGTTTGCATTCTTTTTCCTAAGCGTGATTGGTTTGCCTACAATTTATCTTATGTTGTATCTTTTTCTATTCACTATTTTCACACCAAGTAGCCATCAAATGGGGGTATCGCTACAAAGCCCCTGTTTGGGTAGTCTATCCCTAGCTAGTCCATCAAAGCACCAATGGTTATTTGGCAGAAATTGGTCTGATTCCTTCAAAGAATCCCTCTTCAGGCTTACATTTGTTGGTTACCTATGTAGGACAGATTAATTACCAGGGATAGACTAGCAAAATGGGGTGGTTATGTATTGGAAAGGCAAGAGCTTGCTTGCTATGTCTTCTAGGCTGGGGCTTAGTGCTGTGATTTTTCATGTATACAGGCAAAGAAATGCAATCCTGCTTGGGAATAAAGTCAGCTCAGAGGAGCAGCTCGTTGCTGTCATTAGAAAGAATGTGAAAGCCAGAATTCAATTCAACGGCCCTTCCCTAATTCTAGAAATCTGCAAATTTGCAATGGATGGTAAACTCCATCACAATTAATGATGTAGGATTTGCTAAACACATACGAAATGACTTCATTTTAATTTGTAATGTATAAGATGATGATTCCCATGTAATATAATGACACTAAGCTCTAAGTGGAAGACAATTATATGTAGCAATTGAAATTTCATGGGATTTCAAAACAGCCTTAATGAATGAACAAAAAAAAAAAAAAAACTAAAAAAAAAACTAAACAAACAAAGTGAGGGACTGAAACTTCAACCCAATCACATGACAGAAAGTTTTATGAAGCAGAGATTTTTATTATCGCAATAGCAACCGGTAACAATGGCCAGATTAGTAGCATAAGTAGCACAAATAATTGCTAGACCATGAACGTTTCAATGCTTTGACACCAACCCAACTCCTCCACCAACAATCCCAGCCCAAATCCAAAAAAAAATAGGTCAATTTCTCAAATTGTCAACACCAAATAAATTCCTTTACTTTGAGCCTCACTCCCCAAACGCAACTGAACTATAGCAAATTGGTTTAGAAATAATGGGTTTCAATTATTTTCAAGTAAACAGAAACATAAAACTTTAAATTCAATACCTACACTCACTTTACTCTCTGAACCTCACTCCCCAAACCCAACTGAACCCAGTATAGCAAATTAAATCCTCATCAAATATAAACAAACCAAGAAACATAATCCGATTCCACAGCAAATAGAAACAAACCCAGAAACCCAGAGACATAATTTGATCTCAAAAAACAACAAAACCTCGATCTTTTTTAAGAATTCTATTAGAAATTCAAAACAGAAACCAAAATAGAAAAAAATAAAAAAAAACAAATTGAAACCAAAGTTTCTTTGATTTTTCCCACTGTTTCCCAGCAACCAAACGGTGAAAGTGAAACACACTTTGAAGCAACTCACCTTTTATTTTAGTTTTGAGAAACCGCGTAGATTGAGGAACTCAAAGCTCTGTGAGTAAGAGTGGAGACTTTATCAAACCTCTGTACACCTTGCTGTGCTTTATCAAATCTTTTGTGCTAGGTGATGAATGTCAAATGGACTGAGTAAGAGAAGAGGGTGATCAGCGAAGTGATGAATGTTTAACAGAGTGGGAGAAGAGAGTGAGTGAGAGATGCGATGAAGTGTGAGAGGGAGAGGGTGTGACTGGTCTGGTTTGTGTGACAGAGACGGTGAGTGAGAGAGTGGATACTTTAAAAGTGAGGCGTTAATTTTAAAAAAACCCCTATTTGAAACCGAGTCTCTAAGACTCGGTTCCCCAGTCTTCCACGTGGTTCAACCACATCACAACCAGATTGCCACGTGGATGTCACGTGGGTAATCGAGTTTTAGAGACTCGATTTCCACGTGGCGTCCACGTAGACCTCCTGCCACGTTAGTTTTGATCAAAACATAAAAACCGAGTCTTAAAGACTCGATTTATAGGTCCAAAATCGAGTCTTTAAGACTTGAGGTGTTACTTAGTAATATACTTAGTGAACCAGACCTATTAACTAAATGGTTAGGAAATTATGGCTAATTACCCTGTAAGCGACTAAATTTCTAGTTTGAAATAAATCAAACAAGTAAAATAGTTTCACAAATGCGAATTTTGTATTGATGATTGTGTGGTACAATTCTCTGGAATTACAAAAGAGTTATCCTCTGATTCGATCTCCTTGCAAAACTTATTGATTAGATTTATGGTAATGTGGATTTGACTTGAACACAAAATATCCTTCAATTTGGTTGAGGGATGGATCGAAGATTACTGAAACAGAATTACAATGAATCTCTGGCTATGAGCTTGTTTAGAAATCCTTTGTTCTTCGCGTTCTTCGTGTTCTTCGTGCGTTCTTCGTCTTCGAAGGTTTGTGGTGGAAGTTCTTCGGAGCTTTAGAGGCTTGAATCCGTTGAGCTTCAATGATTTGTGATTTGTTGATGTTTTCGGACACGTTTGGCTTGATTCCCGTGAACTTTAGGATCTAGGCAGATGATCTGGACGATTCTGCTTCGAATGTTCTTCGATTTTGGGGTTGAAGTTCTTGAAGTTCTTGAAGCTTGATCTTCGCAGAGCTTTTTCACTTCTGAATTCTGGTCCCCTGAAATGTCTCAGGAAGGCTTCTATTTATAGGAGTTTTGGGGTGGGTGAGCGACACGTGGCGGAACTTGATTGGTGACACATGTCACAGCCTGATTGGTCTGCTTGTGTCATCGCTTACACGTGCTGGATCGCTTGAGTCATCGCTTACACGTGCGAGGCTACTTGAGTCATCGCTTACACGTGCGAGGCTGCTTGAGTCATCGCTTACACGTGCGCTGATGCATGATTGGTTATTGCATGACACTTGGCAAATTTCTGTTGGCTTCTGAATAGTGATAGCAAAACCTAGCAGCGATACATGGTGCTTTGTAATTGGCTGTATTTTGTGGACTTGGTAATGTGACGTGTCAGCTTGTGATAGGTCGGGAATTTTCCCTCTCTACAAATGCCCCCTCGAGACTCGTTCACGCACACAGTCTCGGAGTGTGGTGTGGGAATGGGTTTCGAAAAAATGGATTTTTGGTACTTGACTCTTTAAGTGAAGTAGTTGAAGGTGGTGGAGCTGTTGAAGGTGGTGGAGCTGTTGAAGGTGGTGGAGCTTTCAGAAGGATGGGATTAAGTTGAAGTACTTTCAAAAGAGTATTTTGGATCATTGGTGGCGATCATAAGATGTTGAAGATGGGGAAGATGAGAGAATGATGGCTGGATACAGCATGCAGGGTCATGGAGCTAGCCTCGTGTTTTTAAGAAGTCCAGGCGAAGTAATTTCTGAAGAACATACTTTGGATTACGGCGAGGACATGTGGGAAAGTGGTTGAATGTGCGTGTGTAATTGTTTCACCCAGGTTAAGTTGAGGTAATTTCAGAAGCTTATGTATTTTGGGTATGCTGGTGGTGGCAATGAAGAAGATGGAAATGAAGCAAAGTGAATGGATGAAACATACGCCACCATGGTGCTGGCCCTGTATGCTGGGACCCTTCTGGTGTAGATGTTTATGGGAAGTACAACTTTGAATATGGGACTGACTGTGTGTTGCATGGGGTCCGGCGGTTAGTAGTAGAATGTGCATGCGTGATGGGACCATGCCGACGGACGTTAAGTTGAAGTAATTTCAGAAGAGTACTTTTTGAAATTCTTCAAGCTGATTTTAAGTTGGAGTAATTTCAGAAAATGAGTTTTGAGGTACCAGTAACGATGACCTTTGGGTCCCATAGTAGTGGGGACATGGAATAAAGCTTTGATGACCATTTACCGGCACCAAAGGCTGAATTCTGATGAGCTGGCGCCTTGGAGGTTGTTTTAAGTGTTGGATGGAAAACAATTTGTAGGATACCCCAACACTTTTTACCATCTTCATCTACTGCCACTTGTTGGAAAAGCACAGAAAAAATGAAAGATGGAGCTAACTTGTGAACCTGGTTTGGAAACCAGACAAGTTGCTGTTTGTTCCGAACCACTGCTTCTGCTGGAAGACCAAGCAATTGGAAAGAGACTACAGGAGCTCTGAGGTTAGGAATAGGTGTGTCCGCTGGACTTGGATTTCCTGGCCAACCAAGTCCGCGGAAGCATGGGAGGACGATGCAGGCCTTGTTACGACTAATTTTATAGACAAAGGTGGTCATTAAGTGGAGAAACAAAGTTTGTTTGGATCTCAAAACTGCAATGATGTTGTAAATAGGGTTTCGACCGAACCATGAGAGGGTTGATCTCAAACCGATTATGAAGCAAAATCGGTTGCTAGGTGTTGAGAATGATGAGGTCATAGTGAGAAATGGTTGTGAAAAGGAGGATTTGAAAATCTGAAAGAGGCAAATCTTCATTTCATGATTCAGTGTTTTTTTTTTTTCTTCTTTTTTTTTTTTTTTTCTGGATGAGTTTTTGATGAACCCGGCCCTCCTATTTATAGTAGAGAGATGAAGAATGGTAGGTAGGTAGTTAAGAATGGTAGTTGAGAATTTTTGGTGAGAATGGTAGATGGGAACGGTAGGTGGGAGTGGTAGGCACCGAACGGGAATGGTAAGTTGGAGACTAGTAGGCACCGAACGGGAATCGCAGATTGAACTAATATCCTAGTGTAATTTTAAGACACATTTGTGAGAGTTCATTTGTACCTTGAAAGGCAAGTCTTGATGAAATCTGGAGAATAACCCTGCGGGGATCCTAATTAAATGGATGAATCTCAAATTTTGTTCTTGAGGACCTAAGTTTTTGAACACTTGAAATTGAGTCATTTTTGCAATTTTCAAGTCTCAAATGACGGAACGGACTCCAAAATCGGAATGTACTCGAAAAATTGAGCAAGATAGGTCTATCTCAAAAATTTTGACGTTTGGTCAACATTTGCACAAAAGTCAATTTTTTTGGAAATTGGACGTTTGCATAATTTCTGAGCTTCGAATGAAGAAACGGGTCCCAAAATCGGAATGTACTCGAAAAATTGAGTGGGACAGGTCCGTTTTGAAAATTTTGACTTTCTAGTCAATATTTGCACAAAAGTCAATTTTTTGGAAATTGGACGTTTGCACAATTTCTGAGCTTTGAATGAAGAAACGGGTCCCAAATCGGAATGTACTCGAAAAATTGAGTGAGACAGGTTCATTTTGAAAATTTTGATTTTCTGGTCAAGGTCAAAAGTCTGCTTAGTCAAAGCATTTTCTCTTTTTTTTTTTTTTTTTTTTTTTTTTTTTCAGGCGGTTCGGATTCGGGTCAAACCGGGTCAGACCGTAGTGGGTGGTGACGTCGCGGATGACGTCACTGTTCTTGGACGCGTGTGGCACGTGTGGAGGATGACGTCATCCATGACGTCATCTCACTCGTGTGGCACGTGCGAACCCTGACGGATCTTGATTGGCGCGTGGGATTTGAAGGCCGCGCCGCCGAATCTTTTGGCGGCGCGTGCGTGGGCTTTTGGGCCTAAAATTTTTGGGTTTTGTTGGTCGAAGGCCGTATAAGACCCCTGTATGGTCAGTTTTGTAAATCTCTGAGCAGGTTTGCACAAATCTGAAGGCTTAGGTCGCGGTTCCTTTGAGAGATTGTGGCGGTTCGTGGAGGCGGATGCGGCCGTTTCTGGGCTTGAAATTTTTGGGTTTTGCATATCGGGGCACGCTGGATCGAGTGGTGCGCTTAGTTTCCTGAAACGGTGTCTGGATTTGCACAGATTCGAGTGTGAGAGCCGCGGGTCGTTTAGGAGTTTGTGGCCGTTCGTGGCGGTGCGTGGCGGTGCGTGGCGGCGCCGTTGCTGAAGATTTTTCTGGGTTTTGTACACCAAAGTCCTTAGAAGACTTCTGTGGGTTGATTTCTTTGTGAAATTGTGTCAGAAACTTTAGAAATCCAGAACTACGTCCGCAGCCATTGTTGGTTTTTGCTGTCACCTTGGTCTACATGGGCGGTGGCCGTTCTGACAACACTTTGACAATCCAGGCAGGGAGTAGTTCCATGGTTCCAGAGCAAGCACTGAATGTCTCTGTGTTTCAAAGAGTTGGTGACATAGTAACAGGAAGCTTCCCTTCACTGGCTCAGAATGGGAAACTGCAAGCATTGCTGGACTTGTTGCCACCTTGGTCTACATTGGCGGTGGCCGTTCTGACAATGCTTGACAATCCAGGCAGCAAGTAGTTCCATGGTTCCAGAGCAAGCACTGAACGTCTCTGCTTCTCTTCAAAGAGTTGGTGACACAGTAAAACAAGAAGCTTCTGTGGATCCCTATATAAAGCCACTCAGGCATACACTAACTTGTACAAACATAGTCTCTAAAAACAGAATACATAATACTCTGTATGGAGAAACCATGCTCACCCTCTTTTTTATTTATTTATTTATTTATTCATTTTCTATTATTTGATAATAATAATAATAATAATAATAATTTTTTTTTTTTTTTTTTTTTTTACACAGCTATCATGACGCTCTTTTTTAAAGATTCGAAGATTGGCGAAGAATCAGCTTTGTTTATTTATAAGAAAAGAGATGGCAAAGATGCGAAGGCTACGACTTTGATTGTTCGTCCACCCATAATTGGAAGATTTTCAGAAAAATGGGGTCGTAACTCTTATCCTCTCAATTTGCCGAAATGGTCACAGATCGTTCCTTCTGATGGCGGCTCTAACTTGGAAACAACTGTCCTTCTTGCTTCACATCACAAAAATGTTGCTAGATCAAAGCCGTATAACACTTTAGGACGAGAGATAATTGCAATACGTGCGGATTGGGATTTTTCCTTTAGCGTGAATGGAGGGTTTTCCTACTTCTCCCTTTATTGGGATTGGCTAGAAGATGTGCTCAGTCGGTGTAAACACCTCCTTGATGCAACCCACCTCTACAGTGCTGTCTTTGCTTCTTTGTTCACATATGATTATGATGAGAATCTTATGAAAGCATTTTGTGAGTGTTGGAGTTCGTCAACCAATACCCTTCATACCTCAGTTGGGGAAATTTCCATCACACCATGGGATCTCTTCGTTCTCGGTGGACTTCCTTGCACCGGTGCATTTTATGATGAAGTAGTACCCAATGCACAAGAGCTGGATGGAATCAATGACCAGGGACGACCTTATCTGCCGTACAGCTGTCGCTACCTATTCCTAGCATATCATCATCTTCAAAACCGGCTGAAGAAACAAGGGAAAGTAAGTGTTCGCGACTGGATTACTTTTTGGTATAGAGGAAATAGCAAGTATCCAGCTCCTAGAAAACCAGCGAGACGGACAACCATTCCCAAGTTTAGTCAGAATCCCTCAGGTGAGATAAAGGAGCATGGACCATGGCTTGATAAAGAACACGGGGTCTTTGCGGATCTTCAAGTTGAAGGTGATTTAAAGGAGGAGACCTACTTATCGACGCTTCTTTCCTGTTGGCTGTGCATATTTGTCTTTCCTATCAAGGATCAGAACAGTATTCGTCCAGGCACTTTCAAGATTGCTAGTTCCATAGCTAATGGTCGTTCATTCGGCCTTGCTTCCCCAGTATTGGCTAGCATTTATCGTGGACTTAACACTATTTCTTCCTCTCCTACCCCGAGCAAGTCTGGAGCTAGTTTTGCCGTCCATTACGTTTATGCCTGGGTAGGTCATTTCTTCCGAAGCAATCGCCTTAGCCACGATAAACCATCTGATGCTTTGATGACTAAATATTCTGGTGTGGGCTATGCCTCTCCGTTCAATGAATTCTCTGCACGCAAGCACATACGAAACGCCACCAACTTTCTTTGGCACCAAACTGCTTTCAAGAAAAACTACGACCAGACTTTTATTGACAATGATCATTTATCCATTCAGAAGTTTGACTACTTTATGAGCCTACGCTCGGGGTACTTGTCACTTCGATGTGAAGATCAACATATTGTAGAGCCATATAGTCCTCACAGATTCAGTCGGCGTTTTGGATTTCATCAAGACATTCCAGGCGATTTGAAGGAAGAAATTCATACTGGTTCTTTAAAAGACCTGTGCCAATTCTACCAATCCTTCACTCGATGCAACACAGATTCTAAGATACTCATTTCAGCTTTTGCCACCGACTTTGGAAGTCGAGTCAGACATAGCTACAAACAATGGTGGGAAAGGGTATGCGGAAATGATTTTACCAAAGGAACAGATCTTCTTGCTGACATCGCCTCCTTCCCTGTTAAGCTAGTAACATCTAACAAACCTCAGAAGGGAAAGAGGGAACTACAAGACCCATACATTCCACAACCTTTGTCAAAGTTTGTACGACGTCGTCTTGAAGATGGTAATCATTCAAAGGACTCATCTCAACATATCGAAGTCACTTGCAGTCAAAGCACCAAAGGTCCATTTGTTGTACCAGTTAGGGATGCCAGTAAAATTTCTGAAGAGGAGGTGTGTAATGACCTAGGCTCCAATTGGAAACATTCGAAGAGTCCAATGGAGGGCGTTGATGCAGAGAATTCTATTAATCATGCGCACCTTCTTGCAAACAGTGAGTCTTCTATTTCAAAGCCATCTGCGAAGAGTTCAGATCTCAGGAGGTGTAAGTTTGCTGATGTTGGCGAGTCGTCCAAATTTCCGATTGAGACAGAAAGGGCACATCTCCCATCCCTGCAACTGACTAAACCTCCAGAAGTCTCTGTGTTTCAAGCCAAGGCGCATATTTCCTCCGTGTGTAGGAAAGGGGCTTCTATGCTAGGAGATGTTCTTCTAAACAGGCTTTCGAATCTTTCTGTAGACACCATCCTCCCACGAGCCGAAGTACATGAAATTTATAGTGGGGTTGAAAGTCTTGGAGTGGACCCTCAACACTTGCGTGAGAATGTTGACAAATATTGTGAGGGTATCGCAGACTATTTGAAAATGAAGGAATTTCTGAACAAATGACCAAGTCCTGTTATCTTATCTCAACGCCAGACTGAAGTTGAATTCCTCCTTTCTGAAGCATTGCAGAAGAAAGCATCTTTGAAGACCGAACTTGATGCTGTTAAATCAAGGATGGTTGACCTGAAAATCGAGCTCGTCCAACTAGAGCAATCGCTTTTTCAAATCGAGACTCATCAAGTTGAACAAGACAATGTTGTGCAAGACTTAGAAGAACAACTTGAAGAAGTCAAATCTACCCCCGTTCTTGAAGACCAGGATATGGAGGCTTTAGAGAAGATACGAGTCGTTCTGGAAGATAATCGTTCTAGCTTGAAAGATTTGAAATGGATGTCATAATTTCTTTCGTTTTAATTCCCTTCATACATGTCATCATGCTTTCCTCTTGTACTATTTTCCTTTCGTCAATCAATAAAGGAGACTTTATCCTCTGTTCCTTCATTTTTTTATTTTTATTTTTTCACAAATAATTTTTTTTTTTAGTGCGTGACTGAACTCAGCAAAAGATACTAAGTTGCCTACGTACCCCGGAGAGGGATCAAGTCATCATGTAGTTCAAAAGATTTTTGTTTTTGTTTTTTTTTTTTTTTTTTTAATAATAATAATTTTTTTTTTAGGTGTTTTTGCAAAAAAGGGGGCGCAGTGTGTAATAGTGGGTACCAATAAGGAGAAATTAATCCCACTCGCAATTGTTGACATGGAGTGGGATTAATTTCTCCTTATTGGTACATTTTCAAGCATAGAAGCATTTGCGGAACTTCCCATTGATGGGGCCGATCCTTGCATCGTCTTTGTTGATCAACTTGTGAGCTTAGTGCTTGCCCCCTGCTTGAGAGTTGGAAGTACATCCTAAGCAACGATCACATGGTTTGACCCGACAACTTCATTGAAGTCTAGATCAATCTTGTTTTCTTTGGCAAAAAGGGAGGGCTCACGTGTGTAATCCTCGCCCTACGCCCCACGGTATTTCATGGGTACCAATTGCGCATAGTGGGTATCACCATTAATCGAACCCGAGACCTTGGCCTCAAGGGCGACATAGGCATCCAACCACTATGCCACACTCGCAAATGGTGACATAGAGTGGGATTCATTTTTCTTTATTTGTACGCTTTCAAAGGTAATGGGAAGACATCATGTACCCTTGCAGCGTTATGGTGGGTAGTTTAAGCTCTTACCGAGGAGCAATCCTCGATTTTCAAGCATAGAAGCGTTTGAGGAACTTCCCATTGATGGGGCCGATCCTTACACCATCATTATCAATCAACTTGTAAGCTCCATTGGTGTAGACTTCTTGCACAACATAAGGTCCATCCCATTTTGAAGTGAACTTATTGCCTGTACGATGAGTTGTGACGATAGGTCTTCGAACGGCGAGGACTAAGTCACCAACTTGGAATGATCGTGGTTTGACTCTTTTATTGAATGCGCTTGAAAGACGAGCTTGATAGCATTCAAGGCGTTGTTGGGCCTCGAGCCTTTTTTCATCAAGTGCCTCTAATTCTTGCAACCTGAGCTTGGCATTTTCTTCTCCAGTCAATCCTTCTTGAATGGCAATCCGTAATGATGGGATTTGGCGTTCTAAAGGAAGGACGGCTTCCACTCCGTAGACAAGAGAATATGGCGTTGCTTGAGTGGGCGTTCGAAATGTTGTTCGATATGCCCATAATGCTTCTCCGATTCTTTCATGCCAGTCTCGCTTTGTCTTGGATACCACTTTTTTCAACAAACTGCCAAGTGTTTTGTTAAACGCTTCAGCTAGTCCATTTGCCGGGGCATTGTACATGGAGGAGTTGTATTGTTTAAATTCAAACTTCTCACATAGCTCTGTCATCAGCCTATTGTAGAATGGTTTGCCATTATCAGTTATGATATACCGAGGGACACCATACCGATAAATCAAGTGAGTTCGAATGAAATTGACCACTGTTTCTTTCTTCACTTCCCTAAGGGGTACAGCTTCCGCCCATTTCGAGAAGTAGTCAGTTGCGGCCAAGATGTACAAGTGGCCACCGGATGACTTTGGTAATGGCCCTATTGCATCAAGTCCCCATGCATCAAAAGGCCAAGAAGCTACAGTTGGGTGTAGAGGTTCTGGCGGTTGATGGATGAAGTTTGCGTGATACTGACAAGCTTCGCACTTCTTAGCGCATTCCATAGAATCTTGCACCATTGTAGGCCAATAGTAACCCATTCGTTTGATCCTATAATGTAACTTAGGACCTGACTGATGTGCGCCGCATATTCCAGAATGAGCCTCCTCCAAGGCTTGTTTAGCCTCCTCCTCTCCTAAGCAACGGAGAAACAATCCATCAAATGAACGGCGGAAAAAAGTGTCTTTATAGTAAATGAATCGAGCAGCCCTCCGCCGAATTTCGGTCTTGTGGCGTTTATCATCCGGGAGTCTTCCATGTTGAAGGTATTCAATGATCACTTGTCGCCAATCTTCTTTTTCGACAAGGCATACAGAAATGATGTTGGCTTGCTCTTCTTCTTCTTTTTCAATCATGAGAGGTACCACCCACCTTTGGGAAATAGCGACTTTGGTTGTCTCTTCTTGGGATAATGCTAAGGCAGTAGCCAAATTAGCTAAAGCATCGGCCTGTCTATTCTCCTTCCTCGGTATATGCTCCAATGTGATGGCCTCGAAATTTGCTAGCAACTTCTTCACATATTTGCAATAGGGAATGAGGTCTTCTTTCTTGACGTCATATTGCTCCAAGATTTGGTTAATAATTAATTTGGAGTCCCCAAAGATCTCAAGTTGCGATATGCCTATCTCAATGGCCATTTGTAGACCAATAATCAATGCTTGATATTCAGCTACGTTGTTAGAGCAAAGTTCACTTAATGAGAACGAGTACAGAAGTATTTGCCTTTGTGGAGAAACAAACACTACACCTGCCCCCGCTCCTTCTCGACGTGCAGCCCCATCGAAAAACATCATCCATGGTGGCATTACTTCAATGTAAAACACGTCTTCATCCGGGAAATCATCGGAGAACTCCCAATCAGATGGAACTGGGTGATCAGCTAGGAAATCTGCCAATGCTTGTCCTTTGACAGCTTTTTGTGGAACGTATGCAAGGTCATATTGCTGAAGCAAGACTGCCCATCGAGCTATACGACCCGAAACCACTGGCCTGGAGAGGACATATTTGATCGGATCCGCCTTTGCTATCAAACGGACTGTATATGCTTGCATGTAGTGCTCCAGTTTGTCTATGGCAAAGAAAAGAGCGAGGCACATCTTTTCAATAGGAGAATAATTTAATTCAGCCCCATTGAGAGTTCGACTTAGATAATAAAGGGCTCTTTCTTTCCCCTCTTTATTTTCTTGCGCCATAAGAGCACCTAGAGACCTTTCTTGGGCCGCAATATACAGCACCAAAGGCTTTCCTGGGATGGGAGCACCTAAAACTGGAGGATTAAGTAAGTATCTTTTGATGCGTGCAAAAGCATTGCTGCAAGCCTCATCCCATTCAAAGTGCACATCCTTTTTCATCAATCTATTGAAAGGTTGACATCGACCAGCCAAATTCGAGATAAATCGTCGTATGTAGGCCAGTTTTCCCTGCAAGCCTCTAAGTTCTCGCAGATTCTTGGGCTCTGGCATTTTCTGGATTGCTTCAATTTTGGACTGGTCAATTTCAATACCACGGTGCCTCACAATGAAACCAAGAAATTTTCCAGATGTTACGCCAAAAGCGCATTTGCGGGGGTTCATCTTAAGCTGATACTTTCTCAAGCGAGTGAACACGGATCGTAGATCTGCCAGATGGTCTTCCCTCCTTTTTGTTTTAACCACCAAATCATCGACATAACACTCCACGTATTTATGAAGTACATTATCAAAGATCTTCTGCATGGCCCGTTGATAAGTAGCACCAGCATTCTTTAGTCCAAAAGGCATCACTTTGTAACAGTAAATTCCCTTAGGGGTACGGAAAGCTGTAAGCTGCTCATCCTTAGGATTCATTCGAATTTGGTTGTAACTCGAAGATCCATCCATGAAAGATAAAGCTTCATGACCGGTAGTGGCATCAACCATGACCTCAGTGATGGGTAATGGAAAATCATCTTTGGGACATGCATTGTTCAAATCACGGAAGTCAACGCACACTCGGATTTGTCCATTCTTCTTCTTGACAGGGACGATGTTAGCAATCCATTCCGGGTACTGCACTTCACGAATGAAGCCTGCTTCAATGAGCTTATTGACCTCAGTTTCTATTTGAGGGATAAGCTCTGGCCGAAAGCGTCTTTGAGCTTGTTTGACTGGGCGCACGCCTTTCTTTACTGCCAAATGGTGTAGAGCAATACTCGGATTGAGCCCAGGCATTTCCTTGTAAGTCCAAGCGAACACATCTTTGTACTCTACTAGGAGCTTGAGGTATCCTTCTTCTTCTTCAGGGGTAAGAAGCGCACTGATGAAAGTTGGCCGGGGTTCTTCAGCAGTTCCTAAATTGATCTCTTTAAGTTCATCAACTGTAGCTTTTCCTCCATCTTCCAAGGCTGGAGGAGCTTCATCGACTTCTTCATTGGTTGCTTCAGCATCTGACAGTGTACCCTCTTCTATTGTAATATGAAACGAGGATGATACCTCTTCAATTTCCTCATCATGGACGGGTGACTGACTTGTATGTACAATCGTTCGTCTTTTGACTTTGAGCGATCCTTCAGCGTTGATCTCCAAGGTAAAGTTACGTTTCATGCGTGAAGGAATGCTACTGCGGATCTCATCATTGGCTTTCTTCTCCCCTTGAACGTCAAAGTTTATTGAACTTTGAGAATGACTATCAATAGACCTTTTCGTTGCCCCCAGTCGATCAAAGACTGATTTACAAGCAAGAGTGTCACGATTTGGTGTTAAACAAGTTGTATTTATCCTGTCGAACACTGTGATTCGTGATGACGAGGCCTCGATGCGATCAAACACTGAGACATGGGGTGAAGAATGGTCTTTTCTTTGATTTGAACTTTCGCTGACCTCCACCGTTATGTATTGAGAACTCGAAGGATCGCTTCTTTTCTTGATCCATATCTGAGCTGGTTGTTCGGGAGTATAACCTAATCCGGTCTTTAGGATAGGAATTTCATGCCCTTCAAGCCGCATTTTCCTCTGTGTTTTGCTAAGGCCATGCATCTTTTCTCCGGTGGCTTCTGGAATTAGCTTCCCTAAGTCTTCTTGTTTTGAGAAGTCGTAGCCTGCTTTGGCTAACAGCCTATATGCCTTTGGGTCGAACCATTCTTTCGTCCGCTCACTTGGTAGAATACCATGCTCTATTGGTCTTTGCGAAGACCTCACGAATCCATTTAACGGCCTCGATGGCAAAGGATTTGTAGATGAAGTTAAATGCATGACATGATTTTCTTTCAATACGGCTACATCCTCTCTCGTGAGCTTTGCAGGAGGCCTCCCCATGTCTTTTGTAGGTTGAGGGCATTCCGCGAATGGTGATTGTCCATTCTTGCGGTGTGATAATGGTATATACCGGAGGAATGGTTCTGGACCTTTCTTTGGGGAAGAAATGTCCTTTTTGGCGATGAATTTAACATGCTCCTTTTCATCCCGTTTACTTTTCATAGACGGGATCTCAACTGGAAGAACCTCACTAGAAATGTCTTCTTTTGCATAGAATTTTGCATCAGCAAAATGAGCTTCGGTCTCTGCAAAAGGCTTCAAATCGGCATCGACCTTTTTTATTCCATTTTGAAAGAATTTGAAGCATTGATGCAAGGTTGACGGCACTATTCCATTCTCGTGGATCCAGGGACGTCCTAACAACATGTTGTAGGTCGTCTTAGCGTCAATGACGTGGAACAAGATGCTGCTTTTCAATTATGCAATGGTTAATTCTAGGTGGATCAGGCCGATTGCACGTTGTCCTCCTTGGTTAAAACCTTGGATGACCAAACGACTGTGTGATAATTCTTCCATTGTAAAACCCAGTCGCTTCATGGTCATTTTTGGAAGTATGTTAACGGCTGAACCTCCATCAACAAGGATACGCTCAATCCTTTGTTCACGAACATAACCAGAGACATAGAGTGGGCGATTGTGGGGCTTAGAGCCTAACAATAGATCCTCATCAGTTAAGGTTAAGTCTGGAGAGCATGCGTAACATTCTTGTGTTTGTTGAAGCGTATTGGTATGAGGGGCGTATATCTCTGGCTCCTCAAGAGTTTGGGTGAGCACTTCTTTTGGTGGTGTGGAGGATTGCAAGGGTTTAACTTCATCGACCTGAGATTGGAGTTCCTCCAAAGATGACAAGATTTCTTTTGGATCACCATGGTCAACGTCCTCCTTTTCGTCCTGGATTTCGCAACGAGAAACTGTGTGGACGGCCTCGGCTGAGTCATTTTGAAAGAATTTTCTGGGGAAGAATTCTTCCAATGTGATTAGCTTTCGAGATTTTCGGGTTTGTGCTGAATCTTCATATACTTTTGTTCCCAGTCTCCTTTGCCTCTTATCACTCATTCTTTTTGACCAAGGCTGAATCTGGTTTTGTGCTCTTTTGTCCAACCTTCTTCCTCATCCGTTGTTGACCTTTTATCATCGTTTGCATTATAATGAGGTGCTTTTTGTGAGAGCTGAACTTGAACCGGTTCTAGAGAACCAAAATGGATGAGCGTGGTATTTGCCTCTTGCTTAGTATTTGGAGACAGGGAACTAGGTAACCCACAAGAAAATGTGACCAGGTTTGACTGAGCAACATCATTAAAATCCAAGTCGATTTTCCTTTCCTTGGCTAGCTTCATGATGAGTTCTTTAAGAACAAAGCATTTTTGGATTGGATGACTTATGATGCGATGATACCTACAATAGTTCGGGTCATCAACTTTTCCCATCTCTTCCGGTCGTTTGCATTCTGGCAATTCAATTAATTTCAACTTGAGCAGTTGTTCTAGCATTTCAGGCATATCAGCGTCTAGGAAAGGATAGACCTTTTGTTCCCATTCCTTAAGTGATGAGCGATGCGTCTCACGTTGTGGACCTCCTTCAGGCCTCTTTTCATTGGCCTTCACATTTTTTGTTGAAATTTTGACTGGGGCAGGATCGACATTCATTGAGTCTTTGATATTACTTTTCGCATTCCTGTCATTTTTCCTTATTTCCCGTCTTTCTTTCCTTTCTTCAGGTACTGGAGGTTTCGTATTTCCATGGCTGGAAATACTTAATTCCATGTCATGTGCACGAGTTGCCAACTCTTCAAATGTTCGGGGCTTTACTCCTTGAAGAATGTAAAGAAGTCCCCAATGCATGCCTTGGATGCACATCTCTATAGCAGATATTTCAGTAAGTCTATCCTTGCAATCTAGACTCAAAGAACGCCACCGATTGATATAATCAACGACGGGCTCATCCTTCCGCTGTTTAGTATTGGTAAGCTCCATCATGCTTACTGTGTGTCGTGTGCTGTAGAATCGGTTAAGAAACTCCCTTTCAAGTTGTTCCCAGCTATCGATTGACTCGGGCTCTAAGTCTGTATACCAATCAAAGGCATTCCCCTTTAATGAACGGACAAACTGCTTTACAAAGAGGCCTCCTTGAGTCCCTGCGTTCTCGCAAGTTTCTACAAAGTGAGCAATGTGTTGCTTAGGGTTTCCTTTGCCATCGAATTGCAAGAACTTGGGAGGTTGATACCCATTTGGCATTCTCATGTTATCAATGCGCTTTGTATAGGGTTTGGAATATATGAGAGAACTTGTGGAAGAACCTCCATATTGTGCCCGAATGGTATTTGTAATCATATCCTGCAGTTGTTGGACAGACATCGAGGCCATTGAGGTGGAATGTCCATGTTGAGAAGTGCCTTCACCTCTTTTTTCTTTATCACTCCTGGCATTTCCTCCTTTGAAGGTAAAGCCAGGTGGCTGCTCGGGGTCAAGACTTGATTCACCCGAATCTTGTACCTCCAGCTTGTTCATTAGGGTTGCAATTTTGACATCCTTTTCTTCAAGTGCCTTTGTGAGAAGGATGACCCTTTGTTCCATTTCAGCCATTTTTTCTTCCATGGTAGAGGTGTTAGTCATCATTACTGGCATGACCTCTATAGATGACGGAGAAAATGATGAAACAGAATGAGCTAGTGGTACTTCACTCCTTAAGTTTCTCATCACGGGTGAAGAGTTGATAGAAAAGGTTTTTGTTGGGGATGATTCATTATCGATCTCGAAATCTTTCGAGACAGATGAATCCTTAGTGGTAGCCTTCCTATTTGCAAGAAAGTCTAGAGAAATGGTTGGTTGGGGTTGAAGTCGATCAAGAGCTTTGGATCGACTGCGAGTGATTGGGCCGACATAATCATCAGCACTGGAATCATCGACCATTGATTTTCGGACATTCTTGCTAGAGGCCATTGAGACTAGTAGCAAATCGAATTTCTTTTCTTTTGAAGGAGAAAGAGATGAGAGGCAGAGATGTCCCACTGGGCGTGCCAGAATTTGTAAGCGACTAAATTTCTAGTTTGAAATAAATCAAACAAGTAAAATAGTTTCACAAATGCGAATTTTGTATTGATGATTGTGTGGTACAATTCTCTGGAATTACAAAAGAGTTATCCTCTGATTCGATCTCCTTGCAAAACTTATTGATTAGATTTATGGTAATGTGGATTTGACTTGAACACAAAATATCCTTCAATTTGGTTAAGGGATGGATCGAAGATTACTGAAACGGAATTACAATGAATCTCTGGCTATGAGCTTGTTTAGAAATCCTTTGTTCTTCGCGTTCTTCGTGTTCTTCGTGCGTTCTTCGTCTTCGAAGGTTTGTGGTGGAAGTTCTTCGGAGCTTTAGAGGCTTGAATCCGTTGAGCTTCAATGATTTGTGATTTGTTGATGTTTTCAGACACTTTTGGCTTGATTCCCGTGAACTTTAGGATCTAGGCAGATGATCTGGACGATTCTGCTTCGAATGTTCTTCGATTTTGGGGTTGAAGTTCTTGAAGTTCTTGAAGGCTTTGAGGCTTGATCTTCGCAGAGCTTTTTCACTTCTGAATTCTGGTCCCCTGAAATGTCTCAGGAAGGCTTCTATTTATAGGAGTTTTGGGGTGGGTGAGCGACACGTGGCGGAACTTGATTGGTGACACATGTCACAGCCTGATTGGTCTGCTTGTGTCATCGCTTACACGTGCTGGATCGCTTGAGTCATCGCTTACACGTGCGAGGCTGCTTGAGTCATCGCTTACACGTGCGAGGCTGCTTGAGTCATCGCTTACACGTGCGCTGATGCGTGATTGGTTATTGCATGACACTTGGCAAATTTCTGTTGGCTTCTGAATAGTGATAGCAAAACCTAGCAGCGATACATGGTGCTTTGTAGTTGGCTGTATTTTGTGGACTTGGTAATGTGACGTGTCAGCTTGTGATAGGTCGGGAATTTTCCCTCTCTACATACCCATTTCGTCCTTACAACTCCACTAACAAAAGTTGAAGGAGGGACTAACAATGCTTATTTTATAAACTCTAGGGACCAACAATACTCACTTGAAAGTTCAAGGACCAAAAGCACTCAGCAAGTAAACTTTAGTAACTAATATTATAATTTCACCTTACAAAAACCTATTTCCTATATAATAATCAAATTTCATATAAAAGAATAAATAAATTCAAAAGATGCCGCTAAGCTTGTTGTGACTTGTGTGAAAGGCTACACTAGATGCCCTAAGCTTACTATACATATACTCCCTCTCCAAACTTTGTCCCCTTAATTTGAAATTTGTCTATTATATGGTTTTAATTAAATATTATAATTTTTTTTAAAAAAATTAAGATTTGTTTGGATACCGCTTATTTTGATAAAATTGAAAACTTATTACTAAAAGTACTGTAGATAAAGATAAAAGTTATACTCCCTCTCCCAACTTTATCCCCTTAATTTGAAATTTGTCTATTATATGGTTTTAATTAAATACTATAATTTTTTAAAAAAAATTAAGGGTCTGTTTGGATATCGTTTATTTTGATAAAATTGAAAACTTATTACTGAAAATATTGTAGATAAAGGTAAAAGTTAGCTGAAATAATACAGTGGGGCTATGAATAGTACCAAAAAGTACAGTAAGGCTCATGAATAGTAACAAAAATAAGCTGAATAGTGAAATAATTTTCATTTTTCATTGGTATCCAAATGAAGGCTAAATATTATAAATCTAAATGAGTATTAAATATTAAATTATTAAAAATTTTAATTGAGTGGCTTTTTTTTTTTAGTCAATTTTGACTGATACTTTACACATAGTCAAATCTAGAAAATAAAATGTCATCCGTGAAACAGCTAATTCAAGTGAATTCTTGAAATCGAGACAAAATTATAATAATAAGTCACTGTTGGCATTGGTCCATATGCTTGGGTCCAATGGGCGTCCCCTTGTAAAGCCCAATATTAAAGGAAATCTGGAGTCCACCGCAATAGAAAGAGAGAGATATAGATGCTCTCCAGAAGAACTTTATTTTTCTAAAAAAAAAAATTAAAAAAAAACAACTATATTCATTCGATATCAATATATTTCTATTGCCTTTCTATCAAAAAAAGAAAAAAGAAAATCGCAGCCACTGATCCAAACGGTGCTGTGTTATCAAGACTCACACACATGTGGCATTAAATAATGAAGGAAATGGGTTACGGGATCATATCTATCCTGAGTAATGCTACAGTCACAAATTATTTTACAATATTTTTATAAAATATTAATGTGACCAACCTCTTATTGGTTTTCATCTAGGTCCACAATTAATATCATTTTTTTCATTTATTAATAATCATTCATCACATCAGTAGTTTGTAAAATTTTTTGTAAAATAGTTTGTATCTCTAATATTATTCATCTATCCTAGACCTGCTCGACTCGGTCAAACTATCTGACTAGTGGTGGCCTGATCCAAAACCCACTCAATTCGATGAGAGTGGTGGTCAACAATGGATGTGCAACTTCAATAATTCCATCGGGTTGAGTGGTGGGTCTCACTCTCCAAAAATTGGTCAAATTGATCTAATCACCCCTATCAACTCTGTTAAGATCTCTGTTGTCTATGACAAAAATCATTGTTGTCTATTGGTGGAGATCTCAAGATCTCCGATGAAGATTTTCTGCCTCTCTCCATTTCAATCGAAACTGACTTGACTAGGTTGAATCCGATTTGATTCAATCTGATGATGCTCTTTGGTCAATGACAGGCCCTCCATTCTATTACCCAACGGGATTTGGTCGGGTCTAGATTGAGCCCAAACCCATTGGCGGCTCTACACGTTACTCAGGGTGGTCATATGACCACCCTGAATTGATTTTTTTTTTTTTTAATACCTTAAAATTTTTGAATTTTAAATTAATATGGGTGTTGACCATCCGAGAAAAAAATCTTGACTACCCTAAAAAAAATCTTGAACACCCTAAATAAAAATTTGAGTTCATTAAAAATAAAGTTTGGTCACTCCAAAATTTTGGTCCGTTGAAGGTTGAACCAAAGAATTTCAAAAAATGCAATTTTTACAACATTTTCACAATAATTTCACAAATAAATCTTAAGTAGTAAGTTGTTATTGGCTGTTATTGGTGGATAAAAAAGTGATTTCTGTGGTAGGTTCAATTAGAACTAGTAAAAATTGCTCATCTATGATTTATTGTAAATGTGTCGTAAAAATGTTGCAAACATAACACTTTTCAAAAATTTCCCAAACAAATACAATTTAGCCTAAAAACCCAAATCAAATGTTTAATTGTGGTGTTTAAATTGTATTCTCAAAAGACACACCTTTTCAAATGGCTAGTCTATTAGTGTTTATTTTAGTCTAGTTGAATTTGTTGGATTTATGTGATATATTATGTACATACGCATATGCACTAAATTAAGTAATTCCTAAATACTTTATTGAATATGATTAATATAATAGTTGAATGCCTAAATTGAATATATTGAATGAACTTATAGTTTACCCTTTATTATTTTGCACTATGAATAAATTTCTTATAAAGAAATCACTTGTATTGTAAGATTAATATTCTAAGCAAAACTGTATTGACTTTAATAATTTTCTTTCAAATCATAGGCTATGAGAAAATGTCTCATCTTTTCATCCTATTGATTAGGTTGAAATAAGAAGAGCATATTTACAAAGAGGTTTTTGTCAACTTCTTGGCCATGATTTCCCTAAAAAAGAAATTAATGGAGCATTGTGTTGATTTAATACTAATTAGTTTAAAGAATACAAAAATTGTTTGCAATTGATCATAAAAAAAAAAAAAAAAAAAAAAAAAAAAAAAAAAAAAAAGATGATGTCTTTTGTTTATATTGTTACTTATTAGGCAAGATGTTCGTAATTGGATGGGATATCAGTAGTTTAATGATTTTTGGGTTGTATACATTGAAAATGATGTAGTTGATAGAATTGATAACGAAACTATCATACATCAATTTCAAAATATGAAACTCGTAGAATAGAATTTTAAAGATCTATGTATTTGCACTTTTTTTGTGATATCAATATATTCAAATTTTATTTTATTAAATTTTGTTTAATTTAAGTTTTTTAATGACCACCTTGAGAAAAATTCCTAGAGCCACAACTGTCCAAACCCGACTTGACCTAACCCATGTATACCCCTAGACTATAAAGATTCATTCTCTCAATTGTAAATATTAATAGAAAACTAGATTTCTTCATAAATTTAGATTCTTTGTGGAGAGAAGGTAAATACCATATTTTTTTACTCTTGAGAAACTGAATAATTATTATAAGAAATGACTTTAGCAAAGAAGATTGTTAAGCAGCTTAAGGCATAGGCCCATAGGGGCAATGAATTTGAAGGGAAGAAGCCATGGAATTCACCCAAATTATTATTCAGAGTATATTTTTGCTTGATCAATCAATGAGACAAAGTTTAGCTACAAAACCATTTGTAGCATAAGGCTACAAACTGCTCTAATAAATTGACATGTGTAAAAAAATGGCATGTGCATTGCACATGATTACTTAAGTAAACTTAACCCAACTAACCTTACTTAACCACACCATCTATTAAAAAAATAAAAACTAAAGAACTAAAATAGATACGTATTCTCTCTCTCTCTCTCTGTGCGGCTTCTCTCCAACCCCAAAAACCAAATCCCTCTCACCACTGGTCACCCCCTAATCTACCACGTGAGTCTCTCTCTCTCTCTCTCTCTTTTATTCTGTTTTGCATTTATTTTTCAATGCCACCAACTGTTTTTCAATGCCCAACAACTGTTTGAAACAAAGACTAAGTCAACATGTTTTTATTTTTCACCGTTGTTATTGATTGAAAACCTTTTCAAAGGTGATTATGACACAGTACAGTTCAATGGATATTAAAGGTTTCGATTGGTTTAATGGATATTTTATTATTGTTGTAGAATGGGTCGTATAGTGGCTTCAAGGGTGCAGAAACTAAATTAATATCTAACTTTGGGAAGAAACTAAAATCATATGCGTTGAATATATACTTAAAAATGTGAAAGAAAAATGGGCTATTGTTAAGGATGGGGAAGACTCAGCCTCTAAGTTAAAGGTGAAAGGTTTTCCTTTCCAGAAGTCCTACACTATCTACAGAGGAAATGATATTGTGGCTCAGGTACAAATAATTGATAAATGTTGCTAGCATTGAAAATTGAAGCCTTAATGATTCAGATTTGCTTTGTGTTTTGTGGAATTTACTGAAAAATGCAACAAAGATATATTGTTTTAAGCCTGATAAGTAACTTTGCAGAACCATATTTTGTTATTTACCAGAGGTTTAGGGTACTCCCGGGAACAAATCCAGTGGAGACGGGGTGGGGCCTGTAGCTCAGAGGATTAGAGCACGTGGCTACGAACCACGGTGTCGGGGGTTCGAATCCCTCCTCGCCCATAACCGGCCAAAAAGGGAAGGGCCTTTACCCCTGGGGTAGGAAAATCATGATCGGGATAGCGGACCCAAAGCGTGTGTGATTTGTGTATAGACTAGAAATTATTGAAGATTTTTAACAACAGCATACATTTGATGACTGGACAAAGAAATATGTACTTGGTACAAACTTAATAGCATTGCTCAACACTCTCTTTTTTTTTCTTTTTCTTTTTTCTTTTTTTTTTTTTTGCTGAGAGCTCAACAAATTGCTTAGTTAGCTACACTAAGATAAGATACATGACTTTTGCTTTATGTTATGAACTTTTAAACCAT
Organism: Quercus robur; assembly: GCF_932294415.1. Classification (NCBI taxonomy): domain Eukaryota; kingdom Viridiplantae; phylum Streptophyta; class Magnoliopsida; order Fagales; family Fagaceae; genus Quercus; species Quercus robur. Next base: position 17,336,976 of record NC_065538.1, on the reverse strand, counting down.
GCTTTTCTTTTGTGGCCTTAATTTATCTTGTTGATCTCTTGACTTGAACAGTTGAGCTACATTACTCTTGCTGGGGAATTAATTATATGTATAGGTACAGAATGACATGATTTTTAGGTCTTGTTCATCTCTTAATAGATTCATCTAATTTTTCATGCATGAATTTTTTTTTTTTTTTTCGTTCCTTAAAATTTTGTCTCATAGATTTGTTAAGAGCCACTAGCTGCTGCAATGTAAGTGTTGTAGATTGGTTATATATTTTTTTTCTCTTAATTTTGTAAGTACAATTTTATTCATTGTGGTTTTCAACATAAGGTCTCACTCTTATGTTTTGATGTAGGTATAAGTTGCGGCAGCTTATGCTAAAAGGAATAAATTTCGACTAACCATATTTCCTAGATCTGATGATCATGCTTTGGTTGTGGCATTGGTTGTAATATTTCTAGATTGAAGATAACACTTACGATAAAGCACCCTCCATAGTGCTGCAGGAGTACCAGGAACACTGCAAGACGTCCACTAGCACCTGAGAGTGCACCAAAGCCCAAAGGGCTATAGTCTTTTTAAGTTTCACTAGTTACATTATATGTTTTATTTATTTACGTGGGGTACTGTATTATGCTCAACACTAGAATGTACTCGGGTTGGCTACCATAAGCTGAGGTGGGCTAGCATGTCTTTGGTTGCCTAGCATGTCTTTGGTTGAGCACACCATGTAATTGACTCTTGCAATATATATATTTCTACCTTTCTCTCAAAAAAAAAAAAAAAAAAACTATTCTCTTCTCGTCTATTAATTTCTTGGAGGGTTGTCGCCTTGAATACAACTAATTCCTTTCAAACTCACCAGTTCACAGCATAGACTCTGGGGTATAGAACTAAACCAATTTTGATTAATCTACAAACAATAAATTGACAGATTCTAGAGGATCCACACAGCTATATGATAAAATAAATATAATTAATTAAATAAAAATCAAGCTTCCAATAATCTGCACCAAGTCATGTGCACATAAAGACAGCATTGTAATTTGTAGGGAAATCAATAAACAAAAACAGAGTTTTCTTGGTTTCCTATCAAATGTAAACTAGGAATGCAGAAAAAGTGGTACCATTTTGCACCACATGCTTTATCTCTCACAATAGCCAAAATAAATTCAGCCTAAACTATAAATATACATAACTTTTTTCTCTATAAACTTTATATCAAACAATAACTTAGTGCATTTCAAATGGTACAATAATAAGAAATAGTCATCAATCTGCCAATGGTTTGACAATAAAAAAACCAGCTTCAATCTGCCAATGGTCTAACTATAAAAAAAATAATAAAAAGTTAACAATTTGCCAATGGTTCTAAAAAACCAGCTTTAATCTGCCAATGGTCTAACGATAAAAAAAAATACTAAAAAGTTAACAATTTGCCAATGGTCTAACAATAAAAAATAGTCTTCAATCTGCCAATGGCCTAACAAAAATAAATAGTGTTCAATCTATAACAAATAAATTTGCATTGTCTTCAATCTCCACCCAAAATTCTTGCACCCTAACTCCAGTCTATTTAGTGCTTTTGCCAGTATGATGCTCTTCTTGGATGACATCAGAAGTAGCTATTGAAACCTGTAAATAATAGCAAAGAATAATTGTCACAAACTGTAAACAAATTTATGTGCCTACAAGATTGACAAATTATAGTGGAATGTAACATATCTTACTTTATTTAGGCTTCCAAGTGATTCAACTTGTCTCGCCTCACAATCTTTTTTTTGTAAGCCACTGACATGTTTTTTAGCATGTGTTGTTTTGCTTCGAGATTTACCATTTTTCTTCTCTAATGCAGATTTCAACCTTCTCTTTGGACGCCCAACAGTAGGTTTTGTTTTAATCCTACATATGCTATCACCTTGTAAAACATCTGTAGTAACATCATCATGGACCTCTATGCAACTTTCCATATTATTCGAATGACATTTTTTTCTAATCTCTTGCAATTCCTTCATTAATTTTTCAAAAGATTCTTTGGTATGTTCATACATTATCTCATTCTCTGCCGCAAGTGTAGAAATTTCACGAGCATTGTGGCTCAAATAAGAGTAGCGTTTTCCTATTGACTCTTGAGCATTACCTTTAATATCAATGCCATGATAGTCCTTGATAGAACCAGCCTTTGCATCTTGCGTCCATCTTTTCAATACATAATGAACGGGAAGTCTCTTAACATTTTTATGTTCAAGAACTTTCAAAGCATGGGCACACAGAATTCCTACAAAGCTGAACTTCTTGCAACTGCATTCCACCGAAGTAGTTGAGGCTTCATATTTAACTAGGTGCTCTTGAATTCTTTGACTATATTTGACCTTGTATTCTGTGATAGTATCAGATTTATTAGCCTTGTAAATAGTACAATCAGCAATCTTCATATATTCATTTTGAAACGTTTGAAAAATTTCTGGGGAGTACAACTCTACAACATGTCTCAACATCTCTACATTAGACTGTAAAATCGGTTTTGTTTGCCTCATTTTGAACTATGCCTGTAGTTCTTGATGTCTCTTATCAACCAAAACTCTAGAGTAATGTTCTGAAAAGCGCACAAAATCATGTTTTGGTTTCAAATATTTCTTTAACACATTGTTATTGACTCACTACGTTGGGTGCTTTTCATATCGGCAGTGAACATGTGTCGACCATATACAATAGCCCATTTTTCTTTCACATCAAATATGCTATGCAACCATTTATTATCAGTAAGACCATATTCCTTAAGCATATAATCCCATGAAATAAGCCATTCATCTTCATCTTCATACTCATATAAACAATCACTAAAATCTTTTGCAAATTGCTTAGATGAATGAAATACATGATGTAGATTCTTAGCAGCATTCTGATAAATATGCCATACACACAAACGATGATTAGATTTAGGAAATACCTCTGTTATTACTTTAGCCATTGCAGCAGATTGATCTGTAAGTATAGTTCTTGGCTGCTTTCCTGACATTGCAGTTAAAAAAGTTTCAAACAACCACTTAAATGACTCTATAGTCTCATCATAAAGTAAAGCTGCACCGAAGATAATTGATTGTCTGTGATGATTAACCCCAACAAATGGAGCAAAGGGACGATCATATCTATTTGTTCGATAAGTTGTGTCAAAACAAATAACATCTCCAAAGTTCCCATAATCAACTATTGATCTAGTATCAGCCCAAAAAATGTTCATGATTTGACCATCATCATCAACTTGTATTGAATAAAAATAAGATGGATCTACCAATTGCATCTTATGAAAGAACTCCATCATTGCAGGTCCATCTCCTTTCCTCAAAGCCATCCTCCTCTCATTATGTACATGATTCTTATAGTCAACATCTATAAACCCAAGATTTTCACGACCCCCAGCTTGCATGCTCAATAATTCAATGGTTTGTTTTATTGATATTCCAGACCTCTCTGCATCATTTGCAATGGCTTTTTGAGCAAGTGAAATTTTTCTCTTTGATCTTAACATATGTTTCATTGGCGAAGGAGCAAACTCATGATTATGCTGGCCGTGAAAAGAAACAACATGTAACATGCCATCCTTTTGAAGATGACAGGTCATCTGTGTTAAACAACCTGTTCGTGAAATTGGACGACGATAAGATGCATTTTTTCGACGTTTGTCAAAAACTCGTTCACCCTCTTTTGAGCAACTAAATGTTCTCCTTATAATTTGCCCCACATTTCCTCGCTTTACAGAATGTTTCCGTACACTAAAGCCGATTCGGTGAGCATAGTCTTTGTAAAATTCATATGCACTATCATCACAATCAAATTTCATACCAATTGCTGGAGTATTTGATTTGTTTGGACTTCCAGGAGTAATTTCTACTTTAGCCTTCTCTTGTTGATCAGGTATCCAACCAATGAATTCATCTTCCAACACAATTTCTGGAACTTCTACAATTTCTTTGCTATATTTACTTGGAGTATTTGATTTGTTTGGGCTTCCATGAGTAGGTTCTACTTGAGCCTTCTCTTGTTGATCAGCTATGCAACCATTCAATTCATCTTCCAATAAAATGATTTGACTAGTATCCATCATCTATAGTCAAGATACATATTCAAAATCAAATCAGAAAAAGGAAAAATTTTATAAACAATATTAAAAAAGTAGTATTCCAATATTCTGGACCCATTAAAGAATACTCTTAATGAATTACTTAAAAACATTACAGTTTTAGAATGTCTAAGTCTAGAAGCCTATAAAGTTTACTTACCCTCAGTTGCTTATATTTTTTAAAATCAAGTCAATATGAACAAGAAAAACAAACTTTTTTAGATGAATCAAAGATAAATTCAAATTTAAATGAAAAAGGAATACAATTTCTACAACTTAGCTAATTTAGTGAGGGAAAACTACAACAAAACCACAGTACAAGACAACAAATAGCAGCACTATTATATATTAGCGAAGAAGAAATACACAATTTCATTTTTTTATAAGTAAATTAAACAAGATTTGGTAACTTATAAACTACAGCTAGCAAATCCTCTTTAGTTTTTTAAGGAATCAAGGTTATCCATATACCAGATTTGCAAAATGTTCTAACATCAAGTTCTTGCTAATAGTTGAATCATTTAATCCTCACAAGTAATAAGATGTTAAATTGCAATTAATACTTCCTCGTTATGTATACAAAATAACAAATCATCATTGAGGCTTCAGTTTTCAATGCTAGCAACATTTATCAATTAAAAGTTCAGTGTATATGATTTTAGTTTCTTTCCAAAGTTAGATATTAATTTAGTTTCTGCACCCTTGAAGCCACTATAAGACCCATTCTACAACAATAATACGATATCCATTAAACCAATCAAAACCTTTAATATCCATTGAACTGTACTGTGTCATAATCACCTTTGAAAAGGTTTTCAATCAATAACAACGATGAAAAATAAAAACATGTTGACTTAGTCTTTGTTTCAAACAGTTGTTGGGCATTGAAAAACAGTTGGTGGCATTGAAAAATAAATGCAAAACGGAATAAAAAAAAGAGAGAGAGAGAGACTCACGTGGTAGATTGGGGGTGACCAGTGGTGAGAAGGATTTGGTTTTTGGGTTTGGAGAGAAGCCGCACACAGAGAGAGAGAGAGAGAGAGAGAGAGAGATAGAATACGTATCTATTTTAGTTTTTTAGTTTTTATTTTTTTATTTTTTTAATAGGTGGTGTAGTTAACTAGGGTTAGTTGGGTTAATTTTACTTAAGTAATCATGTGCAATTCACATGCCATTTTTTACACATGTCAATTTATTAGAGCAGTTTGTAGCCTTAGGCTACAAATGGTTTTGTAGCTAAACTTTGTCCAAAAAATTATAAATTGATAGTTAATATGGGCGTCAAAAAGATGGATTCTCAAAGATAACTCACAAAGAATCAAGTTTCTGGCCTCACAACTAATTTGTATGAACTAAGGATGAAATGATCCACAATAGGAAACTTGAACAAGAAAAGGTACATTCACTCTATGATATTTCTCTCTACATTCGCAAACTTATCATATTGCATACAAAGAACACTTGACTTCTAATCTTTGTTTGATAACTACCTAAGATGGGGCCATAAGCCTTATAGCTCAATTGACGCTTTCTAGTGAAGATGTCTAGGTTCTAATGCCCCCTCCCCAAACTACCAAATATTCCCCCCCCCCCCCCCCCCCCCCCCCCCCAAAAAAATCTACCTAGTATGAGGCACAATATCTGATTCATACTCCAAATGGGTCATTTTGAATGGAATGTTTGAAGTTGTTAAATTGGCCTCAATTGCCATCCTTCGAGTTCTTTCATGAGCCATCTCTAGAGCCAAACATTCCTTAAGTTCTGCCAACACATGACTCATGTCTAGCCTTTGGATAACATATGATGGTATGCATGACATGGCTATCTCTATAGCTTTCCAGGCAAAACTGGTGTTGAATTCTCTTTCTAATCTTGGATCAACAATGTTTTGAACATCACCCCTTTCAATCAAAGGATTAACCCAGTCAAGTATGTGATTGTTTTTCACAGGGCCTCTTACTATTGCAGTGCGGCCTGTGATTAGCTCAAACAAAATAATCCCAAAGCTATAGACATCGCTTTTCTTATTAAAGTTTCCAGATGCTTGAAATCTGCATGTAAAACATATGTGGATAGATAAATACAAGAAACTCATAGGTTGATTTAATTCTGCTATCTATTACTCTCATTATATCCTATCCTAGTTGCACTTAGTGATTAAATGATTGATTGCTTGGACCTTAAATAAGCATCCTAATGCTCTATATAACACTCCCATTGGTGAAGAAAGGGAGTTGTGCATCAAAATTATTATAGTACCCTGATGCTTTATATAACTCCTATCGGTGAAGAAAGTGAGCTGTGCATCAAAATTATAAAACTATGTACTTGTAAAAACTGCAAAGTTTTGAAATTTTGTTCAATTATTTGAAATTTGTGAATTTTATAGTGTTTGGATGCATTGGGTACTTGGAAATCAATGTTTGAACTTTAAAGGCAGAAAATATTTTTAATTAGTGGAAAATTTTATGATAACAGGCTTAGTGTGTTGCAGATTCCACTAGAACATATATACATGACACTTAAATTCACCCTTAACTCCAATTATATATATGGATTTCAAATCAATAGGTCTCAAAACTTACGCAGGATCAACGTATCCCAACGTGCCAGCTGGGCGAGTTGACACATGAGAGTCATTTTCTGTTGTGAAGGCTCTAGACAAACCAAAATCAGCTATCTTGGCTTGCATATGTTCATTTAATAAAATGTTGGAAGGTTTCAAATCTCTATGGATTATAGGTGGCTTGCAACTATTATGTAGATACTCCAACCCTACAACTCCACCAATATACCATTGGTAACTTATTCTTAATATATTTATAACTGAAATACAACAATATTGAAGATGAATAATCATGTAATTGATTTGTTTACAAACCATGTGCTGCATCCACTGCAATATGAAGTCTCTCATTCCAAGTTAAGACATTTCTGTTTGTCACTGCAGCCAAAACATTATCAATTTATCTCTTTAAGCTGGGATGTTATAAAAGATAGCTCTGATTTCACAATATTGTCAGAAAATTAGTAATATTTGTGAGTTTTTAGTCAAACTACACATCCCTAATCCTAATTATATGAAATAGAAATTGTACTTTTTTATATATTAAGCTTAGATTGGCTTGGTGGTACCTCACATTTCCTCTTTCTGGTTTGTTTTAATTGTTCTTATGCTTTGTATTGGTGTATCATGAAAATATTACCTGGGCCTTTGGATAGTTGTCATGCCCACATTCTAATATGCTTAGATAGTACCATAGGTGCTTCACTAAGGGGCAGGACATAGTTACAGTTTCATAGGCAGTATGCATTGTGTTTCATGATAAAATCAAGCAAAATGAGACTACCCACTGGAAAAAACTTGATACGCATCTGGTATGAGCAGCACATGTTAGGTGCCCTGCTCTCACTAGAAGCCAACATTCTTTTGATTTGACAAAGGTAACTAATCGCGGAAAAGACTGTACAGATTCTAATATGCTTAGCTAGCACTATAGGTGCAGTTATGGAGCCTTGCCCTAAACTAAATCATGCTTTTAATTTGACCAAGCCACAAAGGTAACTTATTGTGGGTCATATGATGAAGAGCCTTCAAACACAAATGGTAAATGGTAAATACCTGATAAATGCCGGTGCAGATTGCCATTAGCCATATACTCATATATAAATGCCTTCTTTTCACCCTCATCACAGTATCCAACAAGAGAAACCAAGTTTCTATGATGGACTATCATTAAGAGTTGTGCCTATTTCAAACCAATGCTCCAATTTAATCAAATGAAAGTATTTTAGCTGCATGCCTCATGCAATCCTAGTTTCAAATTAAATTAACATTTTTAAGTAGTCAAAAAGATTGGCTGCTATGTTCAATCTAATCTCTGCTCGAAATTCCTTATTGCCTTGGTTTGATGAAGTAGAGAGCAACTTAACAGCAACTTGAGTTTCATCTCTCAATTTGCCAAGGTACACTTTTCCAAATCCTCCTTCTCCAATGATGGTTTTGAAGTTATTAGTTATGCTCACAACCTCTGAGTAGCTATAATGTTGATTCTTTGATTTGATGTTGGATTTGGTGACCGTATCTACTGCAAGGAAGATTTTCACAATTGTAAAATGCAAAACCTATTAAATAAATTTCAAGGCTTGCGTGGGAATATGTAGATTTTATGCTCTAAATCTCTCATGTTTGTGTACTCAAATCGATTTCATCTCACACAACATTTTTGAGGATTAAATCTAGAGTCCACTATTCTAGATACAGAATGAAAATAAACTCTTGGGCTTGTGCCACCAAATCCATCTGCTGCTACATTTAGCTGACTTTATTTACAGTTTCTCCATAATATTTTGTTAGTGGTAAAGCTAGAGGAGGTCCTGGATTGCATGCTCATCTATGTGTTGTGCTTAAGGTAGAGTTGTCCAAATTTATATGGTCAGCATGGGCTCAAGATTGTATGAAGTGATCTGCCCAAGTTTGATTGCCTTCTCAATCTAAATTCCAAGAATTTTAGATGACTGGAACAAGACCTTTACAAAACCGCAAGAGATTGGGTTGACATGGTTAATAATCTCTGTGGCTCAGTGACTGGATTGTTATCATTTATTTGGCAATGTTAGGTGAATATAGGTACGGACTTGGTGTGTGGTGGTATATATAGGAACTTGGTGGTGTCGTGAAAGAAATAGTCAATTGTTTATTTGTTTTTTAACTACTTTTTTTTTTGTGCATCTTGAGATCTCATATGACTATTAGAAATCTTGCCAACTTGCCCATGGTCCCATGGATGTGATTAATACTGCAATTAATATTGTCATTTTGGTTGAGCAAAAAAGGGTATCACCACACAGTCCCAGGATGGCAATCCTGAGAAAAATACATCCCATTGACATCATAAAGTTAGGTAAAGCACAACTGAAACATGACTCGAGCATGATTCATATACGTGCATTGCATGAAGAGAATGAGCACATTTACCACTCAGATATTGAATGGTAAATGGATGGATTTTTATCGAATGCATTATATTCTGTCTTGATTGTGTGGTTTGTCGCAATCGCCACTGGTGAAAACTAATAATATTCTCAGCATTTTTATTCAATTTCTATAATTGATTTTCATAACTGTCTAAATAGCTTTGGTGTATCACAGGAAAAATAGGACTAGTTGGGACTGGGTGCTACATCTCCTGTAAACAACCTCACTTCAGTGAATTGTGATAACAATTACTGAACCAAAATATAAAGAAAGACGTACCTCCTTGTCTTTTCCTTCTACAGATAGCTAGAGCACTGAAGATGAACAGAAGAACCAGGACTGCTGCAATAGACGATGCAATGATTGGAATAACATATTCCTTTTTCATTTTTCTCTTGCATGGAACTGACATACAAAGATCTGGATTTTTGCCAACACTTGCATAAAATGCATCAAGGTAATAAGCCGGTAAGTTATTAAACATAGATAGATGGTGCTTCCATCATGCAATACAAATTGATGTCAGAAATATAGTAGACATCTGATTTTACATATCAGTGAACAACATATACTTTTTCTTGCATTTGGCATGTATAAAAAGCAGTTATAAACGGCAAAGAGAGAGAAAACATGAGAAGGTAAAAAAATGAAATTAGAGTTACTAAGTAAATAAAAATGTTGGAGGGAGGAAGTTAAGCAAACCTTAAGATTAATTTCCCATCCCTAAACGTTTGCAGAAGAGCCTCAAGAACTGAACCTGTGAGCTTGTTCCCGTTTACATTACTGCAAAGATATTATTATGCAGATCACCTCAATTTTCTTCCCTTGAATTTATGTTTGCTATACCAAGATCAATGCTAAAAAACTTACAAGGTGTTCAAATTCGGTAGTAGTGCCAAAAATTCTGGCAGAGGCCCGGTTAAGTCATTTTATGACAAATCCCTGGAAAAGAGTTAGCAAGATCCACAGATGTTAAGCTAAACAATTTATTTATTTATTTTTTGACAACCTAATATTCAACTGCAGGACTTGCATAGAGCATTTTCCAGATAAAAATTCCTGGGATCAAATCCCACATATACACTCTCCGAGCATTAACACCTTCTGCAATTAAGGGATCCATAATCTCAAGCTAGCAGATGGTGTTACTGGACCTGCCGGCTGCTGGTGTCTAGCTATCACTATTCTATAGCAACTGAAAGATAAATATCAATCACAATTCAGATTAAGACTCACAAGGACTGCATTGCTTTGAGATTAAAGAATGAAATTGCAATCTCCCCTGTCATATTGCTTGTGCTCAAGTTCCTGCTAGTCATTATGAAAGAAGGAAAAATTGTTACCATTCTTTGCAATTCAAACAAAGTTATTCTCATTTTGGGAAAGTGATGTGTTTGAGCCTTCCGTTGAAATGAATAAATCAAATATCAGAAGGAATGACATAACATTTTTTTTATAGCATATGAAAGGAGTCTGTTCCATTGTCACATTTCCTAAAATAATGCATCATCATATCAATAAATATGAGGGTCCATTTGATGTGTGTACAAGTTGAGGATTTTTTCACATTAGACAATATATTGATTGAAATTTCACAGCGTTTCAACACAAGTTTTGATGGTTTGGAAGTGCACTTACAATGAGATGATCCTTGGATGATGGTTGTCATTGCAGTTCAAACCATCCCATAAGTATTCACTTGGGACACATGGATCGCCTTGCCAGTTTCTAGTAACATTGTACATTTTCTTGATGTCCATGATAGCTTCAACTATAATTTTTTTTTTTTTTTTAATTCAAAAAGAGAGTGGGAGAGAAAGGTAGGTGAATCCGATATTATGGAAGTTAAATCCGATAGTTGAAAAATAATCTTCAAACTTCCCATATTTAGCTTGCTATGAGATAGAGTTGTTTTCCAAAAACAATTAGTGGAAAAAAATTTATAAAAACAAACCATACTTTTTCTATTGATCAAAGATATCTTTCCATTGACTCATTTTTTTTTTTTTTTATGTTACCAAATACTAAAAAAACTAAAAACTACATTTACATAAGATTTTCTATCGAAACAAATAGAACGTAATTGTTTTAAGATTATGTACATCAAATCAAAATAAGATCATAAGATATGGCACAAAGCTACAAAGTATTAATTGGTAAAATTCAGTTGCAGACTTGCATCATTTACTTCTTGTACTTAATTGGCAAAATTTAACTTGGTCTTTTAATTTTCTTTTCTTTTTGGGAGCTATGATGCCGTTTGGATTCAGCGTTTCCGTTGAATCCTGCGTTGCGTTTTTCTCTTCTCTCTTTTTTTTTTTTTTTTTTTTTTTTTTTTTGCTTTCATCGGAAGGAGACAAAATTTACTGTTCATGAGACAAATGTTATTGTTCACGCACTATTCATGGACCCACAGCCACTTTATTCAGAAAAAATTAAAAATGGGTCCCACGATACTATTCACATATTTAAAAATTATTTTGTTACAGTGTTTTCAATTTCAATTTTTAGTTTTAGCAAAATAAGCTCAATCCAAACGGACCTTATATCTTATAAATTAATAATACCTATAGATTAATGTACGAGCAAAAGTACAATTTCTATGGCTGGAGTACCACTTCTGTACGTGGCCGAGTCAGCCCAAATTCAAATACGGGTTGAAAGTATTTAACTGACGACGGTGAAGCCCAGACTCAAATCAAATATTGTAACCCAAAAAAATTGGTCCATAAGAGCGGAGCTCCAATTGAGAATGTTAGATGCCAAATACGAATAATTGGTTCTATGGATTAATTGCCCTCTTGCTTGCACTTCTCCCACTGTAATGGAATCGGGCTTTGTGTGTGAACTGTGAATTGGACACAAGCTGAACCCAATAACGTGTCCAATTAGGCAACGATCTCGAATTTCTAATCTATATATTTATATAAAACCGAAGCTTCAGAAGCTTCTACAATTTTTCACATCAGCACAATATTAAAATAATATAAACCGGATGCTCTGCTTCTCTATATTACATAAAAAACGACTAAGAGAGAGAGAGAGAGAGAGAGAGAGAGAGAGAGAGAGAGAGATATATATATATATATATATATAAAGAATAGAGAGCTTTTGTGACCGTGAAACACAGAAAAATCTGATACGATGCAAAGAGTGTTGGAGAGAGAAACCTAAGGGAGGCCTCTTCACTACTGTTAGACCAATCTCCCTCCATCTTCCAGTTCCACACAGTTGTCGGTAAGTTTTAGTTTCAGTTTCATGTTTTGTTCTATTCTATTTTGTTTTTTATTTTTATTTATTTGGCTTGATATTTGGGTTATTAGACAAGAAGGTAGTGGAGTAAATTTCAAATCCACAATGTTTCTCTCTCTCTCTCTCTCTCTCTCTCTCTCTCTCTCTCTCTCTCTGAATCTTTCTATTATTTGCCTTCTGTTTTTTGGTTTTTGATCTTAGTTTCATATTCTAGGGTTTTTAGGTTTATTGTGCTTATGCGATCAAAATTTGGGTAGTCCTGATTGATTTATAATCTGGGTTTGCTTTCATTTGATTAAAAAATGGGAAATTTCGTTTATTTTGTTGGGCAATTTGGGTTTTAATCTATGACTTGTTATCTGATTTTTGTTTTCCTCCTTCCTGTTTGTGCTTTTGATTTTAATCCTATCAGGGGGTTTCTCTACTTGAAAAAAGGGTCAAAATTAATGAAGTTCTTGCTTTTTATGAATACAGGTATATGGCCTTTGTTTTGACGCTGAGAAGAAATGCAAGCTTTTTGTTGTTAATTTTTTGTTCCAATTTTGTTTTCAGCGATTTAATTTTGATTTCCTTTATTTTTTATTTTTTATTGTGCAGAGAGAGTTGGAGAGAGAGAGAGATCTATGGGAGGCCCTTCACTACTATCAGACCGGTGCCCTCTAATACTGATGAAGAGATTGTTGTATTAGAGGGCACAACCAGATGAAGCATGGAGTTGAATATTATGTATATGAGATTGTTCTGGTATTGGACATATTCTTTTTCTTCTCTTTTAGTTTTATACTCTTGCACAGATTGTTTGTTCTTCTCTTTTCCATTATTATTATTTATTTTTATCTGAATGCAACCAAATGACCAATCTTTGGAACTCTGGCATATTTTTTTATATATGTTTTATTTAATTATTAGGTGTCTATGTGTTAGGAGGAACTGGAGCATGACTATAAGAAGAAGAATGAAAAGCCACTTCAATCTGCATATTTTATAATTTTAATGAGAACCAAAGCAGTCACAATGAATCTAAGAGGAGATATGAAAAACTTGAAATCTTTGACTTTCAATTCTTTTATTCGCTTGTATGTTATATGACTAAACATGTACCAAACATTGACTTTGTTATCATGTGATTGTTCATAATTGTTGGCTCATTCTAAGAAATCACAATGTGTATCACTATTGCACTCTTTCCTCTGTAAAAAAAAAGGGTATTTGGTATCGGATGTTGACTGAACTCTTTCCTCTGTAAAATAAAAGGGGGGGGGGCATTTGGTATCAGATACTGACTGGTAAAAATAAGCTGAGTGGATGTGTTTTGTTTGATTAAATGATGGAGATTACTAACAAATTGTTTCTTATGATTTAGTATTTATTTGTGTCTTACACATTACAATTAGGTGTTGGATTTTGAAAATTTTCTTGGTTTTAATAATTGAAGGATGGGAAAGAGGAAGGTGCTAGACAAATACTACTCACTTGTCTTCAACCCAGAGGCTTTTGAGGGGTCAAGCATGCATGATGCTCCCCATAAGTAGATGTTATTGGTGACAATTATTTAGGTATTCGAAGGTTCTGATTCTACTTCAAATGTACAGATGCTTTGTTGAGCTTACCATCAAGACTGACCCACAAAATTTCAACTATATTGTTGAGTCTGGTGCTACGAAAAATTTTGAACCTGTGTGAAGAGGATGAGGTAAAATAAAATAAATAAAAATAAAAGTCTTGCAATATTTGTACATATAACATGGTTTTTGACTAAATATTTTGATTATTCTTTTAATTCATTAGGCAGCAGCGACAATAACCATAAAAGAGAAGTTGGAGAGATGGAAGATGCAATGAAATCTTTAGAGAAGAAAAGCCTTGGATTTGAAAAGAAAAATGGACATCATTACTACATTGGATGGGATGAAATCTATGAAGGTATTATTTGCTTTACCAATTCTATTTTTATTTATTAGGGTAGGCTATCATCTCACAGTGCCACAAATGGAATCTTTAAGTCTTAAATAGCCTCTGTAAAAGATTATATGATTATAGATCAAAGTAGAAGGCCATGAAGGTTGTCTCTGGCCTTTCAGGTATAGGTTTTTATTTTTTGGGATGCTCTTCAAAGCATACACTTGGTTATGTGATGGCAATGTTTCTTTTAAATTTTCCTTCAAATTCACTCACTTTCTTAAAGTAATTTTTATTTTCTTTAGTTTATAATATCTGGTTCTTTATTTTTCGTTCAACTTTTATGGGTTCAGTTCTTTTTCTTTTATTTCATGGACTTAATCGGCAAACAAGGTACCCCCATGTGGTACTGCTCTTTCTTATCAATTTTCAGCTTCAATCTTCTTGGGTTTAATCCTTATTCAAATATGTTAAAACTTTTAAGGTTTTTGTCTTAATTGGTGGTAGTTGAGACTTGAGTGAGGATCTTGCAAAATATGCAAAAGTGTTAGTAGTAGGGGCTGATGGATTGGGCTGTGAGCTACTAAAAGACTTGGCTCAGTCAGGTTTCCAAAATCTCAAGGTTATAGACGTAGATAGGATTGAGGTTTACCGATTCATGTTTTTTTTTTTTTTAAATCATCACACCCATGTCATAGGTAATTTAGAAGATGTTACCATATAATAATAAAAGAAAATCAAAAAAAAAAAAAAAAAGTGATTTGGAAGATGTTTGCACTTGGGCAAAGTAGGTAAATGAGATCTATCAAGTATTTATCTTCCTATTTAATGATTAATTGTAAACATATAAAACAGGCAGTCATGAAGGTTTCAGTTGCAATAGTGAAACTTGGGATAGTATTTAACATTTTATGGCTTTTACAGAAATTATGAACTTGAGGTAGAGGAATGAATTTTGTTGCCAAGTTGTGATGGGTGTGAACCCTCATCCCTCAATTTTTAGCAAAGACAACATTCTTGGTGGCTGTGATGTCAAAGTTTACTTCATGCTTTTTCATTTCATTTTTTACAATTTTGTGGAAAGAGTAATGGAATTGAAGTTGAATAAGACGAAAGAGAGAATCTTTTTTATGGTATGGCAATGGTATCTTCTGCATCGTCACAATTTGGCATTCCAACTTCTAAGATTGGTGAGAGCATGTATTGGTAACTGTTTCTTCACCGTGTTGGCGTGCTTGACACAGCAATACGTGATGGAAATGTATGGTGCTGAGGACATAGATATAGGTTGTTTCTTCAAGTAATTTCTATTTGAAACCAAGGTAAACTACATATAGTTTCGATAATGTTTTATAGAAAGAGAATGATTGAAACTTTACTCTTAGTTTTAATATAGAGCTACATTCCATTTGCAATGATATGTTGACTCCAATTCCATTGATGATTTACGAAAGTCCCCTCTCTATATACCTGTTATCAATAAGTTATTTATGAAATGTTTTCCACATTGTCATTTGACCCTTTGACAATAGATTAATAGTTTTGTACATGAGCTATGATGCTACTTAGATTGATTACTTGATGAACAAATTAGTCTCTTATTGGTTTTTTTAATTTTTAATTTTTTTTTACCATGTGGTTGATTAATTATCTTTTTATTTAACTAGCCCGTGCATCGCACGGGTTAGCGACTAGTAATCAATTAATTATGTTACCTTCGGCTGCTATGAGCCACATACGCTGTAATCAACCAGTAGGTTTTTTTTTTTTTTTTTTAATTATATATTTTTTAATTTAATTTTATCAAATCAATAGTTATAATGTTTTTGTCAGACGACAAGAGCTGCATGTTGACCTATAATGCTTTTAATCAACCAGTCTTTCTTATTCTCTGAATTGAGCTATAAGGCTCTTAGTACCCATTTAGTTTTAGTGTCTGTGCGTCTGTATTTTTATTTTTAGCGTTTTTCCCTTTTTTTTTTTTTTTTAGCCTGCATTTGATGATTTTTTCACAATAAACAGTGCATTCATGCACTGTTTACAGACCTGTAAATTTCACTTTGCAGTCACTTTTTCATTAAAAATGGATCACACGATACTATTTACACATTTAAAAATTATTTTGCTACAGTATTTTCAGTTTTTAGTTTCAACAAAATAAACTATATCCACACGGACCATAATCAGCCGGTCTTTCTTCTTTTCTGAACTTCTCTGACAGAGAAGGCAACTAGTTTGAGAAAAAATAAAAATATCACTTGGGAAAAACTTAACACCACGGGTCAATGCTGATCAACAACCGATTTACAGTCTGTTGTTCTTTCTGCTGGGATGGATTTTCAATCATGGTCACAGATGGACCAATCATATATAGCTACAATTGTTGTAGATCAATGCTTCCATAGCTGCCGTTGTGGATATATATATCTTCCATAGCTACAATTTTGGCTTATAATTATAGCTTACAAACTTGTTTAATCACGATCATATTCGGACGACTCAAAGAGAAAAGAGTCAAAAGGAAAAAACCAATTTAGAAATACGGTCACCAAGGGGTTTTTTATTTTGTTTTTTAAAAACTGAAATCTCTTAGTAATTCTAAGCAAAAGATACCTAGTATTCGAAACTCCCTCCTCCAACAATTGAATTATCTGAAGAAAAGAAAAAAAAAAAAAAAAAGGCTATCATTTGAGAAAGGAAAAAGAGACATTACATTAATTTGTGACTACGGATATAGCACAGGAAGATTAAAATAGAATAATAAAGAAAAAAAACCTTTTTTAATATAAAAAAGAAAAAACTACTCTTCCCAAAATTTTCTTTTTAAAAGTCCAAATACCAATACTTTTTCCATCTTTCATAAAAGTGATGTCAAAATTTTCTTAAAATGAATTATTAACCGTTACCCTAAGGGCACCAATTAGAATGACTCAAAGAAAAATTACTCTTCCCAAAATACCATAACTTTTTCTTTAACTAACTTTGAAAAATAAGTGAGTTTCAATTAGTTCAACTGATTATCAGGTCTCTAATGATTGAATAAAATATCTGGAATTCAATACTCGCCTATACCAAAAATTGATTGGTGTCTTGTCTCTTGTTCTGATGATAAATAGTTATTATTAGGAGCGAACGCCATAAATTGAAACTCTAAAAAAAAAAAAAATTACAAAAAAAAAAAATTCATTCTTGCTAAAAGCTTTGTAGGTCAATTCATTGAAACCTTTTGATGTTTCAAAATGAGATATTTAGGATTCAAATCATTCTTTCCCCCTTATATGTTAAATTACATTGTGCTAATAATAATGAAATATTGAAATTTCATTTTTAACGGTAGTTCTCATGATTTGTAATATTTTACATATAAAATTTGTTTATTGACAAACAAATATAATCAATTATAAAAAGATTATAGTGTTTCTTGAAGATCCAAAGCTAAATTAAGAACAACTTCATTACATGCTCACTAAATTGATGATTTAATTCTTGTAATTGAGAATTTATTGGAACATATAAAATATCAAATTGATAAAGATGTTTAATTATAAAGTCATATTATTGATGAAAAAAAAAAAAACGATTCTTTAGGTGGATTTAAACAGCAAAGCAAGACCCAAATCCTAAAAGTCCCAAGTTTCTAACTTTGGCTTTGGGTATCAAGAACAAACAACCAACATATTATTCCAAATAGATAATCATAACTCACAATTCATTTGCATTATCTTTCAGAGGTTATTTATTTATTTTTATAAGAAATTTGTTTTTGTTTTATTAGTACAAATAAAAAATATATATATTTGGAAGGCCGCTACCAACACATTCAGATTTGCTGCATCATGATCCATGTTAGCCTTTCTCAGCAAATATATGCTCATGCTAGTATGTGCTTATAGGAGGATGAATGAGCTACTTATACGAGGATGAATGATACAAGGCAGATCGATTTTCTACCATCTTTATTGTTAAAGGATAGGGTATTCCTAATTCCTCTAAATGAATTTGAAGGGAAGTTTCTCCAACTCATTATTTGGTAACTCAGAATATCTATTGTAGGAATGATAGGCCCAGTAGTACATATTGGGCCGTGGGCCATGTCCGAGGACACCTAGTAGTCTGAGGACGGGTAAATGTTATCGCAGAAGTCCACATTAGTGAATGAAGAAAGGGGTCTAGTCATGAAGGTTCAGGAAGGTAGTTCGAGGAGGAGTGCCCCCTCGGCTAAGCAAAGTAGAGGTTAGAAGTTGTGGTTTGCTGTTAAGAGCAACACTCCAGAGGATTTTATTGATAAGGATAAACATCATGAAAGCATAGGACAAAGGGAAGCTAAGAAATATCTAAAAGAAAGCTGCTGCCACCATATTGAATGCTCTGCAACTAACTCTCTGACCACATTAATGTGGAAGTGATACCTGAACAGTGATTTTTAGCCTTACAGCTATTTCCAGAGATTTCATGAAAGTGCTAATGGGACAAGGATCAAAACCAGCTACTTGACCTACACGTGGATGGTGGATATGAAAGAAATAGGATAGTATAAAAGAGAAGGAAGCCCCTGAAGGAAGGGGATCGGAAAATTGATAGAAAAACATTGTGGCAATAAGAACTGGACTTGTAATCAAATTCAAAAGAAATATATACAAGAACTAATCTCCTCGAATTGTGCCGATGATGATTTTCTTTGGATAAAACCAATTTATCTTTGGTTTCTTGTCATCTGGACACTATAATTGTTATCCAATTCATTAGAGCCTAGTTTTCTAACCCACTCTCTATAAATTTATTGTATTAGGCTATTTAGGCCTAGATCCTTCTATCTTTGGGGCTTAGGAACCAAAATCTGCCCTTACATCGATGATGATTGTTCTTAATCTATATTAAACTCCAAACATAATATCATTTGATTTAAATGGACTGAATTTTAATTTGTTGATTTCTTTTCAAACTATAGGATTTAAAATTAAATTTTGTACTAAAAAAAAAAAAAAACCACCTTTAATTGTTTGTATTTACTTTAGAGAACATCCAACTAGTGCATCATTGATATATGATTTTATCAATGGAAAAGTTAAGTTACAAAATTAGTTATAGTCTAAGGCTACAACCTTACTCAATAAAAGAAATACTATTACATATTTTGAAAATCTAACCGTTGAATTGCATGTTCTTTATGCTCTTAATATACATGTCAAATTCTTTATCAATCGAATATTATTTACTACATGACTTATAAGTTTATATTTTATGCATAATTTTGAACTACAAAAACTTACAATTTAAATAATTTATTGATAACATAACTATTGATCTTTAATTTTTTAGAAATTTGAAAGTGTGGAGGATATAAGAAGAAGATGTAATCTAATGGTGGATTTGTCAAAATTTACATCCAATAAAAGATATTGAGTCAGGTTGTAGTCTTAGGTTACAACTAATTTTATAGCTAAACTTTGTCATTTATCAATAGGCACCTAGTACATAATGGATTGGAGAAATTTTCCTCCAAACTAGTTTGGTATTAAATTTTTTTCCTTTTTAAATTACCATGTAATAAATTGGAAATCTTTCCTCCAAACTAACTCTATCCAAAGAAAATTATTATCTAATTAGGACAAAGTTTGCCTACAAATTAGTTTGTAGGCAATGGCTTCAAACTCCCATTAAAAAAATTAATATGGCTATATATTTTAAAAATCTAACCATTAGATTACATGTTTGAAAATAAATGTCAAATTTCATTCAAATTGGATGTTATTTAATATTTGATTCATAAACTTAATTATTTTTTATGCAAAACTTAATGCTATAAAAACTTAAAATTTAAACATATAATTGATATATATGACTAATGATCTTCGATTTTCTTGAAATTTTGCAAGAAAGAAGAATATAATAAGAAAATGTTATCTAATAGTAGATTTGTCAAAATTCATATCGATTAAAAATATGTGTAGAGAGTTTGTAGTCATTGCCTACAAATCATCCAATTATAATTCATAATCTTCTTCATTTTTTTTTTTAAAGATATAAAAAAAATTAAAAAAAAAAACTTTTTGTCTTTTTTTTTTTTTTTTTTTTTTGGGAGAGAAAACCATACTCATTGGTATGTATTATTAAACTAGAAAATCTAAAAGAAAAAATGAAGAACATCTAGTGGAACATCCTCCATCTAAACCGTCAAAGGAAAAGAAAGTCTAACTCTTTATGCTAAAACATGGACTATAGAATTGCCTACCTCCTTACATGAGAGTAGGAGTGGGAATGATGCAAACCCGAAATAGACCTAAAGTCTTTTACAAGATGACCTATGCTCAAGAGGGAGGAATTTCCATCAGCAAGGGCTTTTATAATACATTTTGAGTCGCCGCCAACGTCTCCAAGGTTTCCACCAATAATGGTTGAGCTATCTTCTTAAATAAGGCAACCATAATTTCCTTGTTTTCATTTTGAATTACCGCACTAATCCCTGCCTCGCTTGATTCCACAAACATAACCCTATCAAAATTTGCCTTCACTTTAGGAGCATCTAGAGGCTTCCACTTGGACCTTGCTCAGCTCGGCCAATGAACGTGAACCCAAGTCTTTCTCTTATACTCAGATAGAAGATTAAGAATATATTCTAGAATTTTATGGGAAGGTAAACAAGGTTCATTACTTCTGATTTTGTTTCGTCGACACCATACTGAACAGGCCACCATTGCGAATAATTCCAGCTTGGGAAGTTGTGTATCCACCACTGGAACAAAGGCCCTAAGGGGAGTGAAGATGAGGATTATCAATTTTCACCTAGCAGAAAGATTTCATTATAGTGATTTTATGGTCACTATAATCCTCAATGTCTTCTACGGGGAGGTAAACAAAGTTCATTACTTCTGATTTTATTTCGCCAACACCACATTGACCAGGCCACCATCGCAAATAATTCCTGCTTGCGAGGTTGCGTATCCACCACTAAAACAAGGTTCGAAATGGAGTGAAGATGAGGATGATCAATTTTCACCCAGTCAAAAGATTTCATTATAGTGATTTTATGGTCACTATAATCCTTAATGTCATTCTTATTGAAAATGATTGCTGTTTTTTCTCTATTTATGGTCACTATAATCCTCATCATTTGGGAGATCATTGTTATGAAATTTTAAAGTACTCGCAACGGTACAAACCGTACCGAAGTATAGTTTGACAAGAACGAGGTCGAACCCACAGGAACTTGAATGAACGTAGGAAAATTAATCAAATCCTAACCAAATTAATTATAATCTAGTTTAATAAAAATTGGTTTTAAAAAAAAAAAAAATTAAATAAGCTAAACAAATAATTAAACTAAGCAAAGATATAATATAAAGCATAAAAGAGATGTAAACAATCTAGATAAAGAATTAAAGTTTTGGAATCCACCTTGTTAATTCTTATCAGCATATATTCAAAATCATTAATTTTTCCCAACCATTACATGATAATCTAGAAATCAATCTTGCTACCATGGAGAATATTATCATTAAAACTTCTATTTAAATATCTAAAGCATGCTCTTCTTTGGTTCCTTGGTATAAAATCAAATCATCAATTGTATCTGTAGTCAAATAAATCACAAGAGATATCCAATTTTAAAATCAAGAAATAATAAACCAAGCATTCAATTAATTAAGACAAATCATAAATCATGAGAAAAACATGATTGAACTTATATCTAGAATCTCATCTTAGTCAATTGATATGAAGCAAAAACAATTTAAATCATTAAAAAACAAATATTATGGCAAAAATCAAATCACATAAATAATACTGATAATCCTTAACAAGGTTTCATCTTCAACCCTAATTATAAATTTAACTAATCGTGATAATTGAAATAAAATACAAGAATAAAATACTAAACATTAAACTAAACAAATAAAATAAAATAAAAGATAGTCACAATGCTATCATGGAGAAAAGCCACATGCGGGCCCCAGCATTAGCCTCACTTTTCTGTTTGCTCATATTTATATCACACAAAGACGCGCACTTCAAAGAGAAGCCGCCTGACTTTATGAAAATTCCTAATACAAGTGAAACTAGGATTGTAAGCCACACGTTATGCTTTAAGTTGTGCCCAACTGAAACCGAAGACTAGCCCAAGAGTGTTAGTGTTTCAATAAGAAACAGAGAGGCCCACCAACAATTAACAAATGTTCATTTAAACCTCAAGCCCATGTATCTCTTCCACGTGAATAAGCTCCCTATCTATTAGTTCTTTTCTTTGCTCCTTCACGTATCTCCCTGTCCTTCTTTTCATGTTGGCTTTGAATCAATAAGCCTGGACCTCTTTTCTTTAATTTTCTTTCTACTTGCTTAGCACGTCATGCTTTTATTTTCTTTACTTCATGCCCTCCAGGTCCTTCAGGTTGGGTTAGCAATTGACTGAGCCCCACTTAGCATGTAAACCCTTATCACCTATTAAACAAAGATAATATATAATCAGTCGCAAAATAGCTTAAAAGTATGGCAAAAAAAATGCAAATATGAGAGTATTTTATTATATATGTTTCATGCACATCAATCATGCTCACTAAAACATTAGAAAATCACTATAATCTATGTCATTCTTAAAATTTATTGATAACCACATCATCTAACCTAATTAATTTGAGATAATATATATATATATATATATATATTTTCTACTTTCTTTCTCTCTCATTCTTACTGAAAATGACTGTTGTTTTCCCTCTATTTATGGTCACTATAATCATCATCATCTGGGAGATCATCCTCACTAAAACATTCTATGACATTCTTAAAATTTATTGATAACCGCATTATCTAACCTAATTAATTTGAGAGAATATTATATTATTTTCTTTTCTACTTTCTTTATCTCTTTTAATTAATTCATCCTTAGCCTTCACAAGTGTCCATTCTTAATGTTCTTAGGTTGAACCTGAGACCTCTCCCTTGTTAAGCACTATGGCTGACACCGTGACCAACATACCAGGTAAGCTCCTTATGAGCTAATAATAGGTATTATTAAATTTATATTAGATTTACATGATTTATAGTTTCTGAACTTCCATATCACCTCTATCTTAATGTATTAAATATTACTAAATTTGTTTTCATTGCTAAATTAACTTGTGATTTAAGAATAATACCTCTGCATAGGAATTTACTACTTATGACTTTATTTTAAAAGTGATTTTTATTTAATCAAAATAATTTCTACTTAAAGGATTGTATAATATATTTATTCATGCTTATTTATACTATACCTTTTTCTATTAACCTTATAATGTACTATTTTATGTTAACCTTATAATATCATGAAAATTTATTTGAAAGTTTGTTTCAATTTTTTAGATATTTTAGTCAATTTTGCTAATATTTACAAATTATTACCTTTATTTTATTTTAATTAATTACTAAATTAATTATGACATCATCATGATTTGACCTCGATCAACTTCAGTCTAACTTTAAAAACCTTGAACCTCTCCTTTTGCTGGTTCTTTGAATGGCCTGTGTTTGAAAACCATGGGTCACATCCCCTAACCACATCCCACATCCTGTCAATTTGCTTCAGCTTTAAATTTGTCAATTATGAAAAATAGACCAAGAAAATACATATATAAGGATGGTTGGATCAATAAGAAAATATATAAATAGAACTTCCCCATGCCAAACCTTATTGATGTGTGGGAACACGTTTTTGGGTAAAAATGCCACCATGGCCTGTGGGCTGTGGCTCACTTTTCAGATATTACAAATGAATGTGAAGAGCAAGAGCCAAGAGGCAATTTTTGGGTTTGTTTTTTTTCTTGTTCGATAGTGTCTCAATAGGACCATCTCAAACATTCTTAGCGCTTATACCGCATCACACTGTTATATTTTCCAAGTTTCAAATATTAAGCTTGGAAGCAATTTGGAAGAATAAAATGAAAATGAATGTGTGGAGACATGTTGGCCGGCTTCATCATCATCAAGACCATTCTTGTGCACTCATTCGTCGACGTGTTTCTTGAAAGTGCTATGAATATATACAAAAAGATCCAAACTTATTTTGAATATGGCTTCAAAAGGATGAAAGAAGGATATCAATGTTTTAAGTCGCAATATGGTGAAAGAAGGATTTCTTTTCGGATCAATTTCTAATGTTTTGGTTGCAAGCTAAGGACAATACAGTTCTATATGGATGTTATATTTAATAGTAAGTAGGTTGAAATGGGTTGTGTCACATTCATGTCAACCTAACACCACCCATTTATTAATCATGTCATGTGGGTTGGATTGTGTCAACCCACCCCATTAACAGGTCGAGTTAGGGTTGAATAGTTATGACATGATTATTAAATGAGTTGGGTTTAGATTGAGCCATTTAGTCAAATACCCTTACTTTGACATAACACAAACAAGACACGCTAACCTGAATTGACACCCTTACCTGACACCATGCAATACATTCCATCTTGATAGTTGTCATGTACCCACATGACATCAAGTACCCTTCCTGACACCTAATATGTGAGAGTCACTAAATAACCAGGGAGCCGACATGTACCCCCCCTATTGTTCGGTACCATACTTGAAGATTTGCAATGCAACCTACCTAGTGTCTACACTTCCAACATGCTGTGGTAACAAACGAGCAAGACCTGACAAATGGTCCTTTACACTTGGCTCTCAAACTCTAGCATGTTCTCCACTCCACTATCTCCATAAGGAAATAACATGCACACATCTTTTTACATATTCATATCTTCCAAGTATTGGAAGTCAAACTTGAAGATCTCTGGACATTAACTCCATACACTCCCTATAAGGGATAAGCCTACATTCACGGGAGCTTGGTTAGCTCTACACCACTATATAAGCAACAAGCCTCCTCTTCTCCAAGGCACGCCAAATTTCTTATCTCTCATACTTTTGGAGTTATTGGAAATCATTGAGTCACTAACTTAACTTTCAGAGGGTCTTTGGCCAGCACCCTATCGGTGCTCTCTGTAGGTTCTTCATCCTTCATTCTTTAAGTACCCCTCCTATCATTGCATGTTTGGATGATTGGATCATTGATGATTTTTTGTGCATCATCAATGCTAAAAGCTTTAGCTTTTAATAACCTAAAAAACTACTTTATCTATTTTAACACCCCACTTTATAATACACCCAACATCAAATGATCTATTTTCTTACCATTTCTTTTAAATATTTTTTCTTGTTCTTTCTCTATTCTTCCATCTCTCTCTCTTTCTCTCTTTTCTCCATCTCTATTTCTTTCTCTAAAGAAAGAACAACCATGAACAAACCCACACATTTTTCTTCATAACCTAGCAAACTCACAGCTGCCACCACCACCACTACCACCCACAAATCAAAATCCCAGGCCAAAACCAAATAAAAAAACCACAACCCCCACATCACAACTATCGAACCAACCTAGCCACAACCAACCACCACCACAATCACAACCATCCCACCATAACTTTGATATAAAATAAATAAAAATAAAAAAAAAAAAAAAAAAAAAAAACACAACAACCACCACCATTACCACAAACCCATCTCAACAACCATCATAAACAGCCACAAAATTGAGCAACCCACCACCCTTACAACCTACCATCGCTACCACAAACATCCATAGCCCACCCATTGCTGCAACAACTGAATTCAGCCAAAGCCAACCAAAATTGAAAAATAACAAGTCTAACCCAGCCATAAATCCATGATGAACGAGAGAGGAGGTAGAGAGAAGTGAGAGAGAGAAAGCGAGGAGAGGACAATGAGAGAGAAATGGAGAGTTAGAGAAGAAATACGAAGTGAGAGAGAGGAGGCGGAGAGCTTTGGCCATGGGTCTTGGTGGTGGTGGTGGCACTGTTAAGAGAGAGAGAGAGAGAGAGTTAGTAAATAGGGAGAGAAAGAGAATGACTAAAAATAATTTTTTTTTTTTTTAAATTTTACCTTTTAGCTACAGTGAACCTTTTAGCTACAACGAACTGGTATTGATACCATTTTATTGTTGCTAAACATTTTAGCTTTACCACCACCAATGTAGCATGTTTTTTGTGTTTTGGGGTGCTAAAATAGCTTTTTAGCAATTTCAGCACCATCAATGTGAGTGCTTATTGTTATTCTTTACTCATGGTGGTAGTATAAAGGAAGTAATTTATGAGAGAGAGAAGAATCCAGCTATAGATAGTTTAATGGCTTAATGCCTTATTCACTAATTACTAGAATCTTGACATGGCCACAAGTGGTCTTTAACCTTTAGATCAAATATAAATCAATGGTTTAAAAATGTGTAACTCTTACATTCTTTTCAGGATCACCCTGGGGGAGGACAAAATTTTCTATGTTTTTTTATGGACAAATAATATTCCATGTTCAGCTTTAGTATTTTCTCTTATCCTTTTTAGGTTTTTGTAATAGCGTACTTGTAACAAATATGAAGTTAGATAATTTGACTGTTGTGATCCATGTGTGACTAAAGTGTTAAATTGAACAAAAATTATAAGAGTTGAGTGATTTTTTTTAATTCAACAAAAATTATAAGAGATGAGTGATTTTTTTTTTTTTTTTTTTTTTTTTTTTATAAATTCAATAGTTGGAGGTTAGCCAATTTGAACCATGAATGTCTCAATTGATTAATATAAGACAGTTGAACACAAACTTGTAGATGTACAATTTTTGGTTAAGTGATGTCCATATTAATTATATTTACTAGTCAATTGAAGTTTGTCCGAAATGTCATCTTCCACCACTAACATGTAACTACCCTTTTTTGAGGCAAAAATTCGTAGAATAACATAATAATGGTGACAAAGGAGATCTAGCAACACAAACAATCCGAGCATAGAATTAATCAATCTTGTCATTTATGGATCTAAGGTTTTTTTACAATTTTAGTATAGACGTGTTTTTAACTTGTTCCTTTAAAAATAATAATAATAATAATAATAATAATAAAAAAAAAACCTTATTCCTTTAAAATAATTTTATCTCGTCTGTGTCAAATTTTATTTTTATTTTTTCTATTGCTAAATTTACTCGCATAGTCATCATCTCTATCAAACATAAAGTAGAGCAACTCAATTGCTTGGCTGCAGAAGGATTGGAGGAGCACAGAAAATTAGCGGCCGAAACGTAGGCCAACACAGTTGTCATGGACCAGCGCTTCCAGAATCACTTATCGCTCTCCCATTAATGAGCACCTTAAATATATAATACAATATACATAAATAAACCATAACTCATTTCAGGAATTAGATTTAAAACGAAAAAAAAAAATTTTTACAAGAAACCGAGTCAAACACCAAAAGAGAAAGTGCGAGAGAGACAGACCTCGTGATAGTAGGAGTTGACGGCATATATACAATAAAAATAATAATAATAATAATAATATAAACTCATTCATAATAAAAATTTTACATCATTGTATCGATATGCCCATCAAAGCAACAGAAATACATCGTATTACATCATTCGTACTTAATTGAAAGAGATACAAAACATTAGACAAGAATAAAAGAAATTCTTGAACTACCAATCTAATTCTAGAAATTTCTCATATGAGCATATCGCATGGAAGGAAAACTTGACCACAAACATTTTGTTTAACAACTACCTAGCAAGGGCAGCAATATCTGATTCAAGCTCTAAGTAGGATGTTTCAAGTGGAATGCTTGAAGGTGCCATATTACGCTCAGTTGCTAGGCTTGCATTAGTCATCTCCAAAGCCAAACATTCTTTTAGTTCTGCTAATACTTGACTGATGTCTGGCCTTTGGCTTGCAATTGGTGGTATGCATGACAAGGCAATCTCCACAGCTTTCCAGGCAGAATTGGTGTGAAATTTTCCTTGTAACCTTGGATCAACAACACTTTGAATATCCCCACTTTCAATTATTGGATAAATCCAGTCAAGTATGTGAGTGTTTTTCTCAGGTCCTCTCATTATTACAGGTCGACCAGTGATTAGTTCAAACAAAACAATACCGAAGCTATAGACATCACTTTTTTTACCAAAGTTTCCAGATGCTTGATATCTGTATGTAAAACACAAGGCAATCGGATCAAGACAAGAAATCCATAGCTTGATTTAATTCAACAGGTTATTACTTCCATTATATCTAGTTGCAGTTGGTGTTTCTATATAGTTGAATTTATAGATATTAGTTTTATATGTATTAGCCCAAGAAGCCCAATTATATTACTCGGCCCTAGATTCTAAACCATATATATACCCTACTGAAAATTCCCTATAGCATAGAATTGAGATTATATTAAAGATGAACTATCATATCAAGAGCTTCTTCTATGAATGTAGGCCGTTAGACCAAACCACGTAATCATTGCATTCTCTCTCTTCTCTTTATATTATTTCTTTCTCTCTTTTTAGATTTTCATAATATCTATCGTGGTATGAGCACCATAACTCTGATTCTAAAGTGTTGTTGGGCATTGTAGTGCAATCCTATCTTTCTCCGTGCTCTTGCCTTTGTCTTTTTTGGTCAAGCTCCACAATGCTCTAATCCTCTTTGGAATAGATCAATCATCATTACCAAAGACATTTTGTTTGTTTGTTTAGACCCCTGTAAACTTAGATTGTTTAACCTAATTAATTAACCAAATTGTTACTTAGGTTTATTATTTAAATCTAGGTTAAATACAAACAATCATATCACTAAGTACAGAAAAGTAAAAAAGACAAGCGATATGATGACCCGAGAAAACCAATGAAACCGTCCAGTTTCAAGGTAAAAAACTTGGGGAGGAATTAACCTAGACAATCCTCAAGGCAAAAAATTTGCTACATAGAATGGAAGTTTTACAATAGATTTTTCCCTAAATCTAATGCTACCTCTTGTCATACTTACTTGACTCGATGCAGCTCCGAATCCAAGGACTTTTCTATCTGAATTTGGTGTACACAAACACCTCCATTTGTGACTTTGAGATCTTACTTAAAGCTTTAGATCATCAGCAGCAATTGATCTTGTATGCAGCAACTTATCTCCACTAGTTCTTGTGATTGGATCTTCCTTTCGGTAGATGCTTGTTGAGTTAGAAGGTAACAGAACCTCACAGATCTCACAATAGTAACTCATAAAACTTCATAAGACTTTTGAAACTTGAATTAAGGTTTTCCTTTTTATATCTAGCAGTGTTGGACTCAAAACCTAAACATTTCATGGGCTTTCGAGCCTAATTTAAAATTTGTAGAAAACGAGTTTTGATCAGTCGAATCTGTCTCTCGATTGGTCAAGCCTTGCAATTTCTGAATTCTTCTTTCTGTAGCTTGACTATTCTTGAATCTTGACTTGGATCAACTTGAGCAATGTCTAATATTGTTCCAAGACTTAAATATCTTAAACTAGACATGTTTTTGTACTCAATTTGCCAACATACATAAAATTAAAGCCTAAACATTTATTTCTAAATATTTAGAACCTAACACATTTGATGTCATTAGATGCTGATAGATTGCCATAACACCATTGTTGATATTGGAACCACCTCTGTTTTGCCCACTGCCACTACCCTTGGGATGCTCCTTCGCTGATTTACTCAACCATGAAAGAATCACGGTCATTGAACGCATCATGCCTTGTTCAAAGTTTTTGCTTTTGCTCTCACACACCCATGCATTACCACATGCCTTTTGGACCCTTCATATGCTAGTGACCTACCTCCACACACCAGCCCTCTATGCCTATGCCATTTATCAACCTCCAAAATGTGCCACATCAGCTTTATGGCCATGTCATCAACCATGTTATGAGTATAAAACTAGGGGCAAAAGAGTAAACTGTATGTAGACCTATATATATCAATAATATGTTATATGTTAGGGTTAATTTCAATAACCCAATACATATGTTTTCTCTAAAACAAACCACATTTGCCATGTTAACACCAATGCCACATTAGTTATGCCACGTTAGCATTCATGTGTCACCTCAGCTTCCGCATCAGCCTATCTTCTCAAGTCATCATGCTATGTCAGGAATCTAGTCAAGTTAGGTTGAACTGAATATTTGACCTTACCCAAACTGAACTCGAATCGGTTTGATGGGTGGACTACTTGATCAATTCAAATTTGGATCTTTGAACTAGATTGGATAGTTGAGTTTTGGTTTAAAAAAGACTATGGACTAACTTTGATAGTTGACTTTCAATTTGAGTTTGACTAGTGACCACAGTTGACATTTTACAACCAAATGTGTCCCACTTTGTTTTTTGCTTAGATTCTAATTTATATTTTTTTAATAACGGGGAACCTCACCAAGGGAGGACCCTTTGGGACCTACCACTAGGGAATAAACCATAGATATATGATCCTAACTACCAGAAATGTGTATCAAGTGATCCAGGGGTACTCCTAGTGAAAATCAAACCTAGGATGTCTGGATTCATAACTCATCCCAAGCCTTCAACCATTGGGCTCACTTTGTTTCCTCATTTGAGGCTCCCAAGCCTCAAATCAGCAAAATAATAATAATGAAATTTGACCTTTTGCTCATTGAGTTCACCATCTATGATATTCATCAACTCATTCACATGCTTCATCACAACTCTATTTCGTTGCCAACGGCCCTCAAGCTATAACAGCTCCTCCTTGGTCATTGATGCAGCCTTCTTAGGCCCTTATTGTCTTTTGGCATTCATTAATCGTCGTTGTTTGCTCTCAATTTGCATGTTCATTGTCTGATCCATATGTGATTGTCTTCATGGTCATCTTCAAGGCATCTTTATCTTCACAAGTTACATTCCAAACCCAAAATGACACCTTGAGTTTGAGGAGGGGGGGGGGGGGGGGGGATGGGTTAGAGATATTTATGAGTATTAACCTAAGAGGCCCAATTATCTTACTCAGCCCATGTACGCCTAACCCTAGCTCCTAATCCCTATATATAGGTTGCTTAGGGTTCACTGTAACATAGAATTGAGATTATAGTGAAGAGTCGTCAAGGGCTTCCTTTGTGGACATTGATTGTAAGGCTAAATTACATAATCCTTGTGTTTTCTCTCTCTCTGTGTCTCTCTTCTATCTTTACGCTTTCTTTCTCTCTTCAAAGAATCTATCAGTTGATTACTTTAATTATAAGTAATAGCTTTTGGCATCCTAATGCTTTGACAACTCCCACCGGTGAAAATACTGAGTAATATCACCTTGTAACAATTTTTGTCTGTTCTCAAATCCCATTAGAACATATGTAAAAGATACTTAAATACAATCCAACTCCAACATAAAAAAAGAAAATAAAAAAGTATATCAACTAGTAAGTATAAACACTTACTCTGGATCAAGGTATCCTAATGTGCCAGCTGGGCAAGTTGACACATGAGAGTCACTTTCAGTTGCAAAGATTCTAGACAACCCAAAATCAGCTATCTTGGCTTGCATATGTCCAGTCAATAAAATGTTGGAAGTTTTCAAATCTCTATGAATTATAGGTGGTTTGCAACCATTATGAAGATACTCTAACCCTACAACTCCACCAACAATCCATCGTTAAGCCTAAGTAATAATTTATATAAAAAAAAAAAAAATCCAAAATGTATTAAAGATCAATAGTAATGTAATCAATTTGTTTGCGAACCATGTGCTGCATCCACTGCAATATTAAGCCTCTCATTCCAAGTCATCACATTTGTGTTTTTCACTACAGGAAAAATATATGAATATAACTGTCAGTTGGGTTCTATTGGAAAAGGTATTGTTTTGCAAATTCAAGGCATAAGAAATTATAATTGTAAGATGTTCGTCAAACATGCATTCCTAATCCAAATAGTATGAAATAGCAATAGCAATTCAGTTGTATAAAGCTTATGCTAGCTAGTTGGTACCTCACCCATCCCCCCGTTTTGTCTGTTTTAATTGGTCGGATGATCAGAAATTTCAAATTGTTGTATCGTGAAAAGATTAGCAGGACCTCTGATTAATTCTTAGGCATTTTAACCTACCTTCTCTCTCTCTCTCTCTCTCTCTCTCCACATCTTAGTATGTTTATTTGTTGCATAGGTGTTTCACTATGGGGTGGGGTAAGGCCTAGTTTCATTTTCATAAGAAGTTATCATTTTCACGCTAAGAGCAGGCCAAATGGGACTACTTATTGGAAATTATTTGGCAAGCATTTGATATGAGTAGCACCTTGTTTGGTGGTTTGCTCTTACTAAAAGCCAACCAAGTACAGTTATGGAACTCAATCCAGGTCTTGCCCTATATTAAAAATCATGCTTTTGACATGATAAAGGTAACCTATGATGAGTCATAGGAATACAGGATGAAGAGCGCTCTTCATCCTGTATTCCTATGACTCATCATAGGTTAAATGGTAAATACCTGATAAATGCTGGTGCAAATCGCCATTTTCCATATACTCATATAAGAGGGCCTTCTGGTCATCCTCGTCGCAGTATCCAACAAGAGAAACCAAGTTTCTATGATGAACAATCATCAAGAGTTGTACCTATATTTCAAACCAGTTCTTCAGTTTAGTTGGATGAAAATCTTTAGTTGCATGTCTCATGTAATTACAGATTCACAGTTTCAATTTAAAAAAAAAAAAAAAAAAAAAAAAAAAAATTCAAGCAATTCAGAAACAGGCTGCAATTTTCTATATTACCTCAACTTGAAATTCCTTATAGCCTTGCTTTGATGAAGGAGAGAGCAATTTAACGGCTACTCGAGCTTCATCTTTCAATTTACCAAGGTACACTTTACCAAATCCTCCTCCTCCAATGATGGTTTCGAAGTTATTAGTAATGCTAATAACCTCAGAGTAGCTATACCGTTGATCCTTTGATCTGATATTGGATTTGGTAACTATACCTACAGCAAGGAAGATTTTCAATAAAACTATCAAAACAATGTTTCAGAGTTGCGTGAGAAAATGCAGTCTATGTTCTAAATCTCTTATGTTTGTGTCCTCAAATCTATTTTATCTCACATGTTATTGTTACTAGGATTAAATATGGAGTCCACTTATCCTAGGTTGGGGATGCCAGTAAATGCTCACGCTTGTGGCCCCAAATCTATACACAGTAACAGTTTACCATATTTAGGTTAAGGTTTCTCAACATGTATTGTCCGTGGAAAAGCTAGAGGAAGTCTTGAATTGCATGTTTGTCTGCATCTTTTGCATTTTAGCATGAGTTCCCCATTGAAATTTTGTATTAATTTTTTTCAGAATAATAAATTTTATAATCAAATATTTTTTAATTAGTCACACTATACTCAAACAGAATGCAGAAATAAGTTTTCTACAGAAGAGAAGTTTTATTAGTAATTAGAACATTGCACACAGACACACTTTGTTAAACATATTAATCACTCTTCATTTGCACTATTGCTTTTTATTTCACTTACACATTTTCCCAATTAGTAGGAAGCCTTATATATATACCATACAAAAGAGACAGGCTTCCTAAACTTACCAGAACTACTTGCAAAAGGTTGAATATTTAAAGATACAAAGTCAACAAAGCAACTATTTCGCATTTAGATAGGGTTGTAAATGAGTCGAGTATTATAGTTCAGAATTGTTAGTTTTATTTTATTCTGAACACATGTCAAGCTTGAGCTCATCGGCAAACTAGATTACATATCCCAGCTTAGTCCATTTTCTTGTCGAACAAGTTTTAACTTGTTCGCGAGCTACTTGATTAATTTGTTCTTTTCCCATATATAATAATTAAAGACCCAAACTAAAATGTTTTATCTCTTCACAAATATATGCTAATAATTAAATTCACCAAACCTATATTGTTAAAAATCATATATAATTTTTAATACAAAATGGACTATTTATATTCTCAATAAATTATAAATAATAATTTAAGATCTTATAAACTTATTTACAAACTTACTATATCCAATTTCAAGTTTATAAAAATATATATACATGTATGCATATGAATATGTATTATTATATAAAGGAAAAGCATACAAACATGTTCTCATGTTGTAAATCAAAGGTTTTTGGTACTTTACCTCTTGGGTTTGGTATCAAACCCTAAGCAAAACTCAATGCCATGGAAATGGATCTACCACCACTCTTATGAATATGAACTATTATATATGTGCTCACCAAAAAAACCCTAATGGAATAGGTTTCCTACATGAGCGCCTATCTAGGAATCCTTATGGGCCCAAATGCCAACATTTTATATATTAGATGAAATTATTAAATTCACCATTTCCTAACAATTTAAAATTTTTAGATAATTTGTAATTTATCATGGTATGAGGAATTGGGTTCAATCCTTTGTCTCCAAATTACCTCTCATTTAATAAATAAATAAATAAAAACAAAGTTTTAGGCCCCACTTAAGGGCAGCTCAGGTGGACCACACATGAGTGTTAGATTAAATGACCAAATTAATTATTTCCTAACGGTTCAAGCTTTTAGGGCAATCAATTTTATCAATGTATACTTAAATCAAGCTTTAGACCTATGAGTTTGTACATGAATGCATTATTATGTTTGAGCTTAACTCATTTAATAGTCCAAGTCTAAACTGAGGCATGAGCTTGGCTCATATGCTAAATATATGAATATAAACAAGTTTTTCCCTAGTTGAGTTAGACTTGTTCATAAAACACTTGGTTCATTTACATCCCATCATCTAACATGTTATGCCCAAGTTGCTTATGTATTCCTAAGCCATTGAATGCCAAAGACAACCATCCGCCCACTAAAGTGAGATGTTATCCCTATCTTATTTTGTAGCTACTCTAAAGACATGCAAACACAAAATAGCACACATGCAAAATGCTTCAAGAACAAAGCATTGACCTATTGATAGAATCAATGCTAACTCTTACATAGTCCCCATCAACACCAACTACTTTCTCATGGCGTTGAGCTGCCATCAAAATTTGGAGAACTTCAAGATAGATTATCCCTTCATGAATATAACTGCTATATGTTCTTGAATATAACCTTTTAGTATATTTTCTCAAATAAAATGATGATGTACCTCAACTACTTCGTCCAAGAACGAAACACATTCTGTGCTGCCAACTTTATTCTCTACTTTATTTGTTGAGAGAGACATTGATAGCTACACCAAGATATTGTCCCCAACTAGAATTGAACATATATCCAGTTGTGGAAATATGTGTTGAAATATCTCCAGTACAATCAGCAGTGGAAAAACCAACTTCATAAAGAATCCCTAGACTAGATAATATCCTTAACATATTGTAGGATGCGTCAAACTTTTTCCAAATGTGGCTTGCTAGGATACTACATAAACTACCTTAATATCCCAATTATATAAGCAATATTTGGTCATGACAACGCTTAGTAGATTAAACTACCCAGTACTTTATTTTTGTTTTGTGGTATGATTGTGTCCATCATAAACTGAATTAGGCCTCTGCATAATTGGCTTAATTAATCAAGTTGGTAAATTTGGCTTAAAATTAATCAGCCAAGGTCTAAATTCCTAACACAGCCTTTTTCAGAAAGATCACTTATGTTTAGGTAGGCAATATCTTATATGGGAAGCTATCCCCATCCAAGGAAAGAATGCAATGCAGTAGTGCACGCCATTAATATGATAACCCTATGCATTCAATCTTGGGATCTTATATAACTTCTAGAATTCTTGCCAACCTGCCATGGATGTAGTCATTATTGTTATTAATATTTTTTTTTCAGTCCAGTAAAAAAGGCAACAACAGTTGAAGAATACTACCCACTGACACAATAAAGCTACTTAGAGCACCATCGAATCATGAATTCATACCAAAGCATTGCATGAAGAGAAATGAGTGCATTTACCCCTTGTTCACATGTTGAAGTGGTATGTGGATGTATTTATTATTGTCAATCAATTGCATAATATTGCGGTATTGCCATCACGACCGTGTCGTGTGGTTGGTCACAATTGCCTATGGTGAGAATTAAACAATGTTCGTTTTACTTTCATAACCATCTTAAAGGCGTTGGTGTATCACAGGAAAAATAAGACTGGCTAGGATTGGGTACTGCATCTTTTCTAAACGACATCACTAGCAATTACAAGAAAGAAATACCTCCATGTCTTTTCTGTTTATAGATAGCCAGACGACTAAAGATGAACAGAAGGAGCAGGACTGCTGCTGTGGACAATGCAACAACTGGAATAACAAACTCCTTTTTCTTCCTTCTCTTGCATGCAACTGACTGACAAGGATCTGGATTTTCATTCACCCTTGCATAGAGTGAATCAAGGTAGTATGCCATGGTAAGTAAGTTATTAAACATTAATGTTGCTGTCTTTATACAATAAAAATTGATATTGGAAAAATAAATGAGATACTCCTAAGATTTTACGTACATATAAGTGAAGAAGTATATATATGTATATATATATATAGTTTTTTTCTAGTATTAGGCACACAAAAGTAGTTATATATAAAAGGAAGAGAGAGAGAGAGAAAAAAAAAAAAAAAACAAAACAAAACAAAAACAAAAACAATAGAAAATGACCAAGTGAAATTAGAATTAAGAAGCAAAAGGAATTATGAAGGAAGATAAGATAACCTCAATGCCAACTTCCCATCCCTATACTTCTGCAGAAGATCCTCAGGAATTGAACCTGTGAACTTGTTCCCACGCAAATCACTGAAGAGACAGTGTTAGGCAGATGACCTCAATCTCCCTACACGAAAATTTACGTTTGCAATACCATGATCAAATCTCAAAAACTTACAGAGTGTTCAAATTTGGCAGTTGTGCCAAAAATTCTGGCAGCGGCCCAGTTAAGTTATTGTATGACAAATCCCTGAAAGAAGAGTTAGCAAGATCTTTAGAAAACATATACAGAAATGTTAAGTTAAAGAATAGTTTTCTGTTCTTGAAACCTGATACTGAACTTGCATATAACACAATTGTATAGGTGGTGTTGCTGGAACAGCTAGTATCTAGCTAGTACAATTGTATAGTAACCAAATGCAACATATCAACCACAATTCAAATTAAGACTCACAAGGACTGTATTGCTTTAAGATTCGAGAATGAAGTTGCAATCTTCCCAGTCAAATTGCTTGAGCTCAAGTTCCTGTTTGTCATTATGAAAAAAGGAAGAGGAGTTGAATTTTTGGTAGATAATTTGCAATCCAAATAAAATTAATCTCGTGCAATTAGTCAGCACCCATGGACGAAGGGAGGTGTTATGTGGTTGAACATTCGCTTTGTTTGTTTTGATGTAAAATATTTTCAGAAAAATATTTTCCTATTTTACTATGTTTGTTTTGCAGTAAAATATTTAGTCAAAAGTAAAATATTTTCAGTCAACCAAATCAACTAGGCAAATTTATGTAAAATATTTTACACTTAAAAATTTTGGTAAAACATTTTACATTTTCTTTCAAGCTCTCACCCAAACACTTCCTCAGACCTCACCCCTTAGTCCCTCTCACGCTCTTTCCCTTCTCACTCTCAAGTTCTCCCTCCCCACAAACTAGAGCCACCTAGCCACTCTCAGTTTCGTCGGCACCACTCATCTCCGGTAGCTCTCATCACCGGCTCCACCTCTGCCATCGTCGCCTGACTCCCCTCCACACCTCCACCGACTGAGTTTGGTTCAACCACTCAAACCCACCGATTCTTTTTTCGATCTTACCATACACCAGCTCTTACTCCACCGATTCTCTTACCACCATCACACCGGCTCTACCTCCACCTTCATCAACTCACCCACTAGTTCTCATATCTAGTTTTTTTTTTTTTTGACCACTACATGGGTTTATTGATTTGGGCTTTTTGGCTGGTTTTATGGGTTGTGGTGGGTGGCTGAGATGTTTGTAGGTCCGTTGATGGCTAAGGTTTTAGGTTGCTGGAATGGTTTGTGGGTTATGGTGAGGACTGGGTTTGTGGGTTATGGTGGGTGGCCAGCTCTGGCCTCTCTTTTTTTGTTTTTCATTCTCCAATTTGTGGATTTGTGTGGTCAATGGAGTGTCGGGGTGGTGGTGGTGGGTGTGTTTGTGGCGATCTAGTGGTGATTTGGGTGGTGGTGGTTTGGTTTTGTGAGATTGTCTTTTTTTTTTTTTTTTTTTTTTTTTTTTTTTTTTTTTTTTTTTTTTTTGAGCTAAAACAATAGAAAGTCTTTATTTAACTGAAGAAATTACATGTAAAACTAGTAACTAACAACCACATGGAGTGGTGTTCCCAGAGAAAGCACTGAAATACAATGGAAAACCCAACCCTAGAAACATTATACTTAGCCTGTTCAAACTTGTGTAGCCATTAGTTGTTGATATTCCTTAAAAAAAACCCATTGACACCCTCAAGGAATATGTTCGGTGGACCTGGACTTGCTCAAAATTGTTTTGTGAGATTGTTAAAATTCTTTTAAAATATACATTTTTTTTTTTTTTTGAATTTTCAAGAATACAAACCAAACATGGTAAAATGAAAATATTTTCAATAAAATATTTTACATGTAAAATATTTTATCTTTGCAAATATTTTACGTCGAAACAATCAAAGCGTGACATCACAAACAAGTAAATTCAGTTAAATATCATAAAACATGACATTACTTTTGGTCCACTCTATTATTGCGTGTGAAAGGAATCTGTTCCAATATCCCATTTCCTAAAATGACGCATCATAGTTCATATCAGTTTATACAATGGTCCATTTTATTTTTATGTGATGCCTGCAAGTTAAAGAGGATACTTTTCCCTTCAGATGATATATTGATTGGAATTTCACAGCAAGCCTGAACACAAATTATGATGTTTTGGAAGTGCACTTACACTGATATAATACTTGGAATAGAATAGTTGTAACTGCAGTGCAAACCATCCCATGAATATTCCCTCGGGACACATGGATCGCCTTGCCAGTTTCTAGTCAACTTGTACAGTGTCTTGATTTCCATTATGGCTTCAACTATTATTTTTAATGGAAAACAAGAATTTATAGATGATTATTCGAAAAGAGAGTGGGAAAGAGAAGCATAAGTTTGAAATACAAAATCATATAGAAATATGAAAAGTAAAAGCTAGTTCCAAATTTGCAGCAGTTGAACACATGCCTTGGCAGAGATGATAAATTGTCTGAATGTAGCTTGTATGATTAGCAAAGCAAATTACCAGCGGTTGCAAATACTATGGTTTTCTTTTGTTGATAAGTACAGTTGCAGATACTATGGTGGCAAGTAACAACGCAACTTATGATACAATTTCAATTCATCATATTTGTAAAATAACTTGGAGATTTCTCATTTCTATTATAATTAATTAAATTTCCACTAAAGTATTGAGAATTAAGTAAAATTAAAACCAAATCTTGAAAGAATATGCTGGATTACATACCATGGAGGGTACAATAGAGTCAAAAAGCAAGTTATTATTTAGGGATTTTGATGATCTGACTACTTTGATTTCAAATTGAAGGTTGATATATGAAATCCAATTGTAGGTTTGAACATTTATTTGGTGGGGTGATCAACGTTTTTGAAAAATTATATTTTAGAGTTGCAATTAACAGGGGATCTTACCTTAATTTGGTGTTTTTGTACATCAAAGCTAAGGAATTCAAAATGGACAGTAGTTATATGGAATTGAAGATCCAAATCGACTTTTAACACATTCTTAAGGTTAGTTACATATTAATTTAATAAGCTTAATGGTTATTAGTGAAAAAAAAAATAGTATTAGAGGATTTTGGAGTTAAGAGATATTTTACATAAAGTGATAGCATAAGTGTAAGATTATATATATCATAATTAGGCAGTATTATGTTTCTTTGGTTTAGGCTCCAAAGATCTTTCTAACTCCTTGTGCGAGATTGTTTTGCTTATTTGGTTTATGTGGTTAAGGTAAGTAAAATTTTACCCATCATGCTCTTATTTATTCCTTCTTTGTAAAACCTTGAGTTAGTCAATGCGTATCATTTCATGTCTACCTATTCGTTGTTGTCCTCAAGAATTATTTGTAGGTTCGGGATGAACTATAGACCTAAACATCTTATGTTCAATCCCCAATAGGAGTTCTCTTAGATTCCTTGATACACGGTTCTAGCGGTTGGGGTCGTGTATCTACGGTTTACTTCCCAGGGTGGATCCAAAAGACCCTACCTTAGTGAGATTCCATGTCATAAAATATATGTGGGTGTGTGTGCGTTCTGCATTTTATCATTATTCCTAGATTTTTATGTTTCTTTTGAAACATTCTTTTGCATTGCGAACAAACCTAAATATGTTTTATTTTAAGTAATGGATAAACTACTCTTTCTTGATTATAGCTCATAAATGATTTCAAGGACCATGTTCATAGAGGCAATGCATGGACTGTGATAGGGATTATGTTGTTCTTATATATGGTGTTATGGAGGATATGTTGGTGGTGGTTGAGAAGGTTATACATGACCCTTTCATGGAACTAATACATAGGACATTCTTCTGCTTGTGAGGCCCAATAAACAA
This sequence comes from Quercus robur, assembly GCF_932294415.1. Taxonomy (NCBI): domain Eukaryota; kingdom Viridiplantae; phylum Streptophyta; class Magnoliopsida; order Fagales; family Fagaceae; genus Quercus; species Quercus robur. The sequence goes on along the minus strand of NC_065538.1, from coordinate 17,296,340 downwards.
GACATGAAGTTATTATATCTTATTTTGGTTATATTATTATATCCTTCATTGGATTCCTGTTTTGGTTATGTGGTTATGAATTTATATGTTCTTCTTCTTCATTTTTTCCCTTGATAATTTGACAATGACAATGAGGGAGGGGGGATCTGGACTTTGGATGTTTCCGTTCGAGACACTCGAAAGTGCTAGTTGAGCTACCGGGCTCCTTCTTCTTCTTCATTATTCATTTTAATATTAGATATCATTATTTCTTTAGTTTTAAATTTTTTACTTTAATCGGTAACTAAATCTTTGCACCCTGGTCTTTGAGTTACCTCTACAACTTTTGTATCCATTTATTTTCCAACTCTTTTATACCTACCTCATTGTACAAGCGAGTCACTTTGTACTTTTTTTTTATCAGTAATAAAATATTTTATTGAAAACAGAATAAAAGTACAACAAAAAAGAAATTCCCTGGAACACAGGGAGTGAACAAGGGAAGCAAAAATCTACCCAAAACTGCATAAATCTTGGAAATCCAAAATAGAGGGTATGGCAAGGCCATTCAAAGCAGTCTTCTATTCAAATAAAAATAAAAGGAAAGTGTGCTTCAACTCAATGATAAAACACTCCTCCCCTTCAAAGATTCTATTGTTCCGCTCTCTATATACTCCACATAATACACTGCGGAATAACATCCCAAACAGGTGTTGCTCTATGTCTCCCAACACCTCCATGCCAGCAAGCAAGCAACTCAACTACTTGTTTAGGCATAACCCAAGAGATACCAAACAAGCTAAACACAAATGACCACAAGTCAGAGGCAAAAGGAAAAATGAATGAGGTGGTGGTCCACCGATTCCCAATCACTTTTTACAGGTCAAATTTTACTTAGTGTGCATTTGGATACCATTTATTTTGCTAAAAACAATAAAAAAAATTTTCAATTACTGTTCACATGAACAGTGCACTGTTCATTTGCCTTGATGCACTGTTCATGTCCCATGAACAGTGCACCAGGAGCTGGTCAAAAAAAAAAAAAAAAAGCCGATGCAGACGCCAAAGCAAACCAAACAGAGCCTTAATGGTCTATATAGCTCAATTATGCATTATTATCATTATTTTTCAAATTAATTGTCTAGGTTTATAATCTTAAGGATCATTTAAGACGTGCATATTATGGCCTATAGGTTGACTCTTAGTTGAGATTTTGAGGGCTTAATATTTTAGAGAATTTTTCTTTGTTTTCTAGAAGTTTAAATATTATTAGAAAAAGTATACAAAACCCCCATGCGGCTTCTCCATAAAATATGGAAAACCTAACATTTCGACTATAACGTTAACCTCCCTGTTGTATTGTTTTGTTTTTAAAACATTAGTTGTACACACTAACCCCTGGGTTTTTTCAATGTAACACAAAACCCCCCCCTATGGTTTTGTTTTATGTGAAAATGCCGCATTTTCACATAAAACAATCCAACAAGGCACAAGCGATTTTGAGTTACACTTACCACAAGGGGATTAAGTGTTACACTCAAACCACCGCACACCCTTGGTGCGATGGTCACTCCACAAGTATAAGTGCTTATGGAGTGTGGAGGGCAAGGACCAGGATTCAAGTCTCCAGGAGGGAGCTTCACACACATATACACTTAGATTAGGCTAGAGTAGAATTCTGTCTTGTATAAAAAAAAAAAGTGTTACACTCAAACCCCTCCCCCCTCTCTCAAAGAAAATTGTTACATTCAAAATCTAAAAAAAAAAAAAAAAACTAAACTCAAGGGTGTTCAGAGTTTAAGGGAAAACTAAATTGTGGGTTTTGTATATTTTTTCCAATATTATTTTGGGAGTTTACTTTACCAAAGATTTTTTTTTTTTTTTTTTGAATGTTGTTAATGTTTTATCTTGAGAAGTCTATATATTATTGATGATTATTATGTGATTGGAATTGTTGGGAAAATTAACCAATTAATACAACATTCAGCAGAATTGCCTAAATTTATTTAAAACAGAGATTTCATATTTTGATTTTAATATCGAGGTTCGGGTTTAAAAATTCCGGGCATTTTAGACATACAGAATCACAGATTTTATTTTATTTTTTGGTGTGTAGAAGAATCACAGATTTCGTTGATAGATAGCAATCTATCGAAAAGGGGTAAAAGTATGATGGCTCTGAAAAAAGTTTTATAACAAGAATTTCCCAACTTCAACCACTACACTATAAATTTGCATTATCTACTCGGCAACAAACAAAGGCTCATGATCACAAGTCTATAACAAGCTTTTCTATATTTAGCATATGACACTAACAACTTAAAGCTATAATGTTCCATTCAGAAAAGAAAACCCCCGAATAAAAATTATTGAAACGACCATCATCACCAAGTTAAGGTTAGAACTCTTATTGAATCAGCAATTGAAGTTGAAGTCTCTTATTAAAAGATAAGGCTAATCAGTACAAAGGAAAATATAAAAGAGAAGAAAGCATACCATCTTCTATGGCAGTTGTTATATTTGGGAGCTCCTTTGACACAAAAATCTCTACAGCATTGAGGATTGGAGGAAACTTACTTCCCTCAGCTGCAATTATTGAAAAGTGAAGCCGTTCTCCCATAATTGCTGGCTCAGTCCGGAGTATGGTCTGTGGCTTTAGGTAATCAAGTCTAACAGATTCTGTCAGATACCGCTCACTGTTCAACAAAATTGTCATTTCCCTCTGCTGGCCATTTTCAAGCTTCTCAATCTCAGCAAAGTGAAAGTAAACATAACATTGTGAAAGAGAATCTGGTGGACTCAAGTACAAGCTCAACGGAGTGGTAGAGTTTTGTGATTTGGCTGCAGTCCTCAACACTACATCTGGTATGTTATAAGCGTTATCAGTGCTCAGGGAGTAAACGGTTAAGCTTGTGGCAATTGGAATCCAATTGTCAAATAGTAAAGGCTTCCAGATCCGATCATATCCATCATACGGATACCTAATTAAAAAAAATAAAATAAAATAAAATAATTGAGTCAGAAGATGATAGGGTTCACTCTATTAGTATTTATGTTTGTTATGTAAATTTTTGGCCGCAGCAAGCTTGGAATGTTTGCTGCCTTTGTTGTGTTTGATAAAGTTTCTCAATGAACAGAAGGTTCAAAAACCAAATTCATTGTATATGTATAAGCCACAAACTCAATTCCACACTGTTGAACTCAACAGATAAAAGCTCAAAATGTGATTTGAAACCCAAGTTGGAATGCTTTTACAAAGATGGAGTTGTGTCAAACTTGGACTCAGTGTGAGATTCGAAACCCAACTTGAGATTTGCTTTGTTTCATTTGTGTGTATGAGAGAGAGCAAGATGAAGAGAGGAAGACCAATGAAACTGGCTGGGAATTTGGCTCTGAAAATTTAAGCACGAGCACAATTTGTGCGGAATAACGGATGGAAACACAGCCGTTGTGTTTTGGCATCTCTCTTTGTCGATAAACTGAGTGGTTTTTTTTTTTTTTTTGATAAGAAACTGAGTTGGTTCTTTTCTTATGGATTTTTAATTGATGTGGCAGTATATAATTCAGCAACAAAGTTTTACAGAAAAATTTAGTTGTAATATAAGATTACAACTTTACTCAATACTTTCTAGGAAAAAACTATGACATAACAGAGTGTAATTAGTAAAGAAAAAATTGTGGAATTGGGCATGGCATAGTCAATATTTGAAGGAGACTCAGGGATAGCTTACAAGGCACTGAAGTCAGGTGATGTGGGTCACTCCTCAATTGGTCAGTACGTGAAAGACATAATGTCTATTTCTGGTTCGCTTCGAACTTTCTCTTTCTCTCATATTAGGAGGCAGGGTAATTGTGTGGCTCATGCCTTAGCAAAGAGAGCAAGATTTTCCTTTCCATTGTTAGTCTGGATAGAGCATGTTCCACCAAACGTGATTCCTTTTGTACTCTCAGATTTATAGTTTTCTAATAACATTTCGTCGTATTGATTCTCAAAAAAAAAAAAAAAAAAGTAAAGAAAAAATTGTGGATCCATGTATAAGTAATGGTTAACCACTCACAGTTTATTACATCAAAGTTGTGACAAAAAAATGGTTAGATGTAAATTTTGACAAATCTTCAATTGGATCATTTTTTTTTCCCATATATCCTCCATATTTGTATAATTTTCAGAAAATTAAAGATCAATAACAATTTCATCAATCAAAAGTTTATATTTCAAATTTTTATAGTTTAAAACTGTACATAAAAAATAAATTTATTAGTTGAATAGTAAATAACATCTAATTGGCATACAATCTGACATGTGTGTTAAAAACATAAAAACATGTAATTCAATGATTAGATTTTCAAAATATACAATCATTTTAATTTTTTTAGTGGGAGTTGGACTACAACCAGTGGCGGAGCCAGGATTTCAAGTTAGGAGGGGCAAAATTGAAGGTAAAATTAATCTAAGAAATATTAATCGATACTAATAACAAAATAAATAAACGACTATATGCCAACGTCAAATATAAAATTTTACTTTAATTCTTTTTTTTTTTCATTTCTAATTAAATTTACCCGATTGAAAAATCTACTTCAATACGAGCTTGTTTAGAATTTGACCTGGACATATTACTATGAAGTTGCATATGTTCCTCAATGCCATGAATGCTTTTAAAATGTTATGTAGACATTTGATTTTATAGCAAAAACTCAGGTTTTTTTTTTTGTTTCTTTTAGATCAGCAAAAACTCATGTTCAGCCTAAAAATGGTTGATTACAAGAGAAAAAAATTGTAAATAAGAGGCAGACTGGTGAGGTGCTACAATTTGTATCACTATTTTTTTTTTCCCAGTCCTATTCAGCGAAGTTGAGTGCAAAACCAATGTACTAGTAGGTGGGACCCATTATTCAATAAAAGTGCTGCTTCAGTGCTTTGTGAATGTAAAATTGTCTTCTTGTTGACAAGTTAGCTATACATATATAGTAAAAACTAAAAAGTTGTTTCAATCAGAAGGGGCAAATAACCTTTTACTACATTTATTAATAATTTACTACAAATACATAGAGAATTTTTTAGAAAGTCGGGGGGCAGTTGCCCCCCTCCCTCGGCTCCTGACTACAACCAAGTTTGTAGCCAAATTTTATCTTAATTAATATTGCACAAATTGTACATTAGTCAATTTTAAGTGAATACAAATCTTCTATCCCACTTTTTGTTTTACCTTTTATGCTCCACCAATCATGATACGTTATAACCTGTTATAGAATTCACATTTTGAAAATCTCTTAATTGAATTACGTGTTTTATATGTTTTTAACATTCATGTCAATTGTATGTCAAAAAAAAAAAAAAAAAAAAAGAAACACATTCATGTCAATTGGATGTTATTTACTACTCAATCCATAAACTCATCTTTATGCATTATTTTAAATTATAAAAACTTGAATTTAAACAATTGATCGCTGACATAGCCATTAATCTTTGATCACTTTAAAATTTTGCAAGCACGGAGAATATACGAAAATAATGTAATCTAACAATAGATTTATCAAAATTCACATTCAATTAAAACATATTGAGAGGTGTAACATTGTTTGAAGTTACACTAGGTATAACTTGAACCCTATATATATATATATATGATTTTAGGATATATATATATATATATATATATATATGAATTTAGGCTAAAATGCAGAACTCGCCCTCTATGTCTCACCATAATTGATTTCGGTCCACTAGGTTTCAAGTTTATTTAATTAAGGTCTCTTCACCAACTTTTGTTAAATGTTGCGGTTAATTGTGTCCAAATTTTTAATTTTTTTTCTTCAATTTTTATTAAATTAAAAAATCTAATTAATAATTGAAAGATATTTTCTAGAATTTTTTTTAAAAAATTAACAGAAGTTAATGGAAATGCCTTAATTAAATAAATTTGAAACTTAAAAGATTAAAGTGAACAAAAGAAAAATTAGAGAATTAAAATGAATTATAATGAAACCTTTCGGTAAGTTTTGTATTTTAACCTTGATATTAATTTTTTTTAATACTCATTTTTAAAGAGTAGATTTTAATAAGATACAACATTGAATGAAACGTCACTTGTCATATCATCAGGAAAAAAAAAAGTGTTTTTGATAAGGTCATGTCATCAATTGTCAATTACTACTTACCTTCACCTCATCGATCTATATCAAGAGTAATTCTTAGTTGCTTTGGGAGTGAATGATGCTCTCTCCTCATACATTTATGGTGAGGGTTTACTTATTAAATTTATGGTGAGGTCCACCAATAATGTGAGAGGAGCATCATTACACTATACTTTGGGAGTACTTAAGCATTTTCCCTATATCAATACTCCATTGCCAAGTGACAGAGGACTCTTAACTAGTAAAAAAGTTCACAAATTTTGGCAAACTTGGGTTTTAGACTGATATGTAAAACTACATTATACTTCTGAATTTCCAAACTAAATTTAACATGCATCTCCAGTAAGTCCTGTGGGTCAGAGGAGGAGGTGTGTTAAGGGAGGTCCAGTCATATGAGAAAGATAGAGAAAAGAGGGAGAAAAAGTAGAGGACCGGGAGGGAGAAGATAAGAGAGGAGGTGTGTTTGGTAACCATATTTTTCCCAGTTTTTTACTTAAAAAACTATTTTCTATTTTCTATTTTCTAAACCTAAAAACTTGTTTGGTAACTGAAAAAAAAAATGCTGTTTCCAAAATCTCTTATAATAAATCATATATATATATATATATATATTATTTTGTGTGATTGCCTATTTCTCTTTTGGGTATTCTACATACTTAGTATTTTATATTGGAGATCTTTCAATAGTAGTAATATTTTCACAGTTAATATTGTAAGTTGTATCTTGTATGGGAGTTCTATCTCTGGAGGTTTTTTCCCTTAACATTCTTAACATCTGAAGTATTCTTCATGATATGCAATAGAATGAGTTATAGCCACCACGTTATTGAAGATGAATATTCAGTGATAGAAAAAACTTCTGTTGTAAAAGGAAAAGAAAAATGAAGATGAAGCAAATATGAGATCCAGGAAATTGTTGAACTAATTTATTTTTTAGCTTAGGAAGGTATAAAAGACTCACCTGACGTCCGAGTCAGAAGGGTTCCTGCCAACGTCATATCCCCTTATTTTTGTCAGTGCTTTTCCCGGAATTTTCGATAAATGGAACCGTTCAAAGGCCGTAGTTCCAATGATGAAATGAAGGGTACCCCACGGCCCGTGTTTATTAGACATACGTCTATGTAATCCGTCAAGGGAACATGAATAATGTCACTATGAACAATACGATTTGGACCAGCATTTGTTAAATTCACTGTTTTCCATTCATTAACCCCAAGATGTAGGTCGAATACTGGTATCTGGTTTTTACCATCGTAATTCCCATAAAAGAATCTTGCCCTGATCAAATAATTATTGTTTTTACCTTGCTCTGGTTTCAGAGTGTAACAATTCCTTGTTCCTTGGGGAAAACTTCTCAAGTTCTTAGCATTTTGTCGAATATTTCCGGGTGAATCAGGGGATACCGTCTTAACTATGCCAGTGTCTATCAATCCTTTATCTGATATGTAAGGGATTTTGGTATGCTCGTCAATGTAATCTTCATTGCTGCCACAATCAATGCTAATGAAACCTTGAGATTTTGAAAAAGAAAGAGGGAGTTAATTAGACATAAGCAACCTATATAGTCTCCACAAATAAGGTACCAATTAGTTTCAGAACACCCTATGTTTTTCAGTGATAAAATTACCAAAATTCCTAAGACACAAATTTTCAAATAGCTTAAGCTCCAAGCTTGGGTGAGTCAATGTTGTTGCAAGTTGCACACCTAACTTTTTGTGGCCTTGTGAACTCCCATGCTAAGACAAAACTGTATATGTATGTGAAAACCAAAACGCTGGTTTTGGTTTGTTTAAAGTTTCAGATTATTCAGATGTTAACTTTTTTTTTTTTTTAATACCATAATTGTAGTGTTTAGTGTTTACTAATTAAAAGCTACCAGCCTATTACACAAGTGAATAGGAATTGATTATTCATTTGATAGAACAACTTCCTAAACCGCCTCGTTGTGTTTAACAAATTTACACTGATTGATCCAATCAAAAAAAAAATTTACACTGATTGAGGAACATAGTGACTCTCTAGTCAAAGAGACGTACAATAGAACGGACAAGTTGTATTAAAGCTTGAGAAACATTAAAATGCTGAGGCAATAGTGACCAAGAAAAAAAAAATGATGAATTGAACATGCACATGGGCAACTATACTAATGAAAAGAATCAAAAGATAAGTGAATGAACCTCTGGAATCAATCTTAACTGCACAATGCTGTGCAAAGGGGTCGTTGTATGCATGCTAACAAATTAACAAATAATAACATTAAGATATCCTAGATGACTTTAAAAGCAGTTCTGAACATGGAAACATGTTCGAAAAAATTTGCTATTCAGAACATTTTGGAAATTGCAATGCTTTTCCATTAGACAAAAAACATTACAATATCAATTGTGCAATATCTTGAACAGAAACGTTTGTCTTGACAAGGTTTCTTACAAATACCGGAAACATTGACTTTGATAGTATGGTACCATAATAAGTACGCATCTTTATTGGGGAAAAAAAAAATGTTTGGTTAACGAGTACCATTAGGGCATTAACAGCATTTGTTAAAGGACAATCTGAAAAAAAAAATAATAATAATAATATCATTTTTATGAAAAATATAAAAAGCTGTTAAAAAAAATCAATTATATATTTTTTTTCCTATAAAATTTTTTATACTCGGGCATCCATTAACTTTTTCAAAAAAAAAAAAACAAAACAAAAAAACTTCAAAAAGAGCATGTGTGTGCCAACTTTAAAAAGTCTCCTGGAAGCAATTGTGTACTCCAAAAAAGGAAGGTGTGAATTGGTACTAAGAAGGGCTGGAGAATGGAACGGGGTTGCTGTTATGAAACACATTTGGAACCTTTTTGCTGAAGTTGGTTCTCTTTGGGTTGCATTGGTCCATGAGGTTCTTTTGCAGGGTAGTGTACTTTTGGAATGTTAAAATTCCACAACAAAACACTTATTAGAGTTGGAGAACTTTGCTCAAATAAAAGAATGAGGCTAGGCAATTCTTTAAGTTTGAAGTAGGAGATGGTACTAAAAACATCATCCTTCGCCTGGATTGGTGGCATCTAGAGTGTGTTGACCAATGGGTAATGGGCTTGGTCCCCAGCTAGATGAATTTTAAATGAGTGGTATTTTACTTACAATCAAATCTAAGAAATAAAATCTTAACAATAAAACGAATTAACACTATTTTAACTGAAATGGATAAAATCCTGTTCTCCCAATTTTCATAATGAATTCATGAAATTGAAATAAAAATATAGTAACGAGCCATTCTTGGAATTGGGCCATATGCTTGGGCCCAATAGGTACCCATGTGGACAGCCCAATATCAGGAAATCTTAACCCACTGCAACGCTTCTCCAAAAGAACTAAAAGAAAATCATGTATTCAAAATAAATCCTCTCACCTAAACTAAACTTGAAGATGCCAGAAAATTTTGTACACATAAACCAATACAAAAACTTTGATCGAAAAATAAGAAACAATCTCAAACTCCAGTCAAAGAAATAAAGAGAGATTGGAAGAATCGTGAGCCTTATAGAAGAAAGAAGAAGAGGAAGAGGTGGTGAGAGTTTGGATATGAACTAAAAACATGGTCTCGGACTTTGTATTGTATCCCAGACTCGAATGTGCATGCAACTTCTTCGATCTAGTCAGGAAGTTTTTAGATGGCGTCATGGCAGAAATTCCTTGTATTTTATTTTTTTTTACTTAAAAAAAAATATTTTGATTTGGGAGTGTGTGATTGTGTGCATTTAGCTTTCTTAAAAAAGTATGACAAGGCACCAATTTAGCTTAACTTGAACTGAGTAATGCTACATAGTATATATATAAATTATTTTACAACATTTTTACAAATTACTGATATAGTTTTAATTGTTAGGACATATGTGTTTCACATGTTAAGAACATATGTCATGATGTTATGTAATTGGCTTATCCTTTGACAAAACGCACTTTACTTGTATTTTGGTAGATTTAGGATGTGTTTAAATACTTCAAGAAACCATGTTTCAAGATCAAGTGTTGAAAGCCTTCAAGTCTGTCCAAGAAAACAAGTTGATAGTGCAAATTCATTAAAACTCGACAGTTGGCTCGACAACTGCATCTATCGAGATTAAGAAAGCTGTTCAAAGCCCGGTGTACTCAACACCTGCTCGACAGCTGCTCGACACTTCCTATCTGTCGAGGTTTAAGATTTTCAGAATTCAAATATGATTTTCTTGGGATCCGTGAATATGTCTTTGGACCTTCTTTTCTCCTAACCCTAGACATATAAAAGGATTGTTTTAAGGGCCGTCAAAGAGTTCACAAGTTGCAAAAGAGTTCAAAAGTTGTACAAGCATTGAGCAAACTCTGTTCAAGCAAATTGTAACCGGAGACGAAGTTCTTACCCTAATTCATCTCTTTCTCTTGAAGAAGTTGTTGTGTATGTGCACCATAGGGTTTTGTGACCAAACATCTTCTTGATCTTCATCGTGTAGATGAACTGAGGAACTTTGCAACCAACAACCTTCTTAGTTGGTGATTGAGGTCGTGTACTGGGATCTACGCAATTGGTTAGTCATGTACTTGGGAGTTGTGCATCAGAAAGGGGAACTGTCACTATAGAACAAGTCCAATTGGGTATTCGGGTAAGGGTTCAACTATAGGTTGGTAATGTACTTGGGATTCCTATACTTGTAACCGCTTATTGTGATAATAGTGGAGTTTCGGGAGTGGTGACCTGAAAATCACCCGGTGAGGTTTTTGCCGTTAGGTTTTCCCTATTCGTAAACAAATCACCGTGTTATTTATTTTTCGCTACATAATTAGTTTATTGGTGATTTGTTTGTCTACCACGTTTTTGCATGATAAATTGATTAATTAATAACTTGGCTAATTAATTAATTAATTTCTATCACAAGGGGTCATTCAGTTTGTGGCCTATCAAGTGGTATCAGAGCAGGCACACTCTGATTAGGGTTTAATCTTTGCTGTGTTAATCCATTGACCCCTGTTGTCATGGCTGTAACTGGCTTGAAGAGATCTTTGTTTTCAAATACATCTTATTTTTCTAATCTCTTTTTAGTTGAGTGTTTCAGAAAATACAAGTCTAAAAGTTATTTGATTTCTCTTATGATGACTATTGAAAAAGATCTCGGTTTTGCTAAGAACAAACTAGACTGTCTTAGAATGAAAATATGTAAAGGAGTGCGTCTGAGAAGAGTGAAAGTTAAAGGCTTAGCTCGGAAAAGGTAGATGAGAGAAAGCATCATTCCCATTGATCTGTCATCTAAACATGAAGTGTGTTTTATGATGAAATCCGCATTTAAAGTTATGGACACATGTTTGTGGTACCTCGACAGTGGTTGCTCAAGACACATGACTGGAGATTGATCTCTCTTCAAGACTTTCGAGTCTAAAAAGGGTGGAAATGTCACTTTTGGTGATGACAACAAATCTCAAATTAAAGGAAAGGGAATTATTTCTCTACCTGAACTGCCAGACATTGTAAATGTCCTCTATGTAGAAGGTCTGAGGGTGAACCTATTAAGCATAAGTCAGATATGTGATCAAGACTTCATGGTACTTTTCTCAAAGGGAAAATGCCTTGTTATGGATGAGTCTAGAAAGAACCTCATAAGCGGTGTTCGCACTTTAGACAATTGTTATGGATTGGTTCCTGATGTTGATATTGTGTGCAACAGCATTCGTTTGCCAAATGAAGATTTATGTCATCAACGGATAGGACATGCTAGTTACAAACATCTTTCTATTGTATCTAGGCATGAATCAGTCTTGGGACTACCAAAACTAAGTAGAATGAGCAATGTGGTGTGTGGACCATGTCAGCTTGGGAAACAGACAAAAGCTAAGTATCCAAGCACTCAAACATCAGCTATATCTAGGCCATTGGAGCTTCTACATTTGGATCTTATGGGTCCAACTAGAACCGAGTCTCTTGGTGGTAAGAGATACATTATGGTTGTGGTAGATGACTTCACTAGTTATACTTGGGTCATTCTCTTACGATCCAAGTCTGATACTCCTAAGCACATTGAAGCTTTATGCACAAGATTGCAGAATGAGAAGAACCTGAAGATTGATCGAATTCGAAGTGACCATGGTAAAGAATTTGAGAACTCATATATGGAGTCCTTTTGCCAAAAATCAGGTATATCTCAAGAATTCTCTGCTCCTATTACTCCTCAGCAGAATGGTGTGGTAGAAAGAAAGAATAGAGTTATTCAGGAGATGGCCAGAGCCATGTTACACAATAAGGATTTGGCTAGAAACTTGTGGGGAGAAGCGGTTAACACTGCTTGTCATACAGTTAATAAGGTGTACTTCAAACCCGGTACCAAGAAGACTCCATATGAGTTATGGAAAGGAAGGAAGTCGAATGTGAAGTACTTCAGGATCTTTGGAAGCACCTGTTTCATCCTCAAGGATAGAGAGAATGTTGGAAAGTTTGACTCTAGGAGTGATGAAGGTATATTTTTGGGCTACTCCTCCACAAGCAAGGCTTATTGGGTATACAACAAGAGAACTATGAAGGTAATGGAAACAGTGAATGTTGTTATTGATGAGTCTTCAGATTCTGGTTCTCAGAAAGGAATTGAGGAGTTACCTAAAGAAATTCTTCCTCTAGAGCCTAATGAAGTTCAAGAACTTATTGAACAAGAACCTGCATCTCCAAGTGCTCCTAGTACTCCCAGTGTTTTGGAAGATTCTATAGACATACCCACTTCACCAGATTCTGAGTCTCATGAAGAAAAAAAACCTTCATCCAGGGTTAAATTAAATCATCCTCCAGAAGTTATTGTGAGAAATATGAATGAACTCACATTAAGGAAACGAACTGTTGACAAATGCGTTGTTAACTTTGTGTCTTATTCATGTTATCTATCACAAGTTGAACTCACAAAAGTTGAGGAAGCTCTTTAGGATGAAAGTTGGGTTGAAGCAATGCATGATAAACTTCTTCAGTTTCAGAGGAATGATGTTTGGACCTTGGTACCTAAACTGGAGGGTGAACACATCATTGGTACAAAGTGGATATTCTGCAATAAGACTGATGAGGAGGGCAATGTAATCCACAACAAGGCTCAGCTTGTAGCTCAAGGATACTCACAAATGGAAGGAGTTGACTATGATGAAACATTTGTTCCGGTTGCCTGTATGGAGTCCATCAAAATTCTCCTTGCACTGGCTTGTCAATTAAAGTTCAAGCTTTATCAGATGGATGTGAAGACTGCTTTCTTAAATGGTTTGCTCAAAGAAGACATTTATGTGGCTCAACCAAAAGGATTTATTGATCCACACTTTCTAGATCATGTACTGTACCTCAAGAAGGCACTCTATGGGTTAAAGCAAGCCCCCAGAGCTTGGTATGATCGGCTTACACAATACTTGGTGTCACATGGGTTCACAAGAGGAAAAGCTGATCAGACTCTTTTCATCAAAAGAGAAGATGGTGAGTTGATAGTTGCCCAAGTCTATGTTGATGACATCATCTTTGGATCGACTAAGGATGAACTTGCTTATGGTTTCTCAAAACTCATGCAGGCCAAGTTCAAGATGAGCATGATTGGAGAGCTGACTCACTTCCTTAGGTTACAGATTCGTCAACAAGATTCAGGTATATTCCTATCTCAATCTAAATATGCTAAGAATCTTGTGAAAAAGTTTGGTTTAGAATCTGCTAGTTTTGTCAGAACCCCTATGACCTCAAATGTTAAACTCACTGTTGACTTGTTAGGTAAAAGTGTTGATCCTTCTCTGTATAGAAGCATGATAGGTAGTCTTCTTTACCTTACTGCTAGTAGACCTAACATTAGTTACAGTGTTGGAGTGTGTGCTAGATATCAGGCTAATCCCAAAGAGTCTCATATGACTGCTTTAAAGAAAATCATAAAGTATGTCAAAACCACTGTTGAGTTTGGTGTGTGGTACAGCAAGGACACAAGTGATGTTCTAACTGGGTACTCTGATGCTGATTGGGTTAAGAATGCTGATGATAGAAAGAGTACTTCAGGGGGGTTTTTTCTACGTGGGTAATAATCTTGTCTCTTGGATGAGTAAAAAGCAGAATTCCTTCTCATTATCCACTGCAGAAGCTAAGTACATTGCTGCTGGTAGCTGTTGCACCCAACTCCTATGGATGCAAAAACTCCTCCATGATTATGGTATTTGTCAAGAACATCTCACTATCTATTGTGACAATACCAGTGCCATTAACATCTCTAAGAATCTGGTTCAACATTCTAGAACCAAACACATAGAGATTCGACATCATTTCATTAGGGAGCTTGTCGAAGATGGTACTCTCACTCTTGAGTTTATTCACACCGATGATTAGAAGGCTGACTTGTTTACCAAACCTCTTGACAGTAAACGCTTCAAATTCCTTCGTCAAAACATTGGTGTTATCTCCATGGGATGATCTTCTTCTCTTTTTCTTTCTTCCTTATGCATTTGCATCTAGTTTTTATGCTTTAGTTGTTTAACATGTTTTTGTTTGGTTATTTTTCAGTTTTGCTTTGTTTTGTTTTTCATATAAAAATTATAAAAAAAAATTGAAAAATCAGAAAAACACAAAAATAATGTATGTTTTGTGTACATTGGTACTTGTGTACCTTGGATGGCCATTGAAATAAAGTCTTCTAAATTTTGTATCATTTGTAGCTTAGATGAGTATCTTTATGCACAACTAAGCAAATGAGCTTTGTGGCTCGTATTTGTGATGAGTAAAATTAAGTTGTCTCTTATACTTAACACTCATATCACTCTTTTTGATGGGAAGGACTGGAAAATCCTAAGAGAAAGACATAAATAACCATTTCACCACTGTTGTCCGCCAATCATAATATGAAACCTGTATGCTTCAGCATAGCAAAAGTGCAATGTCAATGACATTTGTGTGCTTAGGCATAGCAAAATTGGAATGTCAAATATCATTGGGTATTTTTTTTCTCTCTCTAATATGCCCATGTATGATATGCTTAAAAGAAAAATATGCCAAGAAAAATCAAAAGCAAAAAGATCAAAAATGCTTTAAATATGATTGCAAACATGTATTCTAGGAGATGTGGGAGTTATAGGATGTACCTCGAAGGTGATAGTCCCCATCAAGCAGTTATGATTGTGTGTGAGTTAAAGTGATTTTCTCATATCTCAAATCATCATAACATGTATACACTTATGCAATCTTGCGATATTTTTTTACACACAACACGCAATATTCTTTACTATTCTTGATACATGTGCAGGTACAATGTGATTTGACCATCACAAGGTTTTACATGTGTTAATGTATGCTCACTAAACTGTCTTGACTTGTTTTTGAAATATAAAATTGGTCAGACTTGTTTAATGTGTGTGTGTGTGTTTCTTTTTGAAGATCCATGTGCTTAAAATTTTTATTGAAAGACGATTTTGAGAGCTTAATATATTGATTAGATCATTGGTTGAGTTGCATGTTGGATTGCATTCATGTCTGTATTTTTCACATCTCGAAAAACTGGTTTTAAATGTTGGCTCGACACCTCTTCGATACCTTGCTGTCTGTCAAGCTTCTTCAGCTTTTTCTAATCGCAATCCCAACAGCTGCTCGATACCTGGTGGATCGATTGAGAATGGCTCTACATCCTCGATAGCTTCTCCACACCTGGTGGATCGATCGAGCTTCTGTTCTTGGTTTTGTTGGGTTGTTCCTCGATACCTCAGCTGTCGACGACCATTTTTTGGACACCTCCCTCGACAGATATCTCGATACCTGCATCTGTCGAGATTTACTGCTGGCACTATTTAAGCTCCCTGTGCGATCCGAAACTCATTTCACTCGATCTCTCTTTGGATACTTCTCTCTTTTCTCTCCCAAACGTTCTCATCTCACTCCAATCTTTGTTCCTCAAGGTATCTTCAAGCTTTTTGAAGAATTTCTTTACTTGGTAAGCTTCTAATCCTTTCACATTCATGCATTTCATGTTTTGAAACCTAGGTTTTGGGGTTTTTGAAAAATTTTGGGGTTTTTCAAAATTGATGAGTTATTATTGAAATTTTGGGATGGGTTTTCACTTAAATGAGTTTAAAACCTCATACATTGCATCACATTAGCATTAAAATGGTATTGTCATGCATTTAGATGAGTGTTATCTGTTTATATGCTGATAGGTTTGGATTGGGCTGAGCCCATGATGCAATTTCTTTTGCATGTCACATGTTCATGAATTTCCCATACATATGTACTCTTTTTTAATATACTTGTTATATTTGAAATTGCTTGGAACTTTTTTGATTGTTTTTCTTTTCTCTCCCTCTCTTTCTGTTTACGTTAGTCGTGTCTATGGCACCTAAGCGTAAATCCACTTCAGCCCGGAACCCTCTTCGTTCCGGAGCTTCTTCATCATCTAATCCTACACCATCTCATATTCGATTCCATGATGATGATGCCTTCAAGGCATTTTCAGAGAACTTTTCTAGACGAGGCATTCATTCAGAACGCCAAGTCATTCTGTCAGGCTTTGCCGACACCGACCTTCCCTCTGTCATTCACAGTAGGGGATGGAAGTCACTGTGTGACGTCTCGGTCACCTGTCCTCTCGTGCTTATCCAAGAGTTTTGCTCTAACATGACGGGATTGATCGTTTAGTACCTCTTTTCTTCACTCCCGTTCGAGGTACGCACATTCCTATCACACCGCAACTTGTTGCGGATGTGCTTCGGGTCCCTAGGATAGAGTTTCCTGACTATCCTAGTTGTGAGCGTTTGAGGACTGTGTCTAGGGATGAGTTCATGTCTGCTTTCTGTGAGCGTCCTTCTATTTGGGGTAAGTGTCTGTTTACACCATGTCGACCTTTTGCTAAAGGTCCTAGATTCATGAACATAGTGATGACCTTTGTTTTGCATCCACTCTCTCACTATAACTCCATTACAAAGCCTCGTGCTCGATTTTTGTTATCTCTTCTTGAGCATCTTACTATAGATTTCCCTTCTCATTTTATTCTGTCTATTATAGATGTTCATCTAGATTCGGCGTCCCGTGATAAGCTCATCTTTTCTTCCGTTATCATGAGGATCTTACATCATTTTTCCGTTCCTTTTCCCTCTTCCGACCATTTCACCGTTATGTGTGCCATAGATTACGCTACCGCTAAACGTAGAGAGGCCCAGCTTCAGTTGCGGCAGTCGGATTCAGCAGCTCCTCCCTCCCATTCAGCTCCATCCATATTCGTTTCTCCCTCTTCTTCGGGCGATGTGACTTTAGGAGACATCATGGCGCAGCTGCAGTGCATGGATGCTCACCTAGATACACTCTCTACGGAGTTGTATCAGGTGAACATTCGTGTCAGTTGTATTGCACGGCGACAGGTGTCCATAGGTGGTTTTACTTCTGAGACTACTCCTTCACCACCTTCTCTCGTGGCTTCAGATTCTGAGGATGAGGATGATGATGATGGTGATGATGATGATGCTTCAGATGATGCTGATGGAGATGTTAGCTCTACCGATGAGATGTCTACTTGACACTTTTACCCTTTGTCACTTGTGACAAAAAGAGGGAGTAGTTTTGGATATGAGAGTTCTTAGAAGGAGAGTTAGTATAAGACCATTTTGTTAGGGGGAGTGTTGATATGTTTTGAGGGATATAGTGAGGATAGTATGTATCTTTTCGTTTCCTTCTTTTTAGATACATTATTCTTGTACATGAGGTCTTGTGACCATTTATAGACATACTTTGTACTTATTTCCTTATTTATGTTGATGTATGTCTTTCTTTCATCTACCCCTTCATGTGTTGTTTCTTTTCTCCCTTAATACATATGTTTCTTATACTTGTATGCAATCTATTATTTCTATTTCACACAAAGATGCCTTGATGAGTTTTGTTTAAAGTGTTTTAGAAATATAGGTTGTCAAAGTCTACTTGCCATAAACTCTCTTCTTACAAAGTTTTTCAAGAGTTTGTGTTAGGATAGATTTTATTGTATTCAACAAGTGAATATGAGTTGAGTGATTTATGACTTCTCTCATATGTTCATTTGTTTGTTGTGGTTTTGTCATGGATTGCCAAAAGAGGAGATTGTTAGGACATATGTGTTTCACATATTAAGAACATATGTCATGATGTTATGTAATTGGTTTATCCTTTGACAAAACGTACTTTACTTGTATTTTGGTAGATTTAGGATGTGTTTAAATACTTGAAGAAACCATATTTCAAGATCAAGTGTTAAAAGCCTTCAGGTCTGTCCAAGAAAACAAGTTAATAGTTCAAATTCATTAAAACTCAACAACTGACTCGACAGCTGCATCTATCGAGCTTAAAAAAGTTGTTCAAAGCCCGATGTGCTCGACACCTCCTATCTGTCGAGGTTTAAGATTTTCAGAATTCAAATCTGATTTTCTTGGGATCCGTGAATATGTCTTTGGGCCTTCTTTTCTCCTAATCCTAGACATATAAAAGGATTGTTTTAAGGGCCGTCAAAGAGTTCACAAGTTGTACAAGCATTGAGCAAACTCTGTTCAAGCAAATTGTGACCGGAGACGAAGTTCTTGCCCTAGTTCATCTCTTTCTCTTGAAGAAGTTGCTGTATATGTGCACTATAGGGTTTTGTGACCAAGCATCTTCTTGATCTTCATCGTGTGGATGAACTGAAGAACTTTGCAACCAACAACCTTCTTAGTTGGTGATTGAAGTCGCGTACTGGGATCCACGCAATTGGTTAGTAACGTACTTGAGAGTCGTGCATCAGAAAGGGGAACTGTCACTATAGAACAAGTTCAATTGGGTATTGGAGTAAGGATTCAACTATAGGTTGGTAAGGTACTTGGGATTCCTTTACTTGTAACTGCTTGTTGTGATAATAGTGGAGTTTCGAGGTGACCTAAAAATCACCCGGTGGGGTTTTTGTCATTAGGTTTTCTCCATTCGTAAACAAATCAGCATATTATTTATTTTCCACTGCATAATTAGTTTATTGGTGATTTGTTTGTGCTACCACGTTTTTGTATGATAAATTGATTAATTAATTACTTGGCTAATTAATTAATTAATTTCTATCACAAGGGGTCATTCAATTTGTGGCCTATCATTAGTGTTTTTCAAATAATTATTAGTAAGTAAAATTATAAAAATATGAGAGTAATGCTAAAGATACAAACTACTCTACATAAAATTTTACAAACTGCTAATGTGGTGAGTGATTATTGGTAAATGAAAAATTGATGCTAATGGTGAATCTAGATGAAAACTAATAAGAAGTTAGCTACATCAACATTTATTTTAAATGTTATAAAATAATTTATGGTTGTAGCATTACTCAAAATATGATGTTAGCCAAATTAGAACTAGTAAGAATTTGTCACATTAATAATTTGCAAAAATATTATAAAATAGTTTGTGAATGTACTGTAGTATAACTCACTTGCACCTCTTGTTGTTTCTAAGGAAAAATTCAAGATTCAAATTCCCTAGCTTCAAATTATATATATATATATATATATACACCCACATATATATAGTCTTTTATTTGAAGAAAACATTTTAAAAGTTTTATCCAGATCTTAAAAAATAAATAAAAAATAAAAAGAAAGAAAGAAATATTCACTTTTTTTACTTGACATCCTTAGAGCACCCACACTAGATGTGCTAAATGTGCCAAATGCCAAATATTTGGCACATTTGGCACACCAAACACCAAATATTAGATGTTCCAAATCTCATAATTTTTACAACATGCTATAGTATTCTCATATATTTGGCACGGTACAGACACATGTGGGATATGGTTTTATTATTTTTTTATTCCTCTTTCTCCTCAGTCCCTAGGTTCTGAGTTTTTAAATTTGTGACATCTGTGGCATACGGTACGGGCATCTTGACATCTGTGGCTACAGTCCACAGTCCCCAAGTTTTAAAATAAGAATTAAAAAGAATTAAGAAATAATATTTAAATAAAGTGGTAAAAATATAGAACATTTGATAAATAAGATATTGTAAAATGATGTGGTAAAATAATAAAGTAGGCTTTTGATGTAGTAAAATGACATAATTTTTGCAATAGCTGCTACGGATGCTCTAAAGTTAATATACTTAAAAACAAAAGGTACAGAATCTGTACGACTTGTCATAAACCAGTTAAAAAATTCAAGTATTTAATCAACACTCAAGTCCAAATCTATTGGTAATAATCGCAAACACGGTTACACTCTCTTACTTGATTTTGTATTAAAAAAAAGGCAAAAAGACAAGCGGAGTCATTTATGCTTTGAGACTTTCAAGTCAAATTGAGGTTAAGAGGGAACAAAGCTCGAGTAAAAAAAGAACAAAGAAAAAAAAAAAAAAGTGGAGTAATTTTGATCATAGGAATACAGTTTCTTAAAAGAACAAAGCTCGAGTAAAAAATGAAGAAGGCTGCATTAACTATGAAAGCTAGCACAGCAAGCTTCTCTACAACGTACACACATGAATTACTCGCTCCATTGTAAGAGACTAAGATCGAGTACAAGAAAGCATAAATAAATGCACAACAACTTGGCAAGCACCAAAGAAGAAGAAGAGAGAAATGTTGGTTGACCAAAATTCGAAGAAGTACTTACCGGGAATTTCATCAAGTTTTCTTCCAGCGTTCTGATTATTTCCTGCAGCTAGTCTTGAGTTGCCGAGAAAAGTTATGGCTAAAACAAAGAGGAGCCGTTCTTTTAGATTTGATGCGCTATTCATTTTGGTCTTTCGCAGCAACTTTTTGTTCATGCAAGTATATATGTTATATCAATGAGAGTGCGAGGCACATATATATATATATATATATGGAACTAGCAAATGACTTGCTCTCATTTATTTAGAAAAGTGAGCAGTAACATAAGATCGCATAGACATATATGAGCCCCACATGTCTCACCGTGAGAGAAGCGAAAATTTGACTCATTCTTTGTTATAAGTTATCACTACTGTTAAAGGATAGAGTGAGAGTTTGGATATAACTTATTCCTGCTTATTCTTGCGTTTGCATTTTTGTGTTTTTTTTTTTTCTTTTTTTTGCCTGCCGTTGTTTTTGACTTTTCAACCTGTTCACTGTACACTTTTCATCAACTCATGCACTGTTCATAGCTAAATAAGCAGTGGAGTGCACACCAATGGGTCCTATTTACTGTTCATGAAATCCACAAACATCACTTTTCAGCAATTTTTTCATTAAAAATGGGTCCCACAGTACTATTCATACATTTAAAAATTATTTTGCTACAGTGTTTTCAGTTTTCAATTTCAGCAACTTTTAGTTTCAACAATAATAAGTTGTATCCAAATGGACTCAGAGTTTCCCTTCCAACTCACCACTTGGTAACTCAAAAGAGTATCTTAGTTTACTTTTAGTCACATAACTTATTTAAATGGTTTTATAAATCTACATGTAACGGGGTTTTGGAGAAAAAAATTTTCCATTATTAAATAAAATTTTCATTTAATTTATTCTTGTTGTTGTAGGTGAGACAAGAGGAATTGAAACTTGTGACTCATTTCATGATAATTGCTTCTAACCATTAGGTCAAGAAATTAGTGAGGGTCTTTTCTTCTTCTTTTTTATTATTATTTTTAAAATTATTTATTTATTTATTTATTTATTTTATGTAGAGGTAATTTAAAATAAGATCCCTTATTTGAAAATAATAAATCTTACCAATTAAGTTAACTGAAACTCATGGTAAAAAACTTTCCCTCTAGCTACATGACATAACATTGTTTCCTTATCTGTATTAATTTAATGACGTAACAAATTAAATCTTATTAAACTTTGAAATTTCAATAAGTAATAAATTAAACTTTTAGTCTATATTAATCTCTACGACAATGTCATTCTACTAAATGGATTGAAGTTAATTTGTTACTTTTTAAAGAACTGGGTTAAAATTAATTTTTCCCTTTATTTATTTTTAAAATATTAAGGAAAAAAAAAAAAACCACCTTCAGTTGTTTATATTTACTATAGAGCATGCCCAATTGTGAATCATTAATAAGGGATTAAGATCTAAAATTTTTAGGGTAGCTTTATTGTGGGATTTATAAAATCTTATACATTCATTTTCAAACAGGTAAAATAAATTTTCTGTATCATCATAGTTTAAATAAATACCAAAATAGAGAATGTTAGCGTTTATCTAAATGTTGATGACTTGGTAAAATTTAATCAAGTCATTTCAATATGGATGGAATAATGGAAAATTTTTGGGAATCCCATGGTGGAATTACCCTAAAATTTAGAGGATTCGCTTTGTATTGATAGTATTTGTTTGTTTGTTTGTTTTTTTTTTTTTTTTGGGTGAAAAAATAAGCAAAACCCTCTTGTGGTTTTCCTATAAAACACAAAACCCAATCCTTGATTTTTTGAGTATAACACCAAATCCCACTATGATATTTTTATGTGTGCGCGTGTGTAAACGGCTCATTGTATAATATTGAACCCCTTCAGGCTTTAATTAGAGTGTAACACAAAGCCCCCATGTGGTATTGTTTCCTATGAAGATATAACTCTAAATATAGATATGTGTTATCATATGAGCAATTAATCATTTATTTTAATGGATGTTTAACAGTAAACATAAAACAACATTACATGGGTTAAGTTTTTCGTTTAAAACTTTGAAGAGTTTTTGTGTTTTAACAAGAAACCGCCGGGGGGGGGGGGGGTGGGGGTTGGTGCATTTTTCTAATTTTTTGCTTTTTCCTTTTGTAGAAGTGCATTCCAACTTGTAACTCAACATTTAAAATCCATAACCTGTGCTAAGAAAGCAACCTTGACTGTTAACAACACGCAAAAGAAATTGAACCAATTTTTCCTCCAAACACATTACGTAGCGGCTCATAAAGTCATCTATGTGTATTTATATTATTTAAACAAGTCATATCACTATTAAGCATGTCATATAAGTACAAATGAATAATTTCTTAAGTCATCGTATGTAGTATGTTGAAGGAACTTTCCTTCTAACTTAGTCCGAAAGAAAATTATTACCCAATTATAAATCAAGCTTTTCTTTCTAGAGATGAATACGAACATTTAGATGAATGTTATTTAAAGTTTGATTTGGTCAGTCCCTCGTGCATGCAATGGCAGACTGATACAATCTACCTAAAAAAATTTGAAGGACAACTTTTGAAGAGTACTCCCAATAAAGTAGGTAGACCAAAATCAAAGCCAACCCTCAGAGAATAAGGGTCATTTAAAATGTTACCTGTACATGATTTAGGACATTGGCTGAAATGAAATATAAGGCAAGTTCCGTGAGCAGAACTTTGGGTCTGGACTTTAAAAAGACTTTTAACCCTTTCGGGTAAGTCAACAGTCAACATGACATATACATCAATGGAATTTTGAGCCAGTTTGTTTGGTTGTGGTCATATTATCTACGTGTTTGTTTGACAAAAAACGTTTTCCAAAAAAGTAATTGTCTTTTTTTTTTTGGGTTAAAGATTTGACTCGTTTTGCTTGTGCTTTGGTTTGATTGCAATTTTGGAATAGGTTAAAAATATAAATTTTATGTTATTTGACTCGTAGGAAAAACAAAAATCAATAATATTTATTGTAATTTCAATAATTATATGATTAAAATCTTTCATTTACGAAATTATGGGTCCGTTTAGATACAGCTGAAAATTGAAATTGAAAACTGAAAAATACTGTAGCAAAATAATTTTTAAATGTGTGAATAGTATCGTGGGACCCATTTTTAATTAAAAAGTTGTTGAAAAGTGTAGTTTGTGAGATCCATGAATAGTGCACAAGAGCACTGTTCACAGAAGAAAAGTCAAAAAGTTACGGCTGGGAAGAAAAAAAAAAATCTGAAATGCAAACGCGCTTTCCAAACGCACTCTATATCTCAAATATGAAAATATACCTCAAATTTGGGAATTTAGAAGCCTCAAATGGATAAATATACCCCAAATTTGAAAAAAATTTAAAAAATCAAGTGGGAAAGAAGTTAATTGAGAAAAAGAAAAAAAAAAAAAAAAAAAGAAGAAAAGGTCATTTAAGAAAAAAAAAAATCATTTGTCATTCAATGTTAATCAAAATTTAATGGGTAATTAGAATATATTGAGGTGGAAGCTAGAAGGCTAAACTTTGTACCCTAAATTTTTCGAATGTATATTTTGCACCTTAAATTAAGACCTTTATTACACTTTGCACCCCTATGTTAAGTTTGCCATTAATTTGGATGGAAAAGTATGACATCATATGAAACTACCCAATTGTCCCTCTTCTAAATCTCTTAAAAACAAAGAAGATATTACACTTTATTATTATTATTTTTTATGTAGAGGTAATTTAAAGTGAGATCCCTTATTTGAAAGTAATAAATCTTACCAGTTAAGTTAACTGAAACTCATGGCAGAAAACTTTACCTCTAACCACATGACACAACAGTGATTCCTTACCTTTATTAATTTAATGACATAACAAATTAAATCTTATTAAAATTTGAAATTTCAATAAGTAATAAATTAAACCTTTAGTCTATATTAAACTCTAAGACAATGTCATTCTACTAAAATGGATTGAAGTTAATTTGTTGCTATTTAAAGAATAGGGTTAAAATTAATTTTTCCCTTTCTTTTTTTTTAAATATTAAGAATAAAAAACCACCTTTTTTTTTTTTAGTAAATAGAAATACTTATTAGAACACATACGACAATAGTAATAAAAAAAACCACCATCAATTATTTATATCTACTATAGAGCATGCCCAATTGTGAATCATTAATAAGGGATTAAGATCTAAAATTTTTAGGGTAGCTTTACCATGGGATTTATAAAATCTTATACATTCATTTTCAAACAAGTAAAATAAATTTTCTTGTATCATCATAGTTTAAATAAATACCAAAATAAAGAATGTCAACGTCTATTTAAATGTTGATGACTTGGTAAAATTTAATCAAGTCATTTCAATATGGATGGAATAATGGACAATTTTTGGGAACCCCATGGTGGAATTACCCTAAAAATTTAAAGGATTTGCTTTGTATTGATAGTAGTTTTTTTTTTTTTTTTGGGTGAAAAATACACAAAATCCTCTCGTGGTTTTCCTGCAAAACACAAAACCCAACCCTTGATTTTTTGAGTATAATACCAAATCCCACTATTATATATATATATATATATATATATCTTTTTTTATGTGTGTAAACGGCTAATTGTATAATATTAAACCCCTTAGGGCTTTAATTAGAGTGTAACACAAACCCCCATGTAGTTTTGTTTCCTGTGAAAATATAACTCTAAATATAGACATGTGCTATCATACGAGCAATTCATCATTTATTTTAATGGATGTTTAACGGTAAACATAAAATAACAATACATGGGTTAAGTTTTTCATTTAAAACTTCAAAGGGTTTTTGTGTTTTAACAAGAAACCATTTGGGGGGGGGGGGGGGGGGGGGAGTTGTGCATTTCTTTGATTTTTTGCTTTTTTTTTTCCTTTTGTAAAAGTGCATTCCAACTTGTAACTCAATATTTAATATCCATAACCTGTGCTAATAGAATAACCATGACTGTTAACAACACAAAAGAATTTAAACCAATTTTTCCTCCAAACACATAACGTAGTGGTTCGTAAGGTCATTTATGTATATTTATATTATTTAAACAAGTCATATCACTGTAAAGCATGTCATATAAGTACAAGTGAACAATTTTTTAAGTCATTGTAGTAGGTGGAAGAAACTTTTCTCCTAAGAAACTTTGTCCAAAAGCAAATTATTATCCAATTATAAATCAAGCTTTTCTTTCAAGAGATGAATATGAACATTTACATGAATGTTATTTAAAGTTTGATTTGGTCAGTCCCTCGCATAAGGCACGGCAGACTGATATAATATACCTAAAAAATTTGAAGGTCAACTTTTGAAGTGTACTCCCAATAAAGTAGGTAGCCCAAAATCAAAGCCAACCATCACACAATAAGGGTCTTTTAAAATGTTACCTATACATGATTTAGGTCATTGGCTGAAATGAAATGTTAGGCAAGTTCCGTGAATAGACCTTTGGGTGTGGACTTAATAAAAAGACTTTTAACCCTTTTGGGTAAGTCAAAAGTCAACATGACATATACATCAATGAAATTTTGAGCCCGTTTGTTTGGTTGTGGTCATATTGTCTACGCGTTTGTTTGACGAAAAACGTTTTCCCAAAAAAACGTTTGCTTGTGTTTTGGTTTGATTTCGATTTTGGAATAGGTTAAAAAAAATTATTTTTTTGACTCGTAGGAAAAATGAAAATCAATAATATTTGTTGTAATTTCAATTATTATATGATTAAAAACTTTCATTTAAGAAATTATATCTCAAATACGAAAATATACCTCAAATTTGGGAATTTAGAAGCCTCAAATGGATAAATATACCCCAAATTTGAAAAATATTTTAAAAAATCAAGTGGGAAAGAAGTTAATTGATAAAAAAAAAAAAAAAAAAGGTCATTTAAGAAAGAAAAAAATCATTCATCATTCAATGTTAATCAATAATTTAATTGGTAATTAGAAGATATTGAGGTGGAAGTTGGAAGGCTAAATTTTGTACCCTAAACTTTTCGAATGTATATTTTGCACTATAAATTATGACTTTTGTTACACTTTGCACTCCAATATTAAGTTTGCCATTAATTTGGATAGAAAATTATGACATCATATGAAACTAGCCAATTGTCCCTCTTCTCAATCCTTTAAAAACAAAGAAGAAATTACACTTTTTCATCTTAAACTATACTTTTGATTACACTTTGTACTCTAAACTTTGGATTTACATCAAAGTTAATGGCAAACTTAATGTTGGGGTGCAAAATGTAACAAGAGTCATAATTTAGGGTGTAAAATATGCATTCAAAACATTTAAGATACAAAGTGTAATTTATGGTATAGTTTAACATAGTAAAGTATAATTTTCCCAAAATGTGTCATATGATAGCATTTGGATAGTTGGGGAGGTGGGGAGACAGAAGGTTGAGAAGGGGTATAGTCATCTGGATGCATGTGAGGAGGGGATGGACATGTGGATGCTTCATGAGTGACTAAACCACAGCTAAAACATTGCTCCAAACTTGACTTAACAATTAAACATGGCATATTGACTTAACAAAGTTGCATATGCTAGAGTTATTTCGGTGGTTGCAGTTACAAAACCAGCTGATTGGTCACTACTGGTTTGAAGTGTAAGGTATGGGTGGCCATTATTAATAGGATATTTATATGAAAGATGTGAAATTATGCAATATTGGTAAGATTGAATATCTATGTAAATTTTTCAATGATAGTTGGCAAAATTTTGACCTCAAGAGTTGTTGAAGATGTGGAAAATCAAAGAGAATCAATGTGAACCCTCAAGCTCAGTAATTTTGGAATGTGAAATTAATGTAGATCAAAACTTGGCCACATCAAGAATTTGAAGAACTTGAACCTTGAAAGAAGAGCAGTTAAAGTAATTTGTGATGAGGGACTGTAATTATTATTTTTTGTTGTTCTCTCTGCTGAGATGGACTTTCAACCAGGGTCACAGATGGACCAATCATAGCTACAATTATTTCAGATTAAAGCTTCCATAGCTGCCTTTGTGGTTTATATATATAGCTTCCACAGCTACACTTTTGTCTTATAGCGTACAAACTTGTTTAATTAGGATTACCCTCGGGCTACCCAAACAGAAAAGAGTCAAAAGGAAAAATACCAATTTGAAATATTAATAACAGGTTACCAAAAACTTTGTAGTTGATGTAGGACACAATTTACTATTTAATTATTGTAATTTATTATTTTTGGTATTTTTATGTAAAAAACGTTATTTTAGGTTTAGATGATTTATTTCCTTGTTTTCAGGTGCATTTAATGCTTTTTAGGTCAAATTTAGTTCCTGTTATGGTTAGGTATTAGTTAGGAGTTATTTTAAAATATATTTTCTTGTCTTTCAAGTTTTACGGAGCCCTTAAAAAGGCCCCTAAGTCTGTAAACGTTTTTCATAGTTTATTATCAATAAAAATTCAGACTTGTGTCTATTGTGTTCTCTGGTGGATTTCAGACCTATCACCTTGTGGATTCAAGGAACCCCTCGTGGACTCGAGGTTTACTACCAGGAACTAACAATTTAGTTTTTTTTCCATCAAAGAGAGCATCGTGTGTGCTTTCTTTAGGCTTCCGCGACATCAGTTGGTATCAAAGCCTTGACTTACCCTGGTCTGATGGCTAACCAACGAGACGGTGACCACCACAACAATGACGATGGTGACGACGTCATAAACCCAGTCCTCACTAGGGCTGAGTTCCTTAATTTTTGTGATGAGAATCACCAATTTTGTGAAAAATGTCAGCAAATTATAGGTGAAATCAAGCAAAAGATTGCTACTCTTCTTGCTAGGAATTCATCTCACAATGACAATGACCAATACATTCAAAAAAGCACTCTTAACTACAAGAAAATTCCATTATTTTATGGAGATATGTGTAAGTTAGATTTTATCGACTGGCTTCTTGATTTGGAAGAGTATTTTAATTTTTGGAAGATTTGTAATGAAAAAAAAGTGCGGCTTGTATCTAATAAATTGGACGATGAAGCAGAGGAATGGTGGGAAGAGATTCAAATCGATAGAAAGCGGCGAGGTAAGCATCCAATCTACTCTTGGCAAAGAATGAAAAAAGTATTAATTGATTTATGGTTTCCTAATGACTATTATGATATACTAGATTATACAAGTGTTGATTATAAATCTGTATATTCATATGAAAATCAATATGTTCACAACATGAAAGGTCAAAACCAAAATTATCACAGCCAAGTCCATGTATCAAGTAAAGGAAAGAGTTTGAGGGTTGAGAAGAAGTAGCCTATTTCTAGAGAAACTTTTGAAGTAGTTAAAATAGGTCAAGACTTGCAACAAGTTGTTGAATTGAAACTTGAAAAGAAGATTGAGTTGATTGTGGAAGATCACAGAATAGAAATCAAGAGATAGTAATTATTGAGAATATTGTGGAAGATCCACTTGAGGTCAAAGGTGAGGACGAGTGCATAACTCACAACCCCCAGGTTCCGGTTGATTTATTGAAGTCGACTACACAATATGTTGATTTTCTTGGAGTAGAAAATTTTAATTTTATTATCTACCCATTTTTTATTGATGTTGCAAATAAATTGAAAGTAGATGCGAAGAAATTTTATGCTACACTTTATGAAGGATTCAAGTTTTAGAGCCTAATCAAGTTATTAAAGTACTCGAAGTATTTGTTTATTTGGAGTGGAAGATTTCAAATTTCAAAGATGAACTCAAGGATGAGTTTGTTTCAAGTGGAGGGGTCTGATGTAGGACACAATTTACTATTTAATTATTGTAATTTATTATTTTTTAGTATTTTTGTGTAAAAAAACTTTATTTTAGGTTTAGATGATTTATTTCCTTGTTTTTAGGTGCATAAAAAGGTCAAGACTTGTAACAAGTTGTTGAATTGAAACTTGAAAAGAAGATTGAGTTGATTGTGGAAGATCACAGAATAGAAATCAAGAGATAGTAATTATTGAGAATATTGTCGAAGATCCACTTGAGGTCAAAGGTGAGGACGAGTCCATAACCCACAACCCCCAGGTTCCGGTTGATTTATTGAAGTCGACTACACAATATGTTGATTTTCTTGGAGTAGAAAATTTTAATTTTATTATCAACCCATTTTTGATTGATGTTGCAAATAAATTGAAAGTAGATGAGAAGAAATTTAATGCTACACTTTATGAAGGATTCAAGTCTCAGAGCCTAATCAAGTTATTAAAGTACTCGAAGTATTTGTTTATTTGGAGTGGAAGATTTCAGATTTCAAAGATGAACTCAAGGACGAGTTTGTTTCAAGTGGAGTGGTCTGATGTAGGACACAATTTACTATTTAATTATTGTAATTTATTATTTTTAGTATTTTTATGTAGAAAACGTTATTTTAGGTTTAGATGATTTATTTCCTTGTTTTTAGGTGCATTTAATGCTTTTTAGGTCAAATTTGGTTTTTGTTATGGTTAGGTATCAATTAGGAGTTATTTTAAAATATATTTTCTTGTCTTTCAAGTTTTACGGAGCTCTTAAAAAGACCCCTAAGTCTGTAAACGTTTTTCATAGTTTATTATCAATAAAAATTCAAACTTGTGTTTATTGTGTTCTCTGGTGGATTCCAGACCTATCATCTTGTGGATTCAAGGAATCTCTCGTGGATTCGAGGTTTACTCCCAAGAACTAACAGTTTAGTTTCTGTCCATCAAAAAGAGCATCATGTGTGCTTTCTTTAGGATCTGATACCTACTGATGTCGCAGAAGCCTAAAGAAAGCACACACAATGCTCTCTTTGATGGACAAAAACTAAACTGTTAGTTCCTGGTAGTAAACCTTGAATCCACGAGGGGTTCCTTGAATCCACAAGATGAT
Source organism: Quercus robur (assembly GCF_932294415.1). Taxonomy (NCBI): domain Eukaryota; kingdom Viridiplantae; phylum Streptophyta; class Magnoliopsida; order Fagales; family Fagaceae; genus Quercus; species Quercus robur. The sequence goes on along the minus strand of NC_065538.1, from coordinate 17,265,801 downwards.
AGGTCTGGAATCCACCAGAGAACACAATAGACACAAGTCTGAATTTTTATTGATAATAAACTATGAAAAACGTTTACAGACTTAGGGGCCTTTTTAAGGGCTCTGTAAAACTTGAAAGACAAGAAAATATATTTTAAAATGACTCCTAATTGATACCTAACCATAACATGAACCAAAGTTGACCTAAAAAGCATTAAATGCATCTAAAAACAAGGAAATAAATCATCTAAACCTAAAATAACGTTTTTTACATAAAAATACCAAAAATAATAAATTACGATAATTAAATAGTAATTGTGTCCTACATCAGTAGTTCAACTAACATCCCTTAGCATTTTTAAGTAAAGAAATCTAGCATTTGAATCACTTTATGGCTACAGATATAGCATAGGAAGATTAAAATAAAATAATAAAGAAAAAACCCCCCTTTTTTAATATAAAAAAATTACTCTTCTCAAAATTTTCTATAAACTTCTTCTTTAACTAACTTAGAACGTAGAAATAAAAATCATTCTTGCTAAGAGCCTTGTAAATCAATTGATTGACACACTTTGATATTTTGAAATAAGATATTTAGGATTCAAATCATCCATTCCCCTTATACCTAATTAAAGATGCATTGGTGTAGAAATTTTAAAAAAAGAACAAAGTTTAGGGAAATTTTAGATATATGACTTGAATGCTGATGAATCAAGTCCAAGGGGATAACCACACTTTGTACACTCAATGCATGCATCATTTATTATTCTCGGATCCAATTTTGTTATGTATGGGTCCTTTGTTCTTATCCATTGGCAATAGGGGTTAAACCGTTTAAGACCATAGGTTGAGCCCCAAAGCTTTCAATTAAATGAATGATATTTCCATTGATGGCAACATGCATAACATTGATTGGCATCACATCAACATAATAAATAAAAATTTCAATTATAATTTTATTTTGTGTTAGAAAGTCAACACATTAGTTTGTAAGGCATAATTCAAAAATTTATTAACAATTTTTTAGAATCTAAATGTTAAATTACATTGTGCTTATAATAATGAATAATTGAAATTCCATTTTTAACAGTAGTTTCTCATGATTTGTAATATTTTACAAGTAAAAGTTTTTGTCAAAAAATAATTATCATCAATTATAAAATGATTCAAGTGTTTCTTGAGAATTCAAAGCTGAATTAAGGACAACTCTATTACAAGCTCACTAAATCGATGATTTAATTTTTATAATTGAGAATATACTGGAACATATAAAATATCAAATCGATAATGATGTTCAATTATAAAATTATCTTGTTGATGAAAAAAAAAAAAAAAAAACACAATTCTTTAGGTGGTTTAAACAACATAACATGACCGAAATCCTAAAAGTCCCAAGCTTTTAACTTTGGGTCTTGAGAAAGCAAACAACCAACATATCATAGCTCACAATTCATTTGCATTCTCTTTAAGAGGAGTTTTTTATAAGAAATTTTTTCTTGTTTTGTTAGTACAAATGATTTTTTTTGGAAGGCAGCTACAAGTCCCAACTCTAGATAGAGGTTAGGTGGTCACTCTAAAATTTTGGATTTTTTTGAGTCAACTTTCAATTTTGAGTTTTTTTCCTACTATAATATATATATATATATATATATATATATAGTCTTTTTATAGTTCAATTGTAAAATCATCTTGTTGATATAAATAAATAAAAAAAAAATAAAAAAAATAAAAAAACAATTCTTTAGTTGTTTTAAACAACATAACATAACCTCAATCATGAAAGTCCCAAGCTTTTAACTTAGGGTTTTGAGAAAGCAAACAACCAACATATCATAACCCACAATTCATTTGCATTCTCTTTCAAAAGGGTTTTTTTTTTTTTTTTTTCTTTTTTTTTTTTAGAAGTCAGCTACAAGTACCAACCCTAGATATGGGTTAGGTGCTCACTCTAAATTTTTGGATTTTTTTGAGTCAACTTTCAATTTTGAGGATCAAAAATAAAAATTTTGAACCCAACAATTTCAAATTTTTTCTACTAATATATATATATATATATATATATAATCTTTTTATAGTTCTACCTCTGACTGTGGATGATTATTTGAAAAATCAATTACTATAAGAAAATTGAAAAATATTCTTTCTCATACTATTTCAGTTGAATCTATTATGTTGTTGGCAGGCTAGGCATTCACCCTAAAAAAAAGTTCAGTGCACCTCAACATTTCTAAAGCTACAAATAATTTTTTTTTTTTTTTTTTTACTTTGCCAAAAAATTTAGTTTGAAAATATACTATAAACATTTTAGATTTTAATTATATAGTTATCAATAATCTTTTTCACTTTTCCACTTTTGAGGCCCTTCATTGCCACTTTTGAACTCAAATCTTTACTTTAGCCCACAAGTTGCCTTATTAATGAGATTGCGATTTACTATTTGTGTGACAGGGCCGCCCACAGGTTCACCAACCCAATAGGGCTCTACCTCGAGTTGAATCCATTCAAGTTACAATAATGTTGCGGGCATGACATTTTTTTACAATGAGTTCCACCATTTTTTAAATGATTGATGTGGATTCAACTGACACTCTTGAACTCATTATTCTTTCTTCACAACTCAGTTGATTATCTTAGCAAATATGAAATTTTATTATGAAAAAAAATGTGTCCGTAGCATTATTATTCAAGTTAGTTCAATTGATAAAATTTATTCTCTCAAATAAGAGATTTAGAATTTGAACCCTATTTATTTTAAAAACAAATTAGTGTCCTAGGTTTCATGATAAAGAAAAAAAAAATACCATGCAATGAACATTATGTTGAAATTATATCGAATTTATATAATAATAAAAAATTGTATTCAAGTTGTGTTCTAGTCTTAGAACATTAGGGACAATGTTATGTTTTTTTTAAAGAAATTATTTATGAATAAAGATAATGCATTAAAAAAAAAAATAAAAGGAAGAGGAGGGTTGTATCCATGAGTTGTGCTAGTGTCATATAAAGTGATATAACTTGCGCCACAACTCGTTCATATGATGAGTTGTGGGTGGTAGAGATGTGATCTGACATGGACCCACTATCACCTCTTTACCATTTACAACTCGCCACGCGGATGAATTGTAATACAAATTGTGCCACTTTACGAGACACAAGAATTATTCCTGTATCCATCTCTAACCTTTGGGACAAAGACCCCTTTATTGTAATCCGTGCACCTTTAGTGTAATCAAGTGCTCTGGGCATGCTCAAGCCCCATGCCTCACAGGAAAAAAAAAAAAAAAAAAAAAAAAAAAAAAAAAAAAAAAAAAAAAAAAAAAACAAACAAACAAACAAAAGTGAAAAACTTTGGGCTAGGATGAAAATTTATGGGCCGAAATTTTTTGCTAGGTTATAGCCTATATCCATTGTTGCAAGTGCTCTTCTTTTTACTCAAAAAGCCTAAAGAGTAGTAGCCAATAATTTAAAGTTCAATTGATATTTCTTTTATGTTTCAACAGGTCCAAGGTTCGAACTACCTCCCCTACTTAAGATATATTTAAATAAAATAATTAGAGCTTAGAGCATTCTTAGCAAATGTGTCAAATGATATAAATGTGATAATTTAACATCAAATTTTAAAAAAGCACCCTCCATCAAAGGTGCTAGATGTTATTAATTTTGACATCTAGCTAGAGTGGGCAACTATCTCTAGCAGCCCACTGTAGCAAGATGTTAAAAAAAAAAATTGTTTGTTTAATGAAACATTGTAGCAACAATGGATGTAATTATTGATTTAAATGGATAAAGAATAAAAAAAGAATATTTAAATGAAGTGGTAAAATAATAGAACTTTTGATATTGTGTATATTGTAAAATAAGTTGTTAAAAACTTAAAATGAATAAAGTAACTTTTTGAGATGCTAAATACTATATTTTACAGCATTCTTGATGAGAATGCTCTTAATGAGTGGTTATTATAAAATATAAAACAAGAGAATTTGCCGTCTGAAATGGGCTTTAATAGGTACTTGATCCGTTCAAAATACAGAGCCACTGTAGTTGACATTCTAGAGCATTATAATGTACATGTTATTAGGGAATATTGGGTTTTTGTCCTTATTTTGAAAAAATAACAACAACATGTCCCTGTTTTGAAACTATTTAGGTTCGTGTCCTTTTTTTTAAACTCGATTCTAACAAAATCGAGTTCGGTATAAAACTTGATATCCTCAAAATCGAGTTATATGTAAATTTTTAATTGAAACTTGACTTTTGCAAAGTTGAGTTTCACTTAAAATTTATTTAAAATTAAGTGGAAAAATATGCATAAAACTCAATATTGCTAATGTCGAGTTCTACTTGTAACTCGATTTTTTTGAAGTTGAGTACTAAAATAGGGACACGGACCTAAATAGTTTCAAAATAGGAACATTGTGGTAAATTTTTTACTAAATATGGTAAAAAGCCCAATATCCCTCATGTTGTTACATAACAATGTTTCTTAAAAAAAAAAAAAAACTAAACCCTTAAGCACATGCAGAATATAAATTATGCATATTTATAATTTACTTGTTCATTAGAAAGTAAGAAACAAGTTATAATACACAATCATACTTTCATTGAACAAGAGACAAAACAAGGATATAAGAAAGTTCGTCAAATACTAATGTAATGTAAACTAGTCATATAGCATACAAAGAACACTTGACCACTAATCTTTTATTTGATGACTACCTAATATGGGCCGCGAGTTTTATAGGTTAATTGATACTTTCTAGTGTTTTCAACAAAGATGTCCAAGTTCTAATGCTCCCTGTCCCACCTATCAAATATCCAAAAATAAAAATTCTACCTACTATGGGGCACAATATCTGATTCATACTCCAAATGGGTCATTTTGAATGGAGTGTTTGAAGTTGTTAAATTTCCCTTAATTGCCATCCTTTGAGTTCTTTCATAAGCCATCTCTAGAGCCAAACATTCCTTAAGTTATACCAACACATGACTCATGTATGGCCTTTGGATAGCATAAGATGGTGTGCATGACATGGCTATCTCTATAGCTTTCTAGGCAGAGCTGGTGTTGAATTCTCCTTCTAATCTTGGATAAAAAATGTTTTGAACATCACCCCTTTCAATCAAAGGATTAACCTAGTCAAGTATGTGACTGTTTTTCACAGGGCCTCTTACTATTGCAGCGCGGCCTGTGATTAGCTCAAACAAAATAATTCCAAAACCATAGACATTGCTTTTCTTATAAAAGTTTCCAGATGCTTGACATCTGCATGTAAAACACATGTGGCTCGATAAATACAAGAAATTCATAGCTTGATTTAATTCTACTAGTTATTACTTTCATTACTTGAGCCTTAAATAATAGTCGTTGGCGTCCTGATACTTTATATAACTCCCATTGGTGAAGAAAGTGAGTTGTGCTTAAAAAATATAATACAATGTACTTGTAAAAACTACAGAATTTTAAAATTTTGTTCAATTAAGAGAAATTTGTGAATTTTATAGTTTTTTGATGCATTGGGTACTTGGAAATCAATGTTTGCTCTTTAAAGGCAGAATATTTTTAAGTAGCGGAAAATTTTATGATAACAGGCTTAGTATGTTGCAGATTCCACTATAACCTCTATACATAATGATACCTAAATTCACTCTTAACTCCAAATATATATATATATATATATATATATATATCTACACACACAAATCAGCAGGCCTAAACACTTATGCAGGATCGAGGTATCCTAATGTGCCAACTGGGCGAGTTGACACATGAGAGTCATTTTCAGTTGCGAAGGCTCTAAACAGCCCGAAATCAGCTATCTTGGTTTGCATGTGTTCATTTAATAAAATGTTGTAAGGTTTCAAATCTCTATAGGTTAGAGGTGGCTTACAACCATTACGTAGATACTCCAACCCTGCAAACCCACCAATAAACCATTGGTAACTTATTCTTAATATATTTATAACCAAAATCCAACAACATTGAAGATGAATAATCATGTAGTTGATTTGTTTACAAACGATGTGCTGCATTCACTGTAATAAGAAGTCTCTCATTCCAAGTTAAGACATTTGTGTTTGTCACTGCAGCCGAAGCATATCAATTTCTCTTTAAGCTGGGATGTTATAGCTCTGATTTCACAATTTTGCAAGAAAATTAATAATATTTGTGAGTTTTTAGTCAAACTACACATTCCTAAGCCTAATTATATGAAATAGCAATTGCATTTTTTTTATGTATTAATTAAGCTTAGATTGGTTTTTTGGTACCTCACGCTTCCTCTTTTTTGGTTTGTTTTAATTGTTCTTATGTTTTGTATTGGTGTATCACGAAAATATTAGCTGGGCCTATGGATAGTGGTCATACCCACATTCTAATATGCTTAGATAGTAGTATAGTACCGTAGGTACTTCACTAAGGGGCAAGACTTAGTTATAGTTTCCTAGGCAGTATTCATTGTGTTTCATGATAAGATTAGGCAAAATGAGACTACCCAATGGAAAAGACTTGATACACATCTGGTATGAATTGCACCTGTTTGGTGCATTGCTCAAGCCAACATTCTTTTGATTTGATAGAGATAACTAATAGTGGAAAAGACTGTTCAGATTCTAATATGCTTAGCTACTACTATAGGTGCTGTTATGGAGCTTGCCCTCTACTAAATCATGTTTTTAATTTGATCAAACCACAAAGGTAACTTACTGTGTCATATGATGAAGAGCCTTTGGACACAAATGGTAGATGGTAAATGCCTGATAAATGTTGGTGTAGATTGCCATTAGCCATGAACTCATATATAAGTGCCTTCTTTTCACCCTCATCACAATATCCAACAAGAGAAACCAAGTTTCTATGATGGACTATCATTAAGAGTTGTGCCTTGTGATGCCCCAATTTGATTGATTGTGTGATGTGTGTGGGTGTGTGATGAGTCCCACATCGGATATTTACTAGGTTGAACTAGGCTTTATTAATAACTACAAGGAGCCTCAATTGTGACTAGTCCTTTTGAGGTATAGCGCAGATGTGACTAGCGCTTTTCCTTGGGTCGTTACATATGGTATCAGAACCAGCTCAGTAATCTCGTGGGGGCTCAGAGACACTACCCCACAAATTAAGAGTTGTGCCTTGTGATGCCCCAATTTGATTGATTGTGTGATGTGTGTGGGTGTGTGACGAGTCCCACATCGGGTATTTACTGGATTGAACTAGGCTTTATTAATAACTACAAGGAGCCTCAATTGTGACTAGTCCTTTTGAGGTATAGCGCAGATGTGGCTAGCGCTTTTCCTTGGGTCGTTACATATGGTATCAGAGCCAGCCCAGTAATCCCGTGGGGGCTCAGAGACACTACCCCACAAATTGGGCCCTAATGAGGACGTTAGGGATTTAAGTATGGGAAATTGTGATGCCCCAATTTGATTGATTGTGTGATGTGTGTGGGTGTGTGATGAGGATTGACATTTGGTTAGATTAAGTGATGTTTTTTCGGATTGTTTTGCAAATTTTAAGAGACGAGGTTGCATGCTAAATTGAGAAAGTGTGAGTGCTAGTTGAATAAAGTGGTGTTCTTAGGACATATGGTCTTTAGCAATGATATTACAATGGACCTTACTAAGATTGAAGCACTAGTAAATTGAGGTATGTTTGAATTTTCGACGACGAAAATTTTATAAGAGGGGGAGAATGTAACACCCGCCTCACTTAAATTTAATTTTATTGCTTCTAAAGTGAAATTGATGAATTATTTAATTTATTTTGAAGGTGATATTATTTTATATTATGATATCTACAAAGAAAATAAATAAAAGATGTAATGTGAGAGTTATTTTGTGGATTATTCACATTAAACTTTTAGTCTCCTTATCAGTTAAGGAAAATGATAAGAGACTAAAACCTATTTGGATTAGGAGTTTAAGTGTTAATGGAATTTTTTAGAGTTTTAGCCCATCTAAACAACCTTGATTTGAGTTTAATGGGGAATTAAAGTCTTGGAAGCTTATTTAAGTTTTAGTGGGTCTCAAACTCTAGCCCAAGTAGGAGTGTTATTTAAGAGTACCAATTGGAGTCGGATTGATCTTCCTAGACTGAATTGGAGTGTTATTTTAGAGGTTTATATATTGGGTCTTTTAAGTCAATCACGTCAAAGGTAGAGTGGTTAGCGTATAAAAGATTAAGAGAAGAGAATTAGGGTTTCTCAAAATTGAAGGGATAGAAGACCGTGGAACTGCTAGGGGCAGCCAGCAAATTCGTTATATTGAGGTAAACATCAATATATGCACGCCTTAGTGATAACATATTTGATTAAGGAAGCTTCATCTCTAGGCTGCCTGAAAATATTGGAATTATACTAACAGTTGCTTAGGAATTGAAGTTATCATGGAAGTGTATTTTAGACTTGGATTATTTTATTTGATTTTGAAACATATCCTCATATATTTACGTGGAGTAGCATCAAATCCTACATAGGTTAAGCACTAGTAGATGTTTTGTTGCTGGGATTTACGTAGATTGGTAGTGGTGCTAGCTTCATAACTTTTGTAATCTATATAATTGTTTCAAGTTTCTAAATTATTGTCATTGCATGATACAGGTTACTAGGTCCTACGGGTAGAAATAACTTTGTAAACCTATAGCATCCTTTCTATGTCTTACGGGTAGGAATCTTATTGGATGCCATGTATATGTAAGGTGGGATAATATGATCTATAAGCATAAAATTATTAGGAAGTGTCCCTTACATCCTTATGGTATACGTCAAGGTGGATTAATTATATAATTATGTTACTCCTTTACTTTTAGGTGTGGAGGAAAAGCTCATTTGATTTTGGATCTAGACTACGAGTATTAGCAACTAGATGTAAGTGGACTTCAGAATATGACGTCTCTCAAGACGTATATATTTATATATATTTTTGGTAAATATATATATATATATATATATAATATTGCAAAAGTGAAGTTTCCAAAAACTTATACCATTGTCTATGCATGATACATATTAGAATTTTATTATTTCTTATATATTGTTTTGAAACTGTATATGTTAAAGAATGACTCAAAACTATATTTTTTTGAAAGTATTTGTTATATGATATATGATTAATATTGGCAAAAATGTAATATAGTAAAAATGTTTTCAAACGGTTAGCTAAACAGTCTGCGACCTTTGCCAACACAGGGTTAAGTGTTGGTCTTCGGCCGATGTAGTGTTATTGTGGTGTTGTGTAGTGTTATCATTTGCTCTTTGGAGCCAGTGTTGCCTCTTTGAGGTTAGTGTTATTGTTCCCTATGGGGATCACCCACCACTTGTTTAGCAACTTATGTCTTTGTCTGGCTAATGTTTAATGTTTTCCACATCAAATTATTGTTTTATTGTTATTGGCTGTTACAAGTGGAAAAAATGTTTATTACTATATTAAATTGTTTCTGCCTATCTAGTGCATTTTGGCCAATTAAAGTGGTTACTATTTTATTTACTGATTACAATGTTATTGTAAATGTTTTCTTTCTAACAATTTTATAGAATATATTATATTACCGTTAAAGCTATATAGTAAATGTTTTGTAAAGACTATATTTTTAATGATACTAATGTTTTGTTTTGAAAGACATCCTCATGTTATGTAGTCTCTTATTGGGCTTCTAGCTCACCCCCCTTTCTCCACCCTTTCAGATTAGAGCAGTGGAATATCTTTTGGTAGTAGATCATTGGAGACATGGATTGAAGATTTCTTTTGGAGCTATGTTAGTTGATGGATTGTTTTAGTATATTTTCTTAGGATAGTAAGTTTGGCATTTGTGGAACTCTTTGAGATTGTATTTAGAGACTTTCTTGTTAAAGTCTTTGTTTTATGGATTTCATAGGAAAGATTTTGATTATTTGAAGTTAATTTGTGGATATTTAATTACGCTCTGTTCCATTATATTATTGTTGATTATTTATAAGATAGGTTATGCATCTAAATCCTTGGTATGGGTTTGGGGTGTTACATGCCTGTATTTCAAAACAATGCTCCAATTTAATTGGATAAAAGTATTTTATCTGCATGCTTCATGCCATCATAGTTTCAAAATTAAATTAGCATTTTGAAGTAGTCAAAAATTCAATCTAACCTTTGCTCGAAATTTGTTATAGCCTTGGTTTGATGAATT